>NW_024424008.1:56575972-57147184 GCF_017311325.1 Ursus maritimus
GAAGCCTGATCTCTAGCACTGGATTAAGCTTTTTTTGCAAACAGCAAATAAAGGCAGTGATCTGAAAAAGCTAATCAGATCCTGCTGTGGTATTTAGACTATCTTGGTTGCTAGTATTGGATAATGGTAAGCACATTAAAACATCTGTAGGTGCAAAGCCCGCCCAGCTTTCCTAGTCACAGGCCCTGGTCTGCTTCCCACCCCAGAGCAAACACAAACAGCTACCCTGGGCTGTCTGGGGCGCCGCAATCGAGGGCTGAGCACGGTGTGCCCTGAGGACGGGAGAAAACCAGGCAGGTCATCTGTCAGTGCCAACGCTGTGTCTAATGTCAGGAGCTTCAACCACGTGAGAGGACCTTGCATGCTTGCTCACGTTCGAATGTGAACATGTGGGCTTTGCTGCGGCTGCTGCTGTTGGGAATCCATTCTCTTCATCACTGGTGACCCTTCCTGGTACCTTTCTCTTAATATGGATTTGTTCCCCCATTAAAATATAATTGCTCTCGATCCTAACAATAACACCATGGAAGCAAAATTGTTATATCAAATTTCCCCAACTGTCCCCCAAAGGTTGAAAGGTTAAAATTTCAGCAAAAACTTGTATTGTTTTTGAGAATTAAAGAACACACCCAACGAAAACCCTAATTTATACACACAGTGTGAGAGAACGGAACAAAATCCATCAGGTACTAATATGCGAACAAAAGTGCTCCCGGGCAGGTTTTATTTCTCTTTTATGACAGGGTGAGCTTCTCCAAGAGCCCTCAGTTCTTTGCAATGTTCCTGTAGCCCTGGTTCGTCCACACAGGCTGCTGTCAACACACTCAAGGCAGCTGTGGGCTGAGGGAGCTCCTCCTGCGGGTCTCCTGCCCTGGCTTCAGCTTCCCAACCAGAGTGGCCTCCCTGGGTACAACACACCGTCCGGCCTCTGCCTCCTCACTGGAGGATGAGTTACCAGGTGGGGAAGTCTGGGAAGAGGAATTTTGTAAGCAAAGCCCGGCCCCCTTCCTCTGCACTTTTCTCTTTGGGATCTGCCCACACGGCCTTGCTCCCCAGCACTGCCTGAGATTGGGTGGTTAAGCTTTGTAATTTGGAGGGTTCAATGTCATTAAGCTCTTTAAGCTGTCTCTTAAGTCATGTCCTGCAATAGCTCCATCAAAAAAAGGGCTATTTTGATGTCCGTCTGCCTGGCTCCTTTGTCTATTTCTCAGTTGGTTCAGAACTAAGGCAGGAAAAACACCCTGTCAAACAACATTCAACAAAAGTTTTGCTATAAAGAACTATCACGGAAAAAAAGTGATAAAAAGACTTACCTAAATGAACTCTGATCAGACCACTTTTAAAACACATATGAAGGGAAAGGTTAAAAAAAAATAAAGAAAAAAATTCTGTAACAAAGAGGGAAGATAATGCTCCTCAAAAATTCTACAGGTCTGATAATCTTTCAGTGCCACACCACCAAGAGCAAATACACCTCAATTCTCTTTAGGGTTCAGAGACAAATCCTAAATAAATCCACAAAAAGTTATTTCTTCTTCCCAGTGGTTTAAAAAGAAAAACTTTTCTGCAGTCATTTTGTGATGACATAACCCAAAGCATAAGAGTTCAATTATCTCCCAGTATTAACTTCCGATTCAGTATTTTTAACAATTCATAAAACAAGTAAGTCTTTAGAAAGATGATCTTCAATTCTCATTAAACTTGTAAATAATCAAGGAATTTTAGAAAAGCGCAGGGAATATAAAGGACATCCTAAATGCCGATGAAACAGGTTACTAAAGCAGCTCGTGTATAAGGGAGGAAGGGACAGAACATTCATGAGGGAAAAAGGCCATAAGATTTTTAAGAGTATAGAAAGCACATCGTGTGTATTAATAAAATACAGTTATATTACGTATACTGAAACTGGGGAAATGCTGACCAAAAGTGTATAATTTTATATAAAATATAGACAAGACATTCTCTGAAGTCTAACCACTTAATGACACTTTGCCCCTTAGAGTAATGATAATATTCACAACATCCTCATCGAAGCCAACTCAGAGCTTAACGCTTCTGTCCTGATGCCGCGGGTCTCTATGCCCCACGGTCTATGCCATTCTTCGCTTTCTGCCCGGTGTGCGCCCCTTTGTGTACACCCCGCTCTCCCTGGGCTGTGCACCCCAGCCGAGGGCGGGCACGGGGCTTGTTCTCTAGGCATTAAATTATTCTACTTAGCAAACTAATTCAAATACTGACTGGTCAGGAGTGTTGTGAAAAGAGAGGCTGGCAGTCGGGCTATAAAGAGTAACTGTATTAGATTACAAGAAAGCTCTCCCATGAGGTCTGGCTCTTCTTCCTCATGGTCTAGAAGAGTGTGGAAGAGTGTACTGTGAACAGCATCTCAGGAAAGAAAAGCATGGTAGGCAGCAAACAAGACAAAAGCAACTACAGACCAACCAAGCCAATGAAAGTTTGTTAGTTAGGAGTTCCATCTAAATTCTTATTGATAATCAAGATAGAAATACTGCCTTACCTACCCATTCTTTTTAAGATGGCAAGAGGAAATGCTTGAGTTAGTACCTGCGGTGGCCTTCATACCAGTGATTTTAAATTCCTGTGCACGACTGGTTTTAGACAATTGTCCTGGTGTGCAAGAAACGGAAGACCACCGAGAGGCTACCACAATGCATGGTTGTGTCGGACAGTGCTGAGTGAAATCAGCAGAGGTTCATAACAGAATTTCTCTTTATAGAGCTCTATTCATATCAGAGGGCAATGTAATAATTTAGGTATTAAATTTAGATTTCTGAGCATTGAGGATAAGATTCCTTCTAAATACAAATCATCATATACTATAATAAGTTAAACTTAGAACGTGAGTCATCCTGAACAGCTGCCAACAGCACTCGATCGTAAACTCGAACAGGGCAGCGATTCCTGGGTCTTGTTTTCTGATGTGTCTCCAGGACCCTGCAAAGTGCCTGACACACAACAGGCATATATGCGAGAAGTCAATGACGGCAATGCGACACCTGGGGTCAAAATGCCTTTTCCAGGTTTATTTGCTCTTCCCTTCACATAACGTATATTCTACCCAAACAGGAGTATTTACGCCAATGCTGCTCTCCACTCAGTTCCACACTAGAATCATCTGGGGAGATTTAAAATACGCTGATGCCAGAGTCTCATACCTAGAGATGTTTATTTTTAGACTGGCCGGAGGCCAGGTGAGTCGAAGGTGTACCCAAGTTTAAGACGACCAGGGACTTAAAGGCTCTCTCTTCTACAATACCTTTCTCCACAGCCTCACATATTAAAATCCTACCCATTACTACTGAAGATTCAGCTAAGACCCCACTCTGCCAGGAAGCCTTCCCTGAACACGGTTAAATTTGTCTTTGGATTATTTGAGTTTTGCACAGGGCCTGGCACAAGGCCAGGACTTGATAAATGTCTGAGAGATGGATAATTCTGGGAGCAGAGCACACAGAAACACAATAAATATTTATGGAGAAAGTGATGTGTGGTTGGTCCTCATTACTTGCAGAGTCTGTGCAGATTTGCCTACTCGTAAAAATGTATTTGTAGCCTCCAAATTAATACTCGTGGTGCTTCAGAGCCCTTCCGTGGACGTGAGCAGCGAGGCGAAAACGGAGTTGCCTGAGGACACATTCCAGCCGAGGCTGAACCGAGTGAGGCTTGGCCTCACTGAAGCGCTCATACTGTAAGCACGTGACCTAAAAAGGCCTGCCTAGTGCTATGGCTTTTGCATTTTGTGAATCTGCTGTTTAACTGGCCCCCAAGCCTAGCCCTGCAGTGCTGGCCAGAGCGCGAAAGTGCGAGAAGGCGGTGGGGCGCCTTGTGGAGAAAAGATGTGTGTCAGGTAAGCTTCGCTGGGCCTGAGCTCTGGTGCTGCCGCCTGAGTTCGGCGTTAATGAACCCACAGTGTACACCAGATAAGGGGTCCTTAGCCAGCGACGTGCCTCCCACAAGGTTCTGTGTCGACGGGTCTGCGGAAATGTTTTGACCGGGGGCTCCCAGGAACGGACTCGCGCTCTCTCCCGGAGCCGCGGGGCAGCATTTGCAGCAACTTCGCAGCACAGAACTACCCTGCAAAACGAGAGCTGCCTGTCATCTCCCCCTCTCCTCAGAAGTCTCAGAGAGCTTGCTTGCAATTTTCAGTACTGGTGTCACTCAGCAGCTGGGCACCTCCCAGGTACCAGCGATACTCAGGAACGAAGCACGTCCCTCTGTGTCACCAAGCTCACAGCGTAGTGGGGGGAGCGGCGGGGGAGCGACAACACGAGCAACACATACGTGTCGGGTGATGGTGAATGCGGCCAAGAACCTGAGTCAGGCAAGGCTTCTCTGACAAGCGGAGATGCGTGCGGAGACCTACAGGAAGCAAAGGAAATGGGCACCGGAAGAGGGAGGATTAAGTATGAAGCCCTGACAGGAGAGTGTTTGTGGAACAGCAACGTGGCCAGTCACACGGGTGGCAAGCGAGCAGGGGGAGAGAAGACCGAGGCAGGAAGGCCCCTCAGGAGGAGCCAGGTCATGTGGCGCTCTCGAGGGCGACGCTTCTCAGACCTGACGCGGCCCTCTGACTCCGGGAGTCTGGGGTGGGGTCCTCACACGCTCACAGCTGATGCCACTGCCGCCGGCCCGGGGGCCCTACGTTGCGTAGCAAGATCAGCAAGATCGTAGGTCTCACTAAGTAAGGCCTTGGCTTACATTCCGAGATGGAAAACCTGGGGAGAGTTGGCGCGGCGGGAGTGCTAGGGCCCTATTTCATGCTAACGTCTTGCACGCCTGGGCTTACGCCACACTTCCAGTGGTGTCCCACCGATCTTCTAGTTCTGTGCCTGTACCACATATAAGACCAGAGACTTAGGACATACTGGGGACCCTGCATGTGCAGGTCTTCTTTCATTACATGTCTTCTTGTTTTCATATTTTTATCCTGGCTATTTTTACAAGTACATGCTCCCAGATACATCAGAACTATTTTGACGGCTTTTAACCAAAAAGCTATTGGGAGCTTGATGGAGACCGTGCTACAGTAATACTTGCTTAAAAAGCACTCTGATTTGTTCAACTGTTTCATCAAGAACGATGTGGTACACACACAAATATGACTCAGCCATAAAAAGGGATGAGATCTTGCCATCTGCAACGACGTGGATGGACCCGGAGTGTATGATGTTAAGGGAAATAAGTCAGAGAAAGACAAATACTGTATGATTTCACTCATGCAGAATTTAAAAAACAAAACAAATGAACAAAATAGAAACAGACGCACAAACAGGAAACAAACTGGTGGTTACCAGATGCAGGAGGGTTGGGGGAGGGGATAGAGGGGATTAAGAGGTACAAACTTCCAACTACAAAATGAATAAGCCATGGAGATGTAATGTACAGAAGGGGAAAATGGTCAAGAATATTGTACTAACTTTGTATGCTGACAGATGGTAACTAGACCTTTCGTGGGGATCATTCTGTAATACATAAACATACTGTAGCACTATGATGTACACCTGAAATTCATAGGATATTGTTGTAAATTATAACTTAGTAAAAGAAATTATTGAAATTTTTTCTATCTTTCAATACAGTTCATTAGATATCTTCATGAGAGACATAAATTTCTTACTAAGCTTGTCTTAAAATACTTCGCTTTTGTTCTTGCTGCTGTGAATGAAGGTTTTTCTTCTTCTCTCATTATATCTACTGACTAGTTACTGTTGGTGTCCAAAAAGTTATTATTTTATTCACATAAAGCTTCAGTGAACCAGGTATGTCCGTGAACTCTTGATGTCTCTATCAGTGCTTCATGGAGGCTCCGGGGATTTCCAGGTATAAATAACAACATAAAATCATCAGATGGCCTCTTCCTTGCCAATTTTTATATCTCTTACTCCATACTTTTGTCTAATTACACTGTTTTAATGGCTATTTTGCGTTGTTCCCAATATTGATGGGGACACCTCCAGGGTTTATTATTAAGCATTATATGGATTGCCGGTTAGGCTGTACACAGACATACCACATACATATCTATCACCTTGGGCAAGTTCACCTCCCTGTACCTCGCTTTTCTCAATTATAAAAGAAAAAAAGATAGAATATGGTTGTTTTGAAACTGAATGAGCTAAGAAATATAAAACACTTGGAAGGACATCAGGCACCAAGTAAACACTCAAAAGTGTTACTGTATGTAACTTTATGTTTAGATATATCTGTACATATACACACCACACTATTAGAGCCTTCGAAAAGTCATTTATAGAAATAGTTTTCCTCCTACATGAAAGATGTAGGAAAAAATTAGGAATGTGGACAGCAGTAAGATATTAGATGATCATACTTTTTTCTTTGACTAACACTGTGAATTATATTAATAGACTTTCTAATATAGAAACATGATTACATTTTGAAAGGATTATATATGCCGATATTTCCCCAAGAATTTATATATAATTAATCATAAGACTGGCTTATCATTCTCCCTAATGTATTTGCTCTGCCATATTTGGGCACCCCTATTTTGAGGTTAGAAAAGGGATACGGTATTCCATCCAAACCAACTGCTCAGTGTACCAACAGAACTGGGCTAGACTGGGCCATGCTTTCCTATAGAGGTGCCACTATTTCTAGAGATCTGATTTAGTGCTATTCTGAAATATATCCCTGAACCTTTACTCTAAATTCCAGGGAAGGCTTTACTACAGCACGGGGTCCAAAGAAAAGAGGATGAGCAAGAGGAAGATGTCATAATTTATGAATACAAAAACCAACCAAATCATACCCTCTTGCAACAACTGAGTAACCTGCACAAGTTATTTAATTGCTGTGTCGCAGTTTTTTCCACTAGAAAACGGGGATAATACACCACCAACAGCATAGGGTTGTTATAAAGATTAAATGAGTTAAGACACATGGTAACTTAGAACAGTGTTTGGCACACAGTAAGTGCTAAGTATTATCTTAAAGTTTACAGGAAAAGTGCAATTGTACAACAAAAAACCAGGAAACCTGATTTCCATTATTTTATGTTCTCACTGATGTAATTCTAAAAGTTCTCTCTTTAGTAATGACAGAGAGAATATGGAGGCGAAGGCTATGGTGTCCCACTAGCTCATCTTACCACATGTTTACACAACCAAGAACTCAAGCCACTTGGGAGTTCAAATGCCCCATGCTATGGCTTTGTTCATGATCTTGTCACATGAATCCTGTTCAATTAATAATTTAAAGCAATGTTTCTCAGAGGGAAAGGGGGTAACATTTGGTTTGGGAAAGCCAAACATATTGAAGGTGTAAGGATCATGAATACCTCGGCCAGTGAAGAGAATTGAGACGCTGCCGGAAAGCTGAGAAGGAACATGAGCCCCGAAGTGGCTGGGAGCCTGTGATTCAGAAGAAAAACACTGCTCTGATGGTGGGCAGGTGTAAAGGGATGAGGGAGAAGATGCAAATATAATTAGAAAAAAACAAAACAAAACAGTAAGAGACACCTGAAAGGAAGCAAGGACTTTTCTTGTAGAAAATGAGACAACATTTCTTTCAGTTTAACAACTGAGACGGTGGGCCGTCAAAATCATTTTAAAATAAATCGCTCTAGACAAGGAGCAGCATCCCCTCCCACCTCTCTCATAACATAATTTCATTAACATTTTAATTTCTACCATAGAACTCTCTCCTCAAGTAATAAATTGCTACACTTTTCTGAGTTAGTTTTCTCCTAATTTCTAGAAGTTATTAATTACTGAGAAATTAAGGCAAAGATGATTTTTTCCCTTAAATACTTGCTATTTAACAAAATCTTCTATGAGAAAAAGAGATTCTTATGACTGAGGGATTTTATCGAGAGTAGTATCATTAATTATAGAATACCTCAGTTCTTAGGGCATTTATATATATAAATGTCAGCAAGTTGATCACAATTCATTTTAAAACTGTGTACATTTAAGAAGTAATACTGTAGTGTCAGGCAGGAAAACAGCAGCATGTCCCATGATTACCCAACCAAACTGGAGGAGAGGTTAAGCCAGTACACCCTGAACTCATGTGCTCACTCAAGAAACATGTACTTGAGAGGCTGCAATGTCAAAGGACTAATGCTGCGTGAAGATGAGAGCAGAAACACGCAGGCAGGTGCTACGCGTAGGAGTATAAGACTGTATGAGGGAAACCAGATAAATGAACATCTAGAAAGTACAGGGTATACAAAAATTAATGCTACTAACAGCAGCATCAGTCAGGCCAAGAGACAAGGACACTGGCTAGGCTTTGAGGTCTGGAGAGGTGACACACAAGCTGAGTGGAGATGGAAGGCGACAACACAGTCCCACCCAGACCATGGTGTATGCATCTGTGCTTGAGGTAAGATAGGCAGCACGGTAAGGCAGGGAAATAAAGGATTTTTACCCAGAGATGTGAGAGAGAATAAAATATGCAGAGCACTGTGTGATTAATACTGCTGTCAAAGAGGCTGGAAAGTTGGGATGTAGCTAGTTCACGGAAATTTCTGAACCTCAGCCATACCAGAATTTCAACTTTGGTACTGTGAAACCACTGAAGGTTTTTTAAAAAAGGGAATGGTAGAGAGCACAGGTAGTAATGTCTCTGACATTGGCCATGGGAATATTTTTCTAGATAATGTATCTTGAGGCAAAGAAAACAAAAGCCAAAATAAACTGCTGGGAGTACCATCAAAATAAAAAGCTTCTGCACAGCAAAGGAAACAATCAACAAAACTAAAAGACAACCTACTGAACACGAGATGGTATTTGCAAATGACATATCTGATAAAGGGCTAGTATCCAAAATCTATAAAGAACTTAGACAACTCAACACCCAAAACCCAAATAATCCAATTAAAAAATGGGCAGAAGACATAAACAGACATTTCTCCAAAGACATCCGGATGGCCAACAGACATATGAAAAGATGCTCAACATCACATCCTCAGGGAAGTGCAAATGAGAACTACAATGAGAGATCACCTCACACCCGTCAGAATGGCTAAAATAAAAACACAAGGAATGACGAGTGTTGGTGAGGATGTGGAGAAAGGAACCCTCTTGCACTGTTGGTGGGAACACAAATGGGTGCAGCCGCTGTGCAACACAGTATGGGGGTTCCTCAAACAAGTTAAAAATAGAACTACCCTACTGCACTACTGCACTACTGCATTTAGCCAAAGAATACAAAAACACAGATTCAAAGGGATACATGCATCCTAATGTTCATTGTAGCATTATTTACAATAGCCAAATTATGACAGCAGCCCAAGTGTCCATCCGTAGATGAACAGATAGAGAAGATGTGGTGTATATACAATGGAATACTGCTCAGCCATAAAAAGGAATGAACTTGGCCATCTGCAACAACACGGATGGAGCTAGAGGGTACGATGCTAGGTGAAGTAAGGCAGTCAGAGAAAGACAAGTACCGGATGATTTCACTCTTACGTGGAATCTAAGAAACAAACAAAGGGAAAAAGGAGAGACAAATCAAGAAACAGACTCTTAACTCTAGAGCACACACTGCTGGTCACCGGGGGGAGGTGGAGTGGGGGGTGGGTGACCTAGGTGATGGGGAAGAAGGAGCTCACGCGTTCTGATGAGCATCGGGTGACGTATGCAAGTGCTGAATCAGTCTATTGTACACCTGAAACTAATACTACACTGTATGTTAACTACCATGGAATTAAAATTTCAAAAAGGGAATGGCATATTTCTACCCACATTTTAGAAAGGTAATGGGGAACCCCTGAGAGTTTCTGGCAAGGTGAATGATGTGTTTCTAAACTATATTTTAGGATGATAACTGCAGCTGCATTGGTTTGGGGGGGGGGAGCAAGAAACCAAAAGATGCACTGGGAAGGTATTTAATAGTTCAAACAAAAGGTGACTGGCATCTGAAGTTATAAAGAAAGAAAAAGAAACAAACAGGATATATTATCTAAGATAAAGCAAATGGGTCTAGACAAAAGAGAAAGTAGTAAAATATTTTTAAAAGTATTAAAAAAATCGATGGCATCAAATGACACAAATATATTGCAAAATGAATGAGAAGAGGACACTGGGTAAAGGCGTTTAGTGGCCACGGATGGAGCTCTTTCAGTGAGATGAAGACAGGGATGGAGAGCAGATATTCTCAACCAAGTTTCGGGACCAAACACCCCCTTCTGGGGCTCCTGAAGTCTACAGACCTCATTCCAAAGTAATGCTGCTAAATATGTAAAATAAAAACCTAGACGGCATTACAGAGAAGCCAAATATAGTAAAATACAGTCAAGATATGTAAAAATTGTGAATTTAGTGACATATATGGTTTTTTTTTTAAAGAACACATGAAAAGAACAAGATGAAGGAGCCGCTCTAATAACTACCGTGATTTCGAAGTAGCTAACAGTGAAAATGGTATTTTGGAGTATTTACTTCAACTGTGACATGATAGGGAAACATTTATGATTTCCGTGGGTGATAAAATCATATATGCTGTTACTGATACCGGATTTATTATCTACATTCATAATTGAGGGAAATGCTAAACTTCATGAGAGGACAGGAATATAAAGATGTCAATTTTTCCCCCGCCCGACATCACAAAAGGCCCCAGTTCTACCGGCGGGTCCTCTGGGGAACCACAGATCGCAGGTGACAACTGCCAGCTCTGCAGCAAGCGCGTGGGGAGGAAAGGAGAGCACACATCTTCTTCCAATAAGTTAGGCAGGAAAGGCAGAAGATAAAGATGTTTGGGGGGGGGTGTTAGGGAAGGATAAGGTTTTTTTAAAGAAGTGGAAGCCAGGAGAGTGGATTCAGTGGGGCCTGGGAGAAAAAGGTGTGTACATCTGTCTGTGAATGAACTGAGAGGAAGTCTGTTAAAATCCCCCTAACTCTGCAGACCATCCCTCCATGCGACCCAGGGGGCCAGGCCTGCCAGGAGTCAGGACTGAAGGCAGGAAAAGCATCTCTGGCAGGAAACTGAGGGGTCGGGTCAGGGGTGGGGGAAGGCTTCTTTTCTTTGCTTTCCCATCTCCTCTTCTGATCCATCCTCGATCTTCTGTCCCAGCCCTGGAGATACCTACAGGCTTAATGCTGCCATTTGGTAACCCACTCTAAAGATTGCCCTCGTAGCTCCTTCCAACTCCCTCCACCCAAAATCAAAACTCCCAAAGAAAGATCAGTGAGGGTACTGGGATGCTTATATGATTAAAATAATTATTAAACATCTAAGAGTGAAGAATTCTTGATGAAGGGGTAAAGGTGCAATGAGTATCATAAGGACAGCTTTTTAAACCAAATGACTACCTAAAGAAGTTGATGAAAGACTATTAAACATAAGAGTCTTAGCACACTGCTGGGCCCTGGACCTCCTCCTTGTCCCTGCACCTTTCCTCCTCTGCACTGGTGTGTGTATGTGTGTGTGTGTGTGTGTGTGTGTACACACACGTGCATGTGCAAGAAGAAAAGGGAGTGCAGGGAGGACAGAATCAGTTTACTTTGTTTCTCACTCTTAGGAGAGATTCCTAACACACTTGGCTTGGTAAACAAAAAGATACTTTACTGGAAAGCAAAGCTTTGGAAACTTTGGAACCAGTATTCCTAAGATAAATAATCTTTTTATTTCCAGTACTGATTATTTTTCAGTGATCATACAAAAAGCTGAGTAAGAGGCTATCACACAGTGAAAATTAGTTCAGGATTTTGGTCAAATGTAAATCCGCGTGGAACTGTCCTGTTTACATTAGCTGCTGGTCTACGAGTAAGTATCCAGTCTACCGAAATGCACAAAAACTTCAGCACTCATTTGCTGCCAAGGTGGGAGATAAACACTTACGATCTATCCGTTATTCTGAGCAAAGCTCAGGCCCAAGACTCAGCACCCGGCGGCAGGCTTGCCAAACCGGCATTCTGGCTTCTGGCTGTCGCTCCGGAGCTCCAAAGCGCTTTCTCCACCTGCCATGGCTTCACTCAGGTGCTCTCGCAGCACGGGGTGGTCTCGAGGCTGCCAACCTGGCACCTGCTTCCCAGCCACCCAGGCCAGCACTGAAACTTCCTACCTCAACCCAAGTCACAACAGCGATTTTGTGACATTTTTTCTTATAAGCGGACTCCTAGTGTTTCTTCAAAATCATACTTTAAACATGCTCCCTGTACTCTGAATCCAGTCTGTCTTAGGACAGAAAATCTCTGTGATCTGGGGACAGGGTTTGACTTCAGACATCAGCTGTCTCTTGTTCCCCGCTGACATCCTTTTTCCAAAGGGGAGGGAATGCAGACGTTGGGACCAATAGGTGGCTCCCTCTTTAACGCAATCAGAAGACCTCAGGGAACACGAACAAGAGGGAGCTTACCAGGGAAATAAAAAGGCAGTAATTTGAAGCATTTTGTTCTCCTTCAGAAAAAAAGTGTAATTTGTTAATTTTCTCACAGAAATCACTAGACTTGCCACCATTCCCCATATTCCAGAATGTGGAGTAATTTCTATGATTCTGCTTTTCCCCTTGGCCAGTTTATTCATCCCATCCATAAACAGGTCAGGAAGAACAGCTAATTTTTATTTCCAAAGCTTTACAATCTTAAGGGGGATGGCAAGGCGGATTCGGAAGATGCTCTCTGTCACACTATTCAACTGGTAAAAAGCACAGTGAGGACCATGGAGAAACCATAGCCGCTGGCTCAACTCCCACTCCCAGGATGTCCTAGCAAACGCATTGGAGAGGAACACACGGGCCCAGAGGTGTGCAGATCTAGGAGCAGAGAAGCCCCATCCAAGGAACTCAAATATTTCTAAAACAAACTGGGCAATCAGCTTATTTTGAAAGTTAACAGCATCCTATCCTTACACAAAGATGACAGAAAGCCCCGACAATCCAAAGCATTAGATTTACTTCTCTTATTCACTGGCCTTAAATGATGACGATGGCATCAAACTCTGGGGTTTATGCGTATTTAAGCAACAACAAGGATACTAAAAATGACCCTTATTTCAAGTACTCAGAGTAATTCACCATAGGCTGCCTGACTTCAAAGTTGACATACAGGCAGACATTTGCACTAGACCACCATTTTCAAGGCATTTAGTAAAAACCCAAACCTAGAGAACGGAAATATACTCTGGCCATGATACACAGATAGGAGTTAGCAGCAGATAGCCAAAAACAAATTTTAAAAACCAATTATCTATAAATTAAAACTCTCTTCCAAAGAACTGTATGGTTAAAGAAAAATAAAAAATAAAATTATAACCTGGGGGATGTGGCCAAATTGATACTTCAAGAAAAATTAATGGTATGACTGTATTTAATAGAAAACAAGAAATCAAGTAATTTAGGATTTAAATTGGAAAGGTTAAAATGAGCAAGCAAACCAAATAAAGGTGAACAAAGGAATAAAATTTAATGCAGAAATAAATAAACCAGGAAGCAAAAAAGAAAAAGTAGAACTTGTTAATAAAATGGGGAGCTGGTTCTGAATGCATGAATGAATGATGACTATCCCAAAACTGTAAACAAGAGGTGGGGAGTTCTGCAAATACATAACAAGACAAATGTAAAGCTCAATGAAATGGAAAGGATTCTCCTCATAAGTCTTCATGCCAATAAATTAAGAATCCATAATTAAAGCTGACTCAAGAAGAGGTTAGAAGTGTCAATACCATGGAAGAAATAAAAGTCTGTGAAAGACTTATATTCTCTATTCCACTCCTGATAAAGGATGCTACACCTATAGGCTCTATGGGTGTGTTCTAGCAAAACCTCAAAGCACCCAGCTTCACTTAGATGATTTTGGGGCACTGAAAAACAGGGAAAGCATGTCAGTGATTTAAGAGGCTAGCATAATTCTGTTGATGAAACCTAACACATGGCACAAAAACTAATCAAATATATGCCTAATCTTACACTATCCACAAAAGCTCTACAAATAAGAAAGGTAAATTACGTAGTGTATTCAAATTGTAATCATACAAATTAACCAGGTGAATGGTTTGTTTTTTTTTTTAAAGCCTTGTTTTTGTTTTTGTTTTTTTAAAGATTTTATTTATTTACTTAATGGAGTGAGAGAGAAAGACAATGAGCAGGGGCCGGGGGTGGGGGAGGAAAGAGAGAAGCAGACTCCCCACTGAGCCCGGTGTGGGGCTTGATCCTGGACCCCAAGATCATGACCTGAGCCAAAGGCAGACACTTAACCAACTGAGCCACCCAGACGCCCCTGAAAAACCTTGTTAATTCAATTCATTACATGTATTGATTAAAGGCTCGTGCACTGGATTGGTTATGGAAGAGGAAAGAGGGACCTGAACAATCAAGAATTCTAGATTTTTGGTTTGAACAGCTGAGAAGAAGGTAGTCACACTTAAAGAAGCGGGGAAGGCTTGGAAAGAAACAGATTTGGAACGATAAAAATTTTTTTAGATTATTTTCATTTCAGATACCAATAGCTCTACAAATGCAACGGTCTCAAGACAGCTGCAGAAAAGAGAGAGAGAACGTTGGTAGTCATTGGCATGATGACGGTATTTTAAAATACAATAATGGATGAATGGATGGAAGACTGCAGAAAAAAGAAGAGATTCCACGACCAAAATATCAGTAACCTAATGATAGAAAGACACCACCTATAGTTGTGAATACCATATTTTCATGTAGCACATATTGCCATACTTGGTTATCTTTTCAAACATGCTAAATTAGAACTTCAGTACAAAATCTATTTAATAAAACCTCATGACATCAGAAGGTGGTTTTCCTGCTAACCACTGAAAACTTCAGGTTTAGTAGTATTGTCATTTTGGGGATCTGTAAGTTATTTGAATCTTTTTTGAGGGGAAGTAGTTTTCAAACAGTGCTCTAAAAAATGCCCAAGAGGCTGAATATGGAGGACACTGGGACCATGATCCTAAGATTTCATTTGAATATAAGGTTGTCTTCCAGGGGCAAAAATTGTTTCATTTATACTTTTACTAACATTTTACAAATATGATGTAACAGTGGACAATAGTGAAAAGAGTCGGTCTTGAGGTATATCCATGAGACAAGGACAGAATTATTAAGCACATTGAAAGCAGTAATATTTCAGCCTTGCTGAAATTTAAGACTTAAACTGACTGCACGTTCAATTAAAAAGGAAGAGAATATGAATTAAACACTGAAAAAATATTTTTGAAGATGTGCCTAAAAGATACTTGGGATTTAAAAATTTAAGGGAATCCTCCCATAAGATAAAAATCTATTTAAGTTTCTCACATTTAACTTTTGTAGTTATTTGTAGAAACATGTGTGTGTGTGTGTGTGTGTGTGTGTGTGTGTGTATGTAGGGGACAGCTATGTATGAAATCAACAGCCACTGACATTCAAAAAGTGAAATACCAGAGAGGAAGTCCCATTAAAATCAGAAATAAGCCCAAATGCCTACTATTAATCAACACTGTTCTCTAACTTCAACCAAAGCACTAAGACAAAAAAATGCAGAACTGAAATATTGAAAAAAAATTGAATTATTACATCACCATTATACATTCTGAAAATCAACAGACTCAACTGAAAAGGTGTTAGAACTAAGTCCTACAATTTAACAGTATGTAAGAGTTCAGTAAGGTAGTTAGATGGTTAAAAATGAGTAACTTTCTTTTATACCAGCTATGAAATATAGGTATACCAGATTACAAAATATAAGAAGGGGAAATCTCATTCATAATAAATAATGGTAGCTAGCTTCCCTCAAGGACTTATGCTTCAATACACATCACCTGTTAATCTCCACACCATAATATTAGATGATAGTACCACGATTATAGTTACTACTGTCACAATTTTACAGACAAAGAAACTGAGGCTTAGGGGAATTATAAGAAAACTGTCCAAGATTACACAGCCAGTAAGTGTCAGAAAAGGAACTCAAACTTAGTCTGATTCTACAGAATGAGCTTCTTAGCACTATCATGCCCATTCTTGTCTATCAAATTAACAAAGATAGGCTGTGTGGGGAAATGGTGACCAGTGCAAAGAATGGACTGACCCACGCAGTGTCAATAAGAATATAAATTGGTACAACTTTTCTAGAAAGCAATTTTCATGATCATATCTAGGAATTTGCTAAAAATAGAATCAATGTGTAAAATGATCAATATACATGGACACTTATCACACTGCTTGTAACACTATTGTTTGTAACAATAAGAAAGACTGGTCACACTCAAAATATTCAACAATATGAACTTGATTAAACTGCAGTAATTGAGTACGATGAATGCCATTCAGCCAATAAAAGTAAGCATCTAAAAGGATATTTAATGACACAGGAAAACATACTGCATGAAGAGCAATAAACTACATATGCACACAAATTCTTTTAAAGGATGTGTTTATACTGACTAGAAGATTTTAAAAATGAAAACATTGATACCAAAACTATCTCTAGGTGAGAATTATAGATGATTTTCAGTATCATTTTAGATGTTTTCTGGATTCTAAAAATGTGATAAAGTGAATGTGTTAAGTAAACTCAAAATTTAATTTTAAAAGATAAAATGAAGTAATCAAAATATTAGAAATGCAGTTTAGAAAACATTTCCCCTATTTGAAACTGTTTCTTCCTATGCATGATATTGCCAATTTTAACATACTTTTATACTCATGACTTCTATGTTGCTTACGGTACTTTTCTATCTTAGCAACAGCACAAATAATACCTACTTTATCAAAATAGATAATTTACTGCACATTGTAAGCCTTTTAAATCTGTACTAATCATTTAAAATTACAGCAAAATTCCAGAAAGTATCTAATACATAAGATCACCATCCCAGTGAGGCAATTAACAAAAATGACAACTCAAAACAAAAAATGTCTAAGTCGGCAACAAGGAGAGAGCCTCAAATCTACGGGAAACCGGCTCCCTGTAAGTACACAGTAAAAATGAGCTATGAAATAAAAGCCAAGATCTGAAACAGACTAAGTCACAGAATAAGGATAAAAATAAGCCCACATAATTTTGAATAGTAAATGAGTACAGATGACTAAGAACAAAGAACAAAAACTAATTTTAGCTTCACCCTAAAAAACATGAAGTAATAGATTTGAAAGCCCTTTGGAAAAGTCTAAAATATAAACGGACATATTAAAAGCAATAACAGAAAACTTGATCTCATAGACTTTTTATATTTGGTAACCCCAATTACTCAGGACACAATTTAGAGCCTCTGAATAAGTAGACAGAAAAACAAAACAAAGTCTCTGTCCAATCCAATCAGCGGATACTGCTAAATCATTTTATAATAACATCGAGTGCCTCCCGTGTGCCAGGCACTTGTACACTCATTATCTTGATTCGGTAAAAACAACTCTGCAAAAGTACAAAGTGTTTGATGGATGAGAAGTCAAAGAGAAACTGAGGCTTGCCTAAGGTCACAGGCATGAAAGGTCAGAGCAGAGGTGCAAATGCATGTCTACCTGCTGGCAGAGCTCCCACCCGCACTCTCTGTGCGGCGCCATCTCTCCGCTCTCCAACCAGACTATCTGAGCATTGTACAGGCCTTTAACCACTGCCTGGACACTTTTATTTTAGACATAATATTAGCTGTTGTCATTCAGTTTCACAGTGCACAGCAGCGTAGAAGGAAGGAGTGACAGCAGCAGCAAGGAACAGCTAACATCAAGGAGAAAAGACCCAAAGGTCATTGACATAAATCAATACAAATCATTATAATCCTGCTGCCCCCGCCATCTTAAAAAAAAAAAAAAAAGCATAGTAAGTATTGCTATTTAGTTTAAGATAAACCAGAAATTTCGATAAACCTTGGCCAAGTTAATTAACATCTCTAGGCATCAGTTCCATCACCTGGAAGACAGGCAAAACAACAGTTTAAATAATATAGAACTGTTGCAAAACTCTACCAGATAATGTAAGCAAAGCACTTAATACTGTGCCTGACAGAGTTAGTGCCCAATAAACTAGTGAAATTATAAGCTGCATATTATTTGAAGGTAGAAAAATATAAAAATTCACATACAAAACTTTCAGTTTAAAATACTTAACATGGGGCACACCTGGCTGGCTCAGAGGTAGAGCCTATGACTCTTAATCTCAGGGTTGTGAGTTCAAGCCCTATGTTGGGCGTGGAGCCTACTTAAAACAACAACAAAGAAAAACAAGGAAAAAATTAATAGTTGAAATGTTTTGCTCTTGAAAGACTTTAAAAATAAATGTTCTAGAAAAGTCACTTCTATAATATCCTTCCCCTGCTGTGGGGTAGATAAGGTTAATTATATTCTTAGGAGGCAAATGTGTATGGCCCTTCAAGAAATCACATCATATATTCTAGGGCGCTTGGGTGGCTCAGTCGGTGAAGCGTCTGCCTTTGGCTCAGGTCATGATCGCAGGGTCCTGGGACCGAGCCCCGCAAGGAGCCCCACATCAGGCTGCTTCTCCCTCTCCTGCTCCCTCTGCCTGTGCTCTCCCTCAAATAAATAAATAAAATTTTTGAAAAAAAAAAAAAAGAAAAGAAATCACATCATACACTCTAAAGCAAGCTTTTTAGTTTGGCTACCAATTGTGTTATTCGCTCTGAATTAATTATTGTGACCATCTCTTAGCCATCTACAGGCTTTTGTTCATCCTACCCACATCAGCAGATTCATCTTAAGCACTATATGGCCTTTAACAATAAAAACACACTTGTGAAGTGTCTACTATGTGCCAAGTGCTGTACAAGACTTGGGATACAACAATGTAGACCACCAAGCCCCTGCCCTCAGGGAGCCTAAAACAAGATTTTAAAAAAAAATTCTAGGCACAGTAAAGGTACTGTTATCAACATTTTGTATTATCAGTAAATGGTTATGACAAATCTATGCTCTAGGCAGTATCTTTTGTTTTACAGATGGAGAGCAGAGACACAGAAAGCAGAAAATAGAAGAAAATAAAGAAGAAAACAGTTCACCACCACCAGATATTCAAGGCTCAGGGAGGAAATATACTGTATTTTGAAAACACAAGGGAGTAAGCAAATAATTTTGCCTGAAGCTGGGAGACTATGAAACGCTTGTGTTTTTATTTAAAAACCCAAGTAAAAATTCTGTAAAGCATACCTATGGGAATAAAAGATAGAAGAGTATTTATCCAAATATTTACATTAGTTATTTCTGGGGAAGGAGATTGCAGGTGGCTTTCATTTTCTCTTTGCTTTTTCTTCATCAACTTGTACTACTTTAACAATTTAAAGTAGAAAAAAAATTCAGCATTAAAATTAGATATTAATGTTCATCTGTTAAAAATTTAAAAAGTCAACAGTGCATTCACATGTGGGAATGAGATCAGCTCTCTTGCTGTTTGCTAATAGGTGTACCTATCCATACAATTTTTCTGGAAAGCCTTTGGCCATCAAAAACCTTAAAGCTTATTCACTTTGATCATGACTTCTATGAATCCTAAGAACACAGATGCAGAAAACATTTTTTTTTCTAAGTGGGACATTCAACTAATGCATTATGATATTAAAATATTGGGGGGGGGGAAACATGTCTAACTGAAATAATGATTAAATAAAGTGACATGTTCTTAGGACGAAAATGTTTTAAAAAATACAGAAAAAATATTTCGAAGATTTGAGAGAGAGAGCAGGAGAGAGCACGCGCACAAGCAGGGGGAGGGGCAGAGGAAGAGAATCCTCAAGCAGACTCCCCATTGAGCACAGAACCCGACCCAGGGCTTGATCCCAGGACCCTGAGATCATGATCTGAACTGAAATCAAGGGCTGGACACTCTACCAACTGAGCCACCCAGGCGTCCTGCCCTGAAATATTTTTAATATCATGAGAAAATCCTTAGTGTATGCTCACTGGGGATAGAAAGGCAGGATACAAAACTCTATAAACAGTATCGTTCTAATTATATAAGAAAAGATCTCTTTTTATGAACAAACTCCCATGAAAGAGGCGGCGATAAGCACTGCACACAATACGTGTATGGCACCTAGAACAATGACAGGCACAATTAAGTGTTACCTACTGTTATCAATCTTAAAAGTACAAGAGTAAACTAAGTGAGATCTAAGTTGAGGCCTCAACAGTGGCATATGAGCCAGGCAAAAGGTAAAGGGGAATAGGGGAAAATGTTCCAGACAAACAGGACAACCTTGGGATTTTCTACTTCTTCCCTATCCACACTTAGGGATTTGATAATTATCTTAAAGGCAGAACACTTTGTATTTTCAGACATCTGCTTGTGGACTAGTTCACGGAGCTAAGAATTACTGTCAGTGTTGTGACACAGAACCATGTACACTATGCTTTATGGGGGATTATCTTCCATTTTCATTTTAATGAAGGAAGTAAAACAATCCTTTGCCAATGTATAGAAAATTAAAGAAAGAAATCCATCATAATGTTGTTAGTTATCTCAGGGTTACGGGGGTTTTAAAAATTGTTCACATTTCTCTACCTTTTCTAAGTTCTTCACAATTAAGTACATTACTACAGTCAGAGATAAGTGTTGGGAAAATCAATAAAAACCGCTACTCATAAAAAACCTTTGAGGTTCCCGCCAAAAAAAAAAAAAAAGGCTCCCTTTGGTGGAACTACATTGCTGTGTAAACATATGCCATACCAGACTAAAACTGTCTTCAGGCTTATCTTCTTATGGACCTAAAACACCTGCTGGAAAGACATGGTCCTTGCCTTCAAACAATTTGGCCAGACAGTGTTGTCCTGTCACTGGAGTACTTTGTAGAGAAAAGGTTAACATACCTCTCTTATTTTCCAGACCCATAATGCTAATTATCATGAATCTCTTAATTTTCAGACGATGTGCATCAACATACGTACACGCAAGGACACATCTTTTAGGGAACAAAGTAAATCACAGGGAAGCAGAACTGCCAATGGGTAAGAGCATGGTTTTTAAAGTCAGACCGCATAGGTTCAAACTCCCTTCTACAACTTTCTAGATGTGCGACTTAAAGGTATTTAAACTCTTGTGTCTGGGTTTTCTGATCTACAGAACAAGGACAATAAAAGCAGTGCATAAGTATGGTGCCTGGCATCTCGGTGCCCAGTATATAATAGCTATCATGTCAGCTATGAAAACCGCAGCAAAGATAGGGAACTGACAACCCCCACATTACAGTTCTGAACGTCATCTTTATGCCATCAAGTACCAAAATTACTACGTGCTAGACAGGGTGTACTTTTCACATGCTATCTCATTTAAATATCTCAAGAATCCCATAAAGTTTTCTTTTTCAAGATCCTGGAGACATAGTCTGGGATGAAATAGAGTACAAAAATCATATTCCAAATTCACCATTTCTCTGAACTGTCACTAGTGAAACAGCAGCAATAATTACAACATGTTTTTTGGTGAATCTTAAAATCCAAGCTTTGTGAAGTCATGAGATTTTCTATGTTGTAGGTCCATGAGGAATATTAGCACTTAAAAACGCAAGTTGTTTTTTTGTTTTGTTTTGTTTTGACAACATTTGGAAGATTTGAGATCAAACCCCAGAATCTCAGTATTTTTAACGTGGTTTTACTTCAGTTTAAATCTGGAAACCCAATTTAATACATTTTTGTGATTCCCTGACCTTCTCACTTAAGATTTCTCTTTCCAATAAAAACTATATCCTGAAACCATGTTTGCCACTTCAATCACTCACTACTCCTATCACCTACTTAATGTTCCAGACAGACTGGCCCACCCACTCCCTGCTTTCCTTGACTCACAGCATTATTCACTTGGAAATGACTCCTATCCAGCTCTACTAGCTTGCACCTTACCTTTAAGCCCCAGCATGCAGCCTTCCCTACTACGGTACCTGCATTTCTTATTCTTTGCTTGTCCCACTGAGTATATTTCATCCAGCATTACGTTCTATCTGTTCATAACCTCTCTTCTTTTAGAGGTCAGGGGCCTTATGCAGCACCTAGATCAATACTAAATTAATTGTTTGCTGAGGGAATAAAAGCTTACCAGTGTCAAGTGAGCAACAACTGCAGATCAGTTTACAATCCTACGTTCTAACACTAAAAGGATAAAAAAGTCTCCCACTTAATATCTTATATTCGTTTCTTTAAAACTGCTATCAAATCAGCATGAGAGAATTCTTCCAAATGTATCTACAAAAACAATGAAAAGCCCAGAAAGAGTATAAAAAGATATAAAAGGGCATAGAAATGGTATTAAAAGTTATAAAATGATAGCAACACTTTTACATCTGTTACAGTAATTTAAATTAATGTAAAAATCATCATGGTCTGCTAGAATGAAAACAAGGTAACCCAGGAAAATGTTTTAAAAATAGAATTTCCATGAAGCACCTGGCCAATGTAATCCATGTAAACATAGCTGCAGAGAAGCCAGTGATAAAAAATAGGATGTTTTTATTAGTCTTGTAATTAAAACAAATATGTAATAAAAGGAAGTGACTAATAAAAACTCCCATCAGCATACAAACATTCCAAGTTTCTGTTTCCTATTCTTCAATATTTTCCATATAATAAACTAATTGCATAAGATGTTCATTATCAAATGCAATTTAAAAAATACTGGCCTTTTTGTTGTTGTTTTGTTTAAAAGTTCATTTTACTTTGCTTGTAATGTTTGAGTACTTCAGTGATGACCAGATAGATGCTTGAGGTAGAAATTAAACGTACTTTGAAAGTAAAACCCATTCTTAAAGTAAAAATACTCAAACATCTTGAATTATAGATACTCAGTTACCAGATCATTCTGATATTTAAGGGTACCTTCAAATAAAGAGGTTTAGGTAACTTAAAATAAGAACGCCAAATTGGAAGAAAACAAGTGAAGCTATGTTTATAGTCAAAAATTGGAGGACACCCAAATTCAAGAAATTTCTATTAAAATTAACTTACATGTGAGTGATTGAATAAATGGAAGTCATACCTTCTACAACCTAAATATATTAAGACTTAAATATATAGTACGCTGTACTGCTGACTTCTTGTGGTTCTTGGAAAAGCCCAAAAAGTGTTTGAGAGACATACGCACTGCCTTCCGTTTATGATATGCACTAGAAAAACTAAACGAGGAAATGAGTAAAGAATTAATGAACTTTACCAAATTTCTAAATATACTAGCCCCAAGTGTCTCTGTAACTATTCTAAGATGGTTTAAAAAAAAAAAATCTGAATCGATAAGCGCCTCACCGGCCTGGGGATACTCTGACACAGTCTCGCAACCAATAGGAAAACTTTCCCTAAATCTGGATTCGTATTTCATCTCTTTATCACCAAACACAGAGCACAGACCAGTACTGTTAACGGTTACCCAAATGGCATGACTCCCAGGCAGAGTAATCAGTACTTGGAAGCGAAGGCTGTTTCTGAAGGATTTTAAGGGGTAAAGGGGGAGGCAGTTTAGGGAAGGAAAGCGGGGCTCGCTTCTCCAAGTTCGATCTGGAACAGGTCTGTGTAGGGGGTTGAAAATAGGAAGCAGCAGCCCATGGACCATGAACGCGGGGTGAAAATGCGAGTGCGCCCGAGCCTGCGGGGTGAGGGGCGCGGGAGGGACGAGGACGGGCGAGGGGTTTCCGCAGGGGTCGGCACGGCCGCAGAGACACGGAATATAAGGCTAATGGCTGGGGCTGGCTCCCAGGTGCCAGAGGATGCCTCACCCCGCGAGCGCGCGGCGCCGTGCGTCCGTTTCCGTCCGGAGCGCCCGGGCTCGCCTCCATCTTCGGCGTCCGTGCCCCGGGGCGGGCGGGAGTGGACCGCTGCCCTAGGCCGCGGGGCCCGGGTCGCCGGCCTCACCTAGCTCGAGATCCCGGCGAGGACGGTTCTGCCGGCAGCCACAGCGAGCCTGGCTCTCCACCCGGCCCCACCCGAGCCCCCGGAGCCGCGGGCGCTCGGGGCTCCCCTCGACCTCCGGGGGGGCCCCGACCCGCCCGGGGCCTGGAGTTCGCCCAGCGCCGCCGCTCCGGTCCCCGGCCTCTCCGCCCGGCGCTCGGGCGCGGCCTCCCAGCCCCGCCGCCCTCCCCCCCGCCTCGCGCGGCTCCCTCAGGCCGCCGCCCACCCCACACCGGGCCGCGGCCCAGCCCCCTCCCCCACCGCCCGACAAACCTGGGGGCCGCTACCCGGCATGGCCGACCCTGCGAGGAAGCGGCGAGCCGGCGGCGGGGCCCGCAGCAACAGCGGCCACCCGGGCCCTCCCCGCGCGGCGCCGCGCCCGCCCGAGCGCCCTCCCTCCCCGCGGGCCGCGGCCCCGGCGCCCCCTCCCCCGGCTTGCACAACTCGCGCCCCGGCCGCGCGCGCACGCGGAATGTTGCTCAACCTACTTGCGGTCTCTTATGAGCGGCCATCACAACATGCCCTGGAAGCCGGGGCGGCCCCGGGGCCCTGCGGCGGGCGGCCGCGTCTCGCCTCCGCCCTGGGCCGCCGCGGCCGCCGCTAGGGCGCGGGGCGAGCGGGAGGCTCCCCCATGCCTGCCCGCCCGCCCGGCCGCACGCCGGGGCCTCGGCTCGCCGGCCGCCCGCGCCGCTGTTCCGCGGGCGAGAGCGAACCCGGCTCTCCCGCCTGCCGCCTCGCTCCTCGGCCGCCCGCCCGCAGCCGCAGCCGCAGCCGCTGCGCCGCTTCCTCCTCCCCTTCCCTCTTTTCCTTCTCCTTCGCCTCCTCTGGAGCCGAGGTTGGCAAACCAGCACCTGCTGCTGGAGATCACCGAGAACTGAAACAGGAAACCCCGAGCCAAGGGGAAAACCCGGGAGGCGTGGAGAGGGGTGAGGGGAGCCGCTGGAACCTGTCGGGCTCCACGGAGGCTCCCGCGCCTCCTCCCCTCGCACCCCTTCCCTTCCCCGGCGCGGCCCGGCCCGGGGATCCCGGCCTCCGGTCCCGCTCCCCCAGCCCGGTCCAGGAGAGCGCCTCTCCGCTGGGCAACACCTTGTCCTCCCAGCAATAATGCGGACCATTCCCTGGACAGTCTAGGGAACCGAGAGGCTGCCTGCTTAGGGAGAGTTTCCCGTGGCTGTTTGCTTATTATCAATATTCTGTAATGAGGAAAAACCACACCCGTATTAGCAAGACCAATAAGGGAACTTACACAAATGAAGCTGTTGGGATTTCACCCAGGGGAAGGACTTCTTTCGGCAAGGAAACTGGCCTTATTGGAAATGGCAATATGTCAAAATCGAGGTTAAGCCCAGGATAAATCCAGATCTCTTTCTAGAGGTTGGGAGGAGACAGCACTCTGCACTGAATTGCAAGTGTGAAAAGCCCCGAGAGCAGATAGCCTTTTTTTTTTTTTTTTCTTCTGTCAATTGGCCAACACCCGGTACAATTTAGGCCAACTTTTCAATGATATTCGAATAATCGTATTCACCTGCCTGTGGAATTATCACCAGGTGCCCCACTGCCAGCCTTGGACAGGATGCATCTGCTTTTGGAGTGAAAGGGAAGGGAATTTATGTGGATTGTGCCCCTAGCATGTGCCACAGACTAGGGAGCCTGCCTTAAATGCTTTATCTCATTTATGTGTCACCACAGCCATGTGAGCTAGGGGTTATAATCCCCTTTATCCCTCAGCAAATGGAGGTTAGAAAAATTTGCTGAAATGACACAGTTTGAATATGAAGAATACAGGTCTGTCTGCATCCAAAGTACAGACTTGTTTCACTGGACCAGAGTTCATGCCTTTGATGACACTTTTCACCCTTAATACAATCATTTCTTGCCTCTCTGATTTGTCTTCAATAGAGCATATATGGTTTAAGCCTGGATCTGTTGAATTTGCTTGGGCTACTTAATGGCAGTGAGATCCCTAATGCTTACTGGGCTAAAGCTTTAGAGTTTCCAGTTCTCGAAAAAAATTAAAAAATTAAAAGTCTGCCTTTATGGCTCAGTTGAGCAGCAGAGATGTCCCCACTTCTTTGGTCAATATTTGTAGCCCTTTGGCTATTGATGACAGGGTCCCAGCTGAGAGAATCCTGCTGGCTGGTACCCCTGGGCAACATCATGCTGCAAGATGAGAGGGGTGCATCTCACTGAGCCTGCTTTCCACTTCAGCAGGCCAGTCTTGGGCCCTACTAAGAGAAATAGCAGACTGGTAGCCTTCCTTGGGGACATGAGAGCTCTCTGGTCCACTTTTCTGGTATCACCTTTAAGACCCTTAGGATGTCTGCTCTCTGAAGCCTGGTCAGTTTCTATTGGCAGGAAGGGAGGGAAATCATCCCCTGTTCACTGAGCCAAACCCTCAGAAATCTCTTGAGCAGTATTAGGGAGTGGCAGGGACCTAAAAAGAGGCTGGCTGGCTAACAATAATTTCAGCATCTGTGGCATGATTTGAGCGACGCCAGGAGTTCCCCTACTCCACAATATATCACCCACACACTCTACGTTATTTTCCTCATTGACTCAACTGAATTCCATTCAGTATCAATTAAGTGTGGTCATAGACGAAGCCACTCTATTAGCTACTTTGGAGCTAAGAGACATGAATAATTATTGTAATTGCCAACATTTTGGGAATGCTTACCATTCTAAGCACTTTGCACGAGCTCTCTCATATAACGTCCACAAAACCCTGTGAGGGATTGAATAACTATCACTGGTTCCATTTCACAGATGAGAAAACTCAGACCAAGTTTACAGTCAGGGAGTAACAGTGCAAGGGTGAGCACACAGTCTCCCTCTGGCATCAGGACCCATTATGGGAATGTGATACTGCAAGTGCCCTTACTTACCTTCCTATGTAGTTGGGGAGACAAAAACATACAAAAGTTTGAAGAACACTAAGGAGACAGGAGAATGGAGGAGTGTTAAATATATGTCATGGGTAATAAATGCAATGACGTTTCAGAGGACAGAAGAGTTGCCTTAAGTTGAAGTGGTGGGGAAGATGCACACAGAAGATGACCCTGGGCTTCAGAAAGAACAAAAAAAAAAAAAAAAAAAAAAAAAAAAAAAAACAAGGCTGGATAATGAAGAGGAATAGTATTTTGACAAACAGAGAGGGTGGGGAAGGGCATTTCAGTGGAACAGCATAAACAAAGATGGAGTGACAGGGAAATGTGGAAAAGAGGGATTAAGGACAAGTAGGAGCAAATCACACAGAGACCTGCAAAAGGAGAGACAGAGACAGAGACAGAGAGAGAAAGAGGGAGATTGAGGTCAGCATAGACTGTATACAGTGGGGAATTGTGAAGGGTTTTGAACGCAGGGTGACATGGAGAACATCCTATTTTAGGAAAATAAATATTGTGATGGTTACTGGATGGTTTTGCAAGGGGAAGGACTGGAACAGGGAAACATGTCTGACATCCAATATGGCAGAACAGACGTGAGAACTGTTGAAGTAAATAGTGAGGGAGGAGAGGAAGGGACAGTTTAGTGAGACATTAGGACCTGAAAAGCACCGAGTGATTGCATACGCTTGACGAAGATGGACTTAAAGGGGAGAAGTCCAAAATAACTTCTCAAGTGTGAATGTGAAACCTATAGTAATGCTGACTGGAAAAAAAGGGGAAGTTCAGGGGTAGAGGAACTACTTTTTTGAACAAATGTTTAGAACAGTTTGGTTTTAGGCATGTATTTGTGGTAACGGTGGGATATGCATGTGCAAATGTTTTATAGTATTATCTAGAAAAGACAAAGACTTGGGTAAATGAGACTTTTATGTTATTGAGAGAGTATGAAAACTTCAAATGCTCCCTATTATAATAATAACTAAGCATGGTTGTTCATCTTAAGTAAACCAGAATTGAAAGAAAAGCTCTCACAAAAATAAAAAGCTTCTATGGCTCTGAGACAAACAAGCATTAGGGAGATCATCTTTTCTTGACTCCAAGTTATATTTACTTAAAAGGAAAAGAGAATAAATAGGAAAGAAATTTCAAGTTCAGAGAACGTAAGACTGATGAGAGAAAACTTGGAGATCATTTCATCTGGTCCCACTTTTCATTCTGCAGGTAGTGAAAGTGAGGATCAAATTTTTAATGTCTGATGATAAAACTTCAAAATAGGCATTAGGCAAATATGTTTGCCATTACCATGCCATTACCAATTCTGGAGAGACAGCCTATCTGTATTCTAGTTATAAAATCAAGGCTGGACCTCGAACTGAGACTCTGAATTGCACATTATTAAAGAATCTGAGTGGTTGAGGCTCCATAGTAGGCAAAGCCCTGGACTGGCCTGGCCTCACTAGTTAAAAGAGAATGCTTTGGAAAGAACAGATTAGGGGTGGGGGTGGGTGTGGGGGGGGTGATGGGGGGGGTGGAGAGAATGGTTGCAAGAGCAGCACTTCTTTCTAATACATAGCTCCCAGGGAGACTGCTCCACACCTACATTCACATTTGAACCTCAAAAGACAAGAGTTTCAGATGGCAATCACATCCCACCTGGCTGCCTCAGCCTAGACTTTCCAATGGCCAGCCACCTTCTCTAAGACCTCCAGAGACTTCAAAAGTGATGACCCATAAGTCACCCTCAGATTCAAAAGTGGCACCCCCCCCCCCCAGCAACTGCTTCCATTCTATCCAGAGCTCTCCTAGTGGTGTCCTAGGTGTTTTCTCATTGAAAATGTGTGTGCCCAGTGGATATACTTGAGGATATGAGAGAACTCTTTCTCCTGCCTCCTCCATTTCTACCAAAACACTTACCTTAGTTGAGACAAAGTCAACAGCCCCTTCCATGTGCTTCATCTCCAGATCTTGGGCCAGCACTTGATATCCTTCAGGTGATGAGCTTTGCACCCATAGCCAGATGACTACTACGATTTTTCATGCAGTTTCTTTTATGTCTTCCAGAGAAGTCCTGGTTAATTCCAACCATGCAGGAAATGTAAAGTTTTCTTAATAGCATTACCCTACACAACCATTTCCTAAGCACATGATCTGTGTAAGACAGACACAGAGGAATAAAACACATTCTTGCCCATGTCCTTCATTGACTGCTTAGAATTGCTTTTTAACGCCGAGTTTGCAGGGAAAGGAAACTAGAGGACATGAGATAGGTGCTGTTGGCCAATCCCAGGACTTCTTTCTTTTGATGAGTTACCACAAGATTCCATATTAGCAGCATGACTCTTTTTTTTTTCCCCCTAGCATTTGTGGGAGGCCACCAGAGAGCAGAACAGCCAGGTTTTCAATATGCTGTGTCATACAGTCATGTGCTCGGCTTTCTACCTGAACCAGACAGCGTGGCTGCTCTCGTTTACCACATTGGGTCAACACAGGAGTTCTGAAAACAATAAACACTTAATGTTGAATTTAAAAATGTTCCTAAGGTGTTGCTTGGCTATTTTGACAAGGGCCACATGTTTCATTGCAGCTCACCTTCCTCAGAAGTGTAAAATTTTTGTTTTCATATGGAATTTCAAGTGCACCAAAAACATCCTCATCACCTTTGTGAGCATCTGTTGTTTTAAAGGAAATCAGTATACAGAATTACAAATGTACACCACTGAGCTAGCTGGAGAGGGAATTACGGAATTTTCAAGTTAGACCGCATCCTATGTGAAAAAGCACTCTCAGGAGAATATTAATTGCAGCATTATTTGCAAAGGCAAAAAAAAAAAAAAAGAATAAATATCTACTAATAGGAAACTACAGAAATTGTGGTATCTTCATACATTAGGTCATTCACCTATTAAAGAGAGTAAAGTGGCTTTATGTGTATGGAATTGTTTTTTAAAAAGTCAGGCAAGTATCAGTGTATCTAGTGTGCTTCTATGTGTGTGGAAAAACAAAGAAGATCTCTGCATGGGCTTAAATGTGCACGGTATTATCTCTGGAAGGACACACAAGACACTGGTAATGCTGATTGTCCTGGGCGGGCAGACTGGACAATTATCAGGAAGGAAGAGTGCAAAAGAGATTTATCTTTTATTCTATAACCATTTATAGCTTTTGAATTTTATTTAATTTATTTAAGGTTTTTTTTTGTTTCTTTTTTTTTTTTACATTTTCTTTTTAAGCAATCTCGACCCCAGACGTGATGCTTGAACCCACAACCCTGAGATCAAGAGTTGTACAGTCTACTGACTTGAGCCAGCCTGCACCCCAGCTTTTTGACTTTTAAATTGTGTACTTGAATTAACTATTCAAAAACATATTTTTAAAGTCCACATTTTTCCATGACGTGGGCTACTGTCCACCCCTTTCTATTTGATTTTATAAATAAGCAGATACTATTTTTGGAAATAGTACCCTGGCCACAAGGAAGAGGAAGTTGCGGGAGTCCTGTGAATTGCACGTGTGCGCTCCGGGGCTTCCCAGGCAAGGGAAAGATACCCGTGGTCATGTGGAAGGAGCGATCCCAAAACTGCTAAAGGCTTCCCAGCCAACACTAGCAGGGTTAGTCAGTGTTTTTACAACTTCATTGCCAAAGGCTCCAGACTCATTCTATGAGGATCTCTGATGGGACTGCTTTACCTAAAGGGAGCGTTCGGGGAAGTTCTCATGAGCAGATACAGGAAAAATTCCTGTAAGCTGCTGGCCTCACAGATAGTCATCAGGAGGCCTGGGGCAGATGGTATTCATCAACTAGAATTATATGTATTTGTTTTATTGTGTCTCCCCAGATCAGAATGTAAGTGCTAGGAAGGCAGGAGCTCTGTCTTGCTCGCTGGAGCATCCGCAATTCGGTGCCCAGCATGTAGAAAGCACTATGATTGGCTCCATCCTGGGGACCACAGCAGCCCATGACTCTCCAGCCTGGGGCTGCCTATTTAGTCATTGATCTGTTAGAAGGCAGTACCAACATGGCCAGGGGACCTGGGGTTCAGGCCTCCAGTCTCTGAAATCATGGGCAAAGCAGAATTCAGATCTCAGAAGAACTGGGGAGTTAGAAAAATACTTAGAAGGACAAAAGGCAAGGAACCAACTAGGGAATAGCGGACAAGGTAGGGGGTTGGTTTAGAAAATAATAATAATAATGAAGAAGAGAAGGCAAAAAGAAAAACAACCAATCACAAAAAATTAAAACAAGACAGTTGCCCCAGACTAGCAACTAATAGCACAACAATAAAGGAGAAGACATAGCCCGTAATTAGGGCTGCAGTTTACAGGAAGAAGAGGATTCTCCGCAGAGCACGTTTGCTGCTGAGTCACTGTACCGCTGGAGCCGGGCGATTGGGTTGGGAAAGTCACCTTGATTTAGGGTCTAGGCTGGCTTCAGAGTCTAGGAGAGGGGACAGGTAAGTGAGCCTCCTGGCTAAGGCCAGAGGGATGCAGGGAAAACAGCCAACCTACACGGTTCCAGGTACTCACTTCTAACCTTCAGAGTGAAAGTCAAGGGGGAAAGTTCCACTGCCAGCTATTTCTGTCTGTACGTAGACATTTCAGCATATCTTCAGGCAAAGAGCCTCCAGGAGTCAGAAACGAAGGGTCCAGCCAGGCAGAAAACCTTAAGCACATCTCCACGGGTCCCTTAAATGAGTGCCGCGTGCCTAGGACTGAGGCTAAAGAGAGAAATATAAAGCAACTATCTGATGGCTTTCAATGATTTTGGTAGGTCACAGATCACCATCAGGACTTTGGTGGCGGTGAGCTCTGATCTTAGAGAAACTGTTTGTCTTCTGTGTTTTCCATCCTGTGGTCTGTCCAGAGCATACAGGTTTAAACTTAATAGGCAGAGGCGGAGTCAGGCTAGACTTTGGCATAGAGATCAGCTACGTATGGACTCCCATGTCTCATGGCCCTTCATTTGGGTCAAAACATTTACCTTATTTTGGGGTGCCTGGGTGGCTCGGTTAAGTGTCTGCGTTCAGCTCAGGTCATGATCTCGGGGTCCTGGGATCAAGTCTCACAACGGGCTCCCTGCTCAGAAGGGAGTCTACTTCTCCCTCTCCTTCTGCCCTTCCCTGCTGCTTGTGCAAGCACGCGGGCGCGCGCGCTCTCTCTAATAAATAAGTGAAATCGCAAAAACAACAACAACAGCAACTACATTTACCTTATTTGAAACAACGTCACTATTCCCCTGAAATATTTCTCCAGCTTTTGAGTTTCACACACAGAATTCTGGTTTACTGACAAGGGTTAGGCCTTCTGGGTCATCTTTACAAGCATCTGTTTTAAAAGGTCTTTGGTAGTCCCCACTTTTTAATGGAGAACTTGCTAGAGGAATTCAGGAATGTATTTTATTTTGGATAGCTACACGAAGCAGTTAAATGTTCAGTAAGCTTTGGCAAGGACAACTTGTTTACTAGAAGACACTGTCCTAATAAAATGTATTGTCACCACTTTCTGTGTTTACTTTGCTAAAATATGTGTTTGTAAGACATTTTAGAGTTCGGTAGGATTGGATCTATACAATAACTTGTATTGTCTTGGTAAGTCAATTCTTTATATACAAAAGCGAGAGCTGGCATCTTCCAAGGCTCTTTATAATACATGTAGCTAGCCGACAGTGAAGTTGAGGGTCAAGTACTTCAGCTTCATGGATCTTGAACAAGGGTTAATGGAAGTGGTTTTCACTGGCTTTAATGTCTAGTACCTTGTAGTATTCTAATGTATTATTTTGAATTATCACAAGAATACATGTTCATGGTAGAAAGTTTTTAGGACATGTAAAAATATAAGGTTTCAAAAATACAAATCATCTCCTATCGTATCATGCAGAGATAATCCTTACAATTAAAAAAATTTATTCTATATCTATATTCCACTACCTTTCTTGATTTAATTAAATCAATATTTATTGAGTTCCAGCACTGGACTTTGAATCATAAAATAAAAGACATGGACCATATCCTAAATAAACAAAAATTTTAAAGGAGAGGTAAGACATACATTTGGAGAAAAAAAATCCAGAGAAAACACTAGATTAAATATAATCAAGTGGTAACCTTGCCTGAGTTAGGGACTCATTCAATGAGTTGCGATCCCCAGGATGCAGATCTCAAAACTAATTCTCTGTTCACCTTAGGGATTTATTCAATGAACAAGTGCTTCTTGGGCACCTGATGTGTTCTGGGCACCACTGGGATGTCCCCCGACTTCCTAAAGCAGACTTGGAGAATTTCTAAGCTGAAGGCCGTTACTGCTTCCTTCGGTCCCTCCTGTACCCTGCCAGCCCCTTGTCTCCTCCCACTCACCCCTGCACATTCTCCACCTGCCACACTGGCCTTCTTGCTGTTCTGGTTATCCCCTCTCTCTGGAACACTCTTCCCCGAATATCCACAAGGCTTGCTCCTTAACATCCTTCGGACTTCTGCTCAAATGTCACTTCATTGGAGAAGCCATCTCTCAACACTCTATCTGGATTATCACACATAACTTCCCTTCATATACATTCTGGTCACTATCTGTCCCCTGACCCTGCCTTTTTTTTTCTTTTTTAGCACTTATAATCACCTGGGATAGATACAGATACAGATACAGATATAGACAGATAGACACCAGAGATATCTGTATATATAGATATAGATCTCTATTTCCACACAGGATGCGTACATACATTTGTTTATCTGAAGATGAGAATTCGGGGAAGTTTACTTGAATAACGTAAAAGGAGAACAGACATGACATCACTATTGAGATATACCCTAGGAAACTCAGACAGAAGGTAGATATGTAGATGAGACTTTCTTCAGATGTCCCCAAATGAGCACAAAAATGAGACAAAGCAATGAAAGAAGTCTTAGCCATCCCGAGAATCTGCTGCACATCATAATCAGCCAAAAGCGGACCATCTAACCGAGGTGTAATTTATACCACGGGCTCTGTTTTCCCTTGCTTTCTGTGATACCTGTTTCCCTCCTACCTCTTCCATCTACTCCTACAAAGAATTCCTCTCTGACCCAGTACATGTTGGCCCCACACACACGTCCCGGGTTTTCTCACCCGGCCCCGTGGCACTCAGTACCACCTCAGCCTGATGATCGTCACTCGTCTCTGGAGTGCGCAGTACCTGGCATTGAGCAGGTGCACAATAAAAGCACCTTTGTTTATTCAAAATGAATAAATGGCCTTTTTTGGACTTCTTCTACGTCAGCCATTGTTGTAGGTGCTAGAAAAGTTTCCTGCTCCGATAGAGCTTATATTTAAAGATATACAGTTACACAAATAGATGAAAGCCACGAATAAACAAATGAACAAAATAATTTCCCACACTAGCCAGTGCTCTGAAGAAATCAGAGTGGAGTGCTAGCAGGTCTGCGGTGGCTGAGGGCAGTGATCAGGGAAGCCTCTTTTAAATCGCATTTGAGGGCGCCTGGGTGGCTCAGCGGGGAAGTATCTGCCTTCGCTCAGGTCATGATCCCGGGGACCTGGGATCGAGTCCCACATCAGCCTCCCTGCTCAGCGGGGAGCCTGCTTCTCCCTCTCCCGCTCCTCCTGCTCGTGTTCTTTCTCTCTCTGTGGAATTAAAAAATAAAATCTTTTTCTAAAAAAATAAATAAATAAATCGCATTTGAGCCGAAATGATGCCGAGGAGCCAGCCCATGCAGAGCACGTTCCAGGTAGAGGCCACAGCAAGTGCAGGAGGCCCAAGGCAGTACAAGATGCGTGGGTCAAGGAAGAGAATGAGGAGCCTGCAGAGGGAGTAGAGGCTGGCCCCAGAAGATGGTCCCTTGCTCTCCAGCTTGCCCCAGACCTCGTGTCTTCCCATTATCTCATCCCTGGCCTGCCTCCTACTTACCTTACCTGCCTGGTTCTTGTAGGTACTTGAGTTTGTCACCCTTCCTTCCTGGTAAATGGCCTTGGCAATAATCAGAAGGTTCCATGCTATGGTTTATTCCCAGGCCTTCACATAGAGTCCTCTCTCTGCCAGCAACACCTTTCCCCTAATACTTTGTGAACAAACATTCAGTGCAGCAATTCATTCCATTCTAGAAAGACTTCTTTGATCTTGTCTATCTGGGTTAGATGTCCTCTCTCTATTCTCCCAGAGTCCCATATGATAACCAAGGCACAGAGACTTTGAGTAATTTCCCCCAAATCATGTGCCAGAGCTGGGATTTGAACCCAGGCTCTTAGCCATAGTGCCCTGGGCCCTGCCTCGTAAGGCTGTTGGGAGAACTACATGGGATGATGCATTCAAAGTGTGGAACATAAGGCCTGACCTTTGTCAAATACTCAGTAAATGTCAGCTTTAATTACAGACACAATCTCTGCCCCTGAGAGGCTTGTGGTCAAATTATGGAGCTAAAAGTCTAGTAGATACATGAGTAAGTTGGAGAAAACACTTGGAATACCTAGACGGATCTTGACCGTAGTTTTAACTGCTTCTCTCATTTGCATTCCTTTCTGTAAAGTACCTGCCACTTAATACTCATGAGGGTGATGCTCTTTGAAAAAAAAATATTAAAAGGAGGAGCAGGTCTTGTGGAAAAAATGATAAAATTCAGTTTTAGACATGGTGACCTTGTCTTCTGGTAGGGCTTCTGGAACATCTAATAGAGGTGACCTATAGGCTGGACAAATGGCTGCATAATTCACTGTTACGGGTGCATCACCCCTGATTCTTCCCTTCCCTCATTTCCACCTCTAATTCAGCAATCAGGCCTGGTTGGTTCTCCTTTCAAGATACATCTGTTCCTCTGCTCTCTTTTCTCGTCCACCACCACCCTGATCCAAACCACCACCATCTCCCTGTGCTTTGTATCTCCATCGGTAAAATGGAGCTATGAATACTGTTTCCCTCTTAGGGTTGCTGTGAGCCTTAAATACGATAATTTCTGTGAAGCACTCAAAATGCTGCCTAGCATATAGAAGAAGGAGAGACCAAAACGTAGAGAGAGGACCAAGATTGTGTGGGACCGAGGAATCCACAGAACAAAATTTCTAGAAGAAAAGTAGTTATCAGAGATTAAGAAGATTGGGAACTTCCAAACATGTTATGTCCTGTTCTATTAGGACATGTTTACATTAAAGTGGTAAAATAGAAAGTTGAACAAGTTTGTTCCAGGCAATCAGTTCATCGGAATAGCGTTTACAACTATCTACAGAAAGGTTGAGTCAATTAGGGTCTCCTGGTTAGAAGGAATAAGAATCAGCTAGCATCTTGTTGACTCAGGTCACCTCTGCTGAGTCAAAATTCTCATGTCAGGCCACCTCATAGGCTGCTGACCCGTCTGTGGATTGTGGATTGGCTTCCTTTGGGGTCCGCTGCCCACTGCTGTGCAATCAGTAGAAGCCAGAGAGGGGTGTGAACAGTCACCCATGGCTGGCCAAGGGTTACCCTGTCAGCAAGGGCTCAAGATGAAGCAAGTTCCCTTGGAAGTGGCTCTGGGCCCCGATATGGTGAGAAAACCACAGATGACCCTTACAGTGGAGAGATACAGCTACGTCAAGGAAGAGCAAAAGGTTTGGAGCCTGGTGTCTGAGTCTCAGAAATCCAGTCCCACTTTGAACCAGCTCTGTGCTCTGGGCAATTTAGTGAATTTCTCTCATGCTAACCTTCTCCTTTATTAAGTGGATATGCTTATAATTTCAGAGATGTTTGCTCTGGAAACTCTGTGTGAACTGTAGCCATCTTGGATCACCCAGGTCCCAAGTCACCCTTTTGCTTAGTAGGAGACATGGTTTTATTGATTTATTTTTAAAGATTTTACTTATTTATTTGAGAGAGAGAGATAGAGAGAGCAGGAGCAGGGGAGGGGCAGGGGGAGAGGGAGAGGGAGAAGAAGACTCTTCTCTACTGAGCAGAGAACCTAAGACAGGACTTGATCCCAGGACCCTGGGATCACAACCTGAGCTGAAGGCAGATGCTCAGCTGACTGAGTCAGCCAGGCGCCCAATACATGCACAATCTATTGCCATTCCCTAAGAGGTAGGAAGAAATGGGGTAGAAGAGCTAGTCAAGGCTTCTCTTCAAAGAATCAGACTAACAAACTCTGAGAAGAAAGTCGAGAGAGAATGAGTAAAATGAGGGAAAGCCCAAGGTGACAAGAAAGTTGACCTAGGTTTTCAAAAATCTTCTCAGTGGATGGGAATGACTCCCAGTCAAGCATCCCCAGTGGGCCACTCAGGGTGGAGGGAGAACAGGCTGGAAGCCATAGTATGGGTGTGAGGACTCTAGGACGGGTGAGAGGAAACAGTTAAACACTGATTCACATCACACGACAATACATAGTCATTGCCACCTGGAAGGTACATTCTGGAATTTAGAGTGAGAATGTCCCAAATTGACAGCAAATGTGTTCCCAAGGCTGCCAGCTGCCTTGTGGGGCTTATGTTTCTTCGTTTCCTTCTCTTTTAATCTAGAAGAATGTTGCTGCTGCTTCTCAAACTACAATATATAGCTGGAATAATGTGTTCAATATTTAAAAAAGGAAGTACAGTGAAATAGCCAGGAGTTTGGTCTTATAGGATAGAATTTATTAAAGAATATTTGGTATCTGACATAATTTCTAGTCGGGCTTGAAAGCCAGGCTTGGAGGCTACAGAGCCAGGCACCATGCCCAACATCACACTGCGGAAGGATTCCAGGAAGTATCGACTTCTCTGTTGATGGGTACAGACCCCACAGCTTGTTCCACCATCACCCCAATACGGGCACTAGAAGGGGCCCCTGGAATGGCTGTGCCTCTGGAAAACAGAATGCAACTTCTAGCTCAGCTAGTATTTTTGGCAGAATGAACTCTATGAGGTCTCTCTTTCTTTGGTCCCCAGCTGCTGGTTTGCAATCTGACATGAGCGCATCCAATCAGAGTTTAGACCATGGGCCAGTGCTCTAGCTGCAAGGGAGGCTGGGCAAGCTAGTGCCTGGAATGTCAGGCTTCTGCAGTGAGAGTTGGGCTCTGCCTCTTAAGGTTTCTCAAGCCCAGCAAAGAACTCTGGAGGCTGGGGAGGCACAAACATTAAAAATGTATATGAGGTGTGTCTTCTAAGAATGCTTGATTTTGGTGACCAAACCCTTGATTTAGTTAATACAAGGTATTTTAGCTTACAACTCCCAATCTTCTAGACATCTCCTTTTAGGACCCAGTCCTTGTGGACAACTCCTGAGAAGCCCCTAAGAAAGTGAAAGCAATACTGATTCATTCCTTTTACCTATGTAATTTTTTTTCCCTGTGGGATATCATGTAAACAGCTTTTTACTTCAAAATAGTGAACATTTACTAGCATTACAAATCAAGATGTGTTTTTTTGTTGCCCAAAGATAATTGTTAATATATTGAACAAATGATCACCCATAAACATAATGAATAGGTTGAAGGAAAAGCTTATGCATTGTAAGATATTTCTGTGCATAAGATATGCATCCCCTGGTGATGATAATGATAATAATACTGATAATACTACTACTACTACTAATAATAATAATAATAAACAAGGAAAGGATAGCACAGTAAATATTTGATTTATGCTTAGATTTTTTTTTTTCAATTTCTGCCCAGACCTCTGATGATATATACATGCAGAAGGAAGCTTCACTCTCTCTTTGTCACCAGTGGAGTGTTTGTGTGGTCCAACATCTAGACCATAAATAATAAGCTTGCCTATTAAAGCTATCTAATAGTCATTTCACAATTGATTAGCGACGCCAGTCTGGACGCAGGTGCATGCACAGGTTAACATTTCTATACCCGTGGCCCCTGTGCACCCTCTGTCAACTCTCAGTACGGCTAATTTGGAGGGTAGGCAGTTTATAAGCCAGATGGGAATTAGACTGTCCTCAAAAGCCGGGGAGATTTTTGTCCATATGTTTTTGGTTGTTCCATAGCGAGACCGTATTTTCCCAAGTGATGTTAATGAAGGGCTGAGTGGCCTTTCGTTGGTGCTTACTCAGTCTCTGTGTTTCCTGTGACTCATTATTGTTTTCCAGCTAGATGCTGTGGCCAGCCTCGCTTTCAATGTGTCATTTTCATTCATTTGGAAACTAAAGAGCTGTGCTTTGCACCACGTCCTTAATGTCAGCAAAGCCAGCTCTGCTGGATTAAAATGCAAGATGTATTTGCAGCTAGTGCAAAGTGCTGCGGGCTGCCTCTCGGAGCCAAGCAGCCACACCAAGCGTGTTGGAGGCCCCCTTCAGAAGGGCTCAAGGGCTGGGGGCCTGGGGCTGGTAACATCTCAAGCCCAGCCATGGCAAGAAAGCTGCCTTTATTCTGCGCCTGGGAAGTACTGAATGGGGCATGTACGGGAGGAGTGGACTGGGAGAATTTGCTATAGAAGGGCGAAATGATATTCACCGCTAAAATCCCTACGGGATGGGCACCTTGTAAGAGGCGAATGAGTTGATATGGATAAAGCACTTAGAACAACGCTTAATCTATTTATACATGTTATCTCATTTAATCTTTACAACAACTCTATTCAGATGAGAAAACTAGGTCCAGAGATGTTAAGTATCTTCCCCAAAGTCACACAGCTCCTATAATAGTTGGGAGCCAGAATTCAAACCCGGTTCTGTCTCACATTCAGAACTCTTCACCTTCACCAATTAACTCAAATTCAATACCTAGAATTATATTTTGTTGGTAATAGGTGGGGGGAAAAGTGTTACACTTCACATGGGGAGGGAAAAAAAGTATGAATGAAAGAGAACTGCCCTATTGTGATATTCAGGGAAAGAAAGGGACCCGTGCTAATGAGACGGTTAGTTCCAGAATGGAGTCCCTGGAGCGACGGCCAGAAGCCACTTAAAACTCTGATGAAGGATTCTGTTGACTCTCATGTTCTTCAGTGTATTTACACTTCCCCAAATTACTTCACTACATAAATAAACCCACAGGTGTAGGAAAAGGGAGCGTGAGATAATCAAGAAAGGAAATGAAGAATTTAAAAAGTCAAGACACGCCAACCCCCAGGGGTAGTTATAATAGTCATGGTGCCCCAGTAGATGTCCAATAAATGTTTTACTAAGGAAAGAATGGAGAGATTGGCTCAGAGTGTTTGAGATGTAGAGCACAGGTGACATGCAAAGAGAACTAAGGTCTTTCTCACCATAACTTAAAAAAATGTATGCGTGTATAATTTTAACAGATGTTTTGAAAAAAACCCTGGATCCTTCCAAGAAGAGAGGTGGTTACATAGAGCAGAAGACTGACTGCAGTGAATTCCACGAGGCCTCGGAGGCTGCAGTTAACACAGCCGCAGGCATCCCGTGCTCACCACAACGATTCACCTCCAAGCATACACGCTTGTAAGGGCTGAATCCTCTAGGAAGTCGCGCTGCAAGGAAGTGAGGGATGCTGAAGACCCAAAGCCCTGCTGGTACCCAAGATCCCAGAGTCCCCTAGAGTCTGCCGCTAATAAGAAGACAAGGGTGCCTCGGGGCAGCTGGTTGGTCGTTTTAACTCAGTGGGTACAGAGGATGCCTCTCAAAGACCCTGCCCTCCTAACTTCAGCCAGATTTCATTTTTCGGACTTCAAAAATTAGATAGTTGCGTTTCCTTCGGTGTTCCCTTGGCATTTGTGTGCTATGTCATTGTGACGGTCACAGGACTCTGCTGCATAAGCTCGTTCCCTTGTCTGTCCCTTTTCTAGAGCCTTCGACTGCCTCGTGTTCACTAAGAAATCTGTGCTGCCTCGCACAGTGCTTAGCATGGAGCAGGCTCCTGGCAGACAACTGTTGAATGACTGAAGTTAAGCCATAAAGGGAAAGGCAATTTTCAAGAGAGCCTGGGAGGAGGATCTCTAATTGCAGTTGGTACAGTATGAGTCATTCAAAATCCCTTGCATTTGAATAGCATTGAACTGCAAGGAATTGTGACATTTATACCACAACTACGTTCAGCTAAAAACCCACTTGTCGTGCATTTACTGTATGCTGGGCCCAGTGATAAATTAGATATGGTTCCTGCTCTTAAGAAGCTGCCAGTCAAGTGGGGGTGAAGTGAAACTGAAATATGGAACTGTACCCCAATGTGATCGACCAATGGTACACGTGCTTACTATGCATTAGAACCTGTTCCAAGTACTCGTATTTCCTTCCCTTGTTTAACGACCCTATGAGATAGATACTATTATTGCCCCCTTTTACAGATCAGGAAACTGAGACCCAGAAAAGTTAAATAAATTGTCCAAGATCATAGTTGCTTAGTGGTAGGGCCAAGAGTTGAACTCAGATTAATTAGAATTCAGACTCAGCTCGAAACCGTTGCCTAATACCTCACCAGTACACAAGAGGGAGGGATTACCTTGGGAAAGGAGAGAAAAGGGAAGGGAGGAGGGAAGCCAGCGGGTATCAGGAAGGTGGTGTTCCTTAAGGGATGATTTGAATAACAGATGGGAATATGGCAGACCAATAGGTTGGCAAAGGAAGCATAAATGGAAGTGCTTGCAAAAGTCGGAGAATTGATAGACATAGTGTGTTCAGGGAACTGGAGTAGTTTACCATCGGTTAGACATAGTGTGCAAGAAACAGAGGGCACAGAAGAGGTAGACAGGGATCGTATCATGGAAATCAGAACATTCTCAAATCAGAACAGTCTCAAAAGTCTGTAGTCTCTGGCAGAATCCACAACTTTGTTAAACCGCATCTCCCTCAAACCTGCTGCTTCTTGATGTCCACATGTCTGGTAATGTCTGCAGAGTCCCCTAGCCCAGACAGACCACCATGGGAAGCCGAGAAAGCTTGCAATTTTTGCCAGAGAAATTGTGGAGTTGTTGAAGAGCTAAAGATAACTTAGCCTGAGTTGATTCCTACCTTAGCTTGTAAGCTCCATGACTGGTTGTATCTCATTCACAATCTTCAATACATAGCATGATATTTGGCACACAGTGGGTTCTCAATACATCTCAATACATTTTCTTGAATGAATGAATAAAAGATTAGGACTGGGAATTTCCTACTAGAGAAGGCTTGTGCTTAGAGAAAATAGAAGAAAAGCAGAAGAGATGGAGAAGGTAGCTTATAAGCTCAAGAGATAGCAAGTAAGGGCTAGACTGGCCATATTACTTGGGAATGGCTCAACAGAGCTTTTACCGTGAACTGGGCTCAGAGGCCCCAAAGAAATCAGCCATTGGGGCTGTAATTTTGACGTTAAGAAGGAAGCCTACACAACTTCTCTCAGAGTAGCTAAAACTATCTGCGTCCTGTTTTGTTTCTTTTTCTTTTATTTTAATTATTTTTTAAAGATTTAATTTTTTAGACTTTTGTTTTAGATGGCTGGGTGCGGAGAGGGAGAGGGAGAGAGAGAATCTCGAGCAGGCTTCATGCCCAGTGTGGAGCCCAATGCGGCTCTTGATCTCACAGCCCTGAGATTGTGACCTAAGCCGAAATCGAGAGTTGGACACTTCACTGACTCAGCCACCCCGGCGCTACTAAAGATTTACTTTTTTTTGGTAATCTCTCACCCAATGTGGGGCTTGAACTCACTACCCTGAGATCAAAAGTCACATGCCGAATTGACTGAGCCAGCCAGGTGCCTCTCTTTTCCCTTTATTTTAAAGAAATATTACATATGAAACTTTCTGTTAGGGATGGTCATTAATAATCCCCGTGTTGTTTTTTTTTTTTAATAGGAAATCAAATGGAGACTTTAATATGACTGTTTCTTGCAGGTTTTGTTGATAAACACCTCATTTGATAGTTTGATTTAATTCAACAATCTAACGTAGTACATAGAAGAGCAGAGGGATTGTGTATCATAGGAGATAATTTCTAAATAATACCACTCGCCCAGAGGCTCTTGATGGGAGCTGGGTAGAAGGTAGACAAAGCTGAGATCACCTTCTCTGTCCAGGGCTTGATGCATCAGTGGTCTCTGTGCTGGCTGAGATCCATACATGCTTGAAAGTAAAATCAGCAGAGTCCAGATTGTCATCCTATTATTAATATATAAGCTCATTCAGTACACTCTTGGAGGATCATTTCTCCCTCTACATGGAAAGGAATCAGAGAATCATGAGTACAGCCTCTACGAGACATGAGATAGAGGAGAATTTGTTCTTCCTCCCCATCCAACTGTTCAGAATTTTTTAAAACATTAAAAATTTAATAAACCATCAGAAGCATATTTAATCAACTATGTCGGTTGCAAGACAGATCTCAGGGTTCTATTTATTCTCTAATGCCACACACCCCAAAATCTTATTTTTTCACTCATTAAGATAGAAAACAACTAACAAAATTTTAAACTACTGGTAATAATCCTATGGCGTCAGCTCTTTCTAGCGGAAGTCCATTGCTCTTCCTAGCAGAAGTCCTGGCTGCTCACCAGCACGTTTCCTCACAGCATCACGTAGACTCACATCACTGGGTGCAAATTTTCCTTCTCTCCCAACTCGTACAAAATTGGTTGGTTATGGCTTCTTACCTGGTAGCTCATATATTTGAAAATGTTATCAAAGCGAAAGTAACCCCCTCCCTTTTTAACCTGGCAAAACCATCAGCTGCTATCTTTTTAAATTTCTTTCTTCTCCTTCCCTCCTTTCTCATTGCAACCTCTTCCATATCAGAATTCCTGGAGAATGACCAGGAATCACCAGGGTCATGGAGAAATTCTCACAATGTTGGGCTCAAACTATAGAATATGGTCTTCTCCTTCTTCTCTTTCACCATTAAAAAAAAAAAATTAGTGCTATTGCCCAACTCTGGTAGAGTTTGACATCCGAAAGCAATTATAAAAATTTCCCAAGAATGTACTTTGGATGCACTCTAACATTCCTTAATTCATCTGTTTGTTTGTTCCCTCACTTAACAATTAATATAGGTCAGATATTATGCAAAGGACTAGGGCTTCAAAGGTTGCTTAGTGGGCAGACAAACATTAAAAGCAAATGATTACAGTGATATATAATAAGGTTAGTAAAAAGCATTGTAGGACCTCTACGAATGACATGGTAAGTTCTGCTCTGAGGAGTTAAAAAAATCTTTCTGGAAAAGGAAGCATTTATATTTGAAGACTGAATTAGAGGTCACTTGGTAAACAGTGCAGGAAAGAACTTTCTAGAAAGGGGGGATATAGAGACAGGAAATCATGGTACACTGGGGGAAATGCAAGTATGTTACGATGGTTAAGATGAAAAGTGGGTATAGAGTTGGTGAGAGTAAGAGGCTGGAAAGGGTGTTGGAGCAACGTCAAAAGGATTTTGTCTGCCATGTTTGCCGTGGGGAGTTTGGACTTCATCTTGAAGGCCACAGGCAAACCATTGAAGCATTCTAAGCAGGGGAAAAACACTATAAAAATTTGATTTTTGAAAGATGAATCTGGCTTCAGTGAGGATAGATTAGAAGGAGGTAAGACTGGAAACTTTCCAGTTTCCCTTGGCATAGCTGCCTAAAGACTGGTGTGTGTGTGTGTGTGTGTGTGTGTGTGTGTGTGCATGTGCGTGCGTGTAGGGGGTGGATTTAGAAGTATCTCTCACTCAAGTGCTAGGTAGCGAATGCTGGAAGGCAAATACCAGGATTATGTCTGGGAGAGATGCTGGGGTAGAGCTGGAGTGGAATGTCCAACGGGAACCATCAAGGCTGGGGTCAGGGGCCCAGAAGTGACAAGAGTAAAGAGTACCAGATTAGAATGCAGGGAACAGGAGGTAGCCCGCATAATTCCAGGAATGGAAGCCAGTACTGCAGTGGGACTGTTATGTGGTGGGACTTTTATATTTTCACACATTTCTGTAGCACAGCTACATATTTTCACACATTTCTGTGGGCAGAATGGGTTCGTTGGAAGTAGCCAGAGCCAGGATGAGACAGACCAGAAGCATGGAGACTCGTTGGGACTCAGTTACAGTTGTCCAGGCAAGAAACACTACCGAGCGGCACAGCTGATGAAGAAGAAGATGCATCGTAGAGCTTTACAGTTCTTTTCCTGGGTTTTCTCCAGGATAAATTAACAGCAAAATGTGTCTCCAGATAACAAATCACATTAGTTTATGGTAAGTTGTTATTTTATGTTAAACTTTGGAGTTTAATTTTGGAGTCTATCAAAGACAATAATTTTAGTTTTTGCATAATTAATACCAAGCCTCTATTTCTGGCAACAGACTCAAGGGCCAGTTGTTTATGAATCCGTCCCCTGGTTCATAATAAGACATTATTAATTGCATGAGGGAGGATACTTGTCTTCTTATTATATATGAGAGAGGACAACCTCCCGATCATCTACAGTAATTTCAAATTATGGATGTGGGGCCAGAATGCATACAACCAGAGATTATCGTCTGACTTGTCAGGAGACCACTTGGTCTACCCTCATTTTTGTGAACACAGGTAACCAGAGTTCCCGCGGCTTGGCCCACAGCCACTTTCTGGCTCCACAAGAGAAGGGCAGTGATGAGGTGTTAAACGTTGTAGTAGTAGTGAAGGTATCCACTCTACTCTCTCCCTGGTGGACAGAGTTGTTATCTGGTTCCAGAATCCAGATGTGACAACCTCTCCTGACCTTCACCAGCCAGGTATCCAGTGGTTTCTATGTGTCCTGGAGTGAGGTGGGGAGTGGCCTGAATGGGACCAAATCTTCTCGGTGTGCATGGACTCCGAGCACAGGTGGGGACCTTCTCTTCCCACGTCCTGGTGATGGCTGGTGGTGGTGGGGGTGGGGGGTCTAATATTCCTTTTTTGCATGGAACAGCCTGCCACAGCTTTAGAGCTCATGCATGATGCCCCACACAGTGGTTCTCCTGGGTAACTCAGATTGAATTAGGACCTTCTTGGGAATGAGGTCCAGGCATCCAATCCCTAGACACAACTGTTTTGTCCTCCCCTTCTCCTAGTTCCAGTCATCTCACCTCCCTCCTCTCACCTTCTCTTCCAGATAATAGTGCTCTGTCCCCCCTTCTAAGGGTGGCCACCCTAACCACCCATGTCCTCCCTGCAAGTGTAGCTCTCCTAAATCCTTACATCTTCCTTTCAATATGGCCTAACCTAAACCTGCTGTCCCTCCCTGCTCTGAGGGGGCTGCACTAAATCTCTAGCTTCCACCTTCTTAAGGGTGGGGGTCTTCAGGGAGAACCAGAAGGGAAACAATACAAACTTATTCTCAAGCAGGCATTCAGTTCACAATCTTAAATTTTTCTTTTCTGATTTTTTTTTTAATGAGATGAGAGTGTAACATTGTCCGTGGTGGCATAGGAACTAAATGGCTCTGTGACAAGGAACAGTCACCCTAAACCTCAATGTAGGAGGTGTGTTCAGATGAATTGTAAGACCAGGTTCAGTGTGAGAACAGCATAGACCACACGAAATCTTTGGAACTCGAAACATACAAAGTCATTTCAGATTCATAAAGCTGGAAGAAATAGATCTTCCAGACTTTAATTTTGTGCTTCCAATTCCTTTTGTTGAAAGCTATACAGTAGAAGACTATCAATAAATACATCTTTACAATTTGTTATACAAACCAAGCATAGAGCCTCCTATCTTGATTTATTATGTTTATCTTATGAAATGTATTTATTTTTAGTTAAATATAGGTATTTCTTGAGTGCCCACTTGTGTTAGTTTGATTCCTTCAGGTTGCAAAGAAAAGACACATTCCAGGGACCTTAAGTTTGTTTAAGGAGCCAGCGGCAGCTCTGCAGTAGCCCTTGGCTCCCTTGTCTGTTAACTCCTTGCCCCAGCCTACCCCTCGTCGTGGGGGGTAACTTCCCCCCAGTGAGAGGACTTGGGGCAAGGGACAGGGGGTTGATCATGGTGCTTCCAGGCCAGCTCAGTTTGGCTCAGCTCATGGTGGCCTGTTGCCATTTACCTTGCTAACCAAGCCAGGCTGGTTCTCACTCCATAACAATCGCATAAACCCCGTAGAGAGGGTGACACAGTGAACAGTCCAGTAATAGGAGGAAGGCAGGGCAAATGGAACAGGGATTTAGAAGGTCTTCTAGTTAAAAACAAGATTCCTGTAGAAATAGGAACATTCTCCCATTTCTGTTTAATAAACTCCTATTTTAATACTATTATTTTATTTTATTTTATTTTAGAAAGAGAGAAAGAGTGTGCGTGCATGGGAGAAGGGACAGGGCAGAGGGAGAGGGAGAGAGAATCTTTTTTTTTTTTTTAAAGATTTTATTTATTTATTTGACAGAGATAGAGACAGCCAGCGAGAGAGGGAACACAAGCAGGGGAGTGGGAGAGGAAGAAGCAGGCTCATAGCGGAGGAGCCTGATGTGGGGCTCGATCCCAGAACGCCGGGATCACGCCCTGAGCTGAAGGCAGACGCTTAACCGCTGTGCCACCCAGGCGCCCCAGGGAGAGAGAATCTTAAGCGGGCTCCATGCTTAGCACAGAGACTGATGCAGAGCTCCATTTCATGACCCTGAGATCATGACCTGAGCCGAAACCAAGAGCCAGATGCCTATCCAACGGAGCCACCCAGGAGCCCCTAAAGTCCTATTTTAAATGGTGCAATAATGTGCACAAACAGGTTTGAGAACTGCTACCATGTTACGGCAAGGGCCAAGAAGATAGGACTTGTTTTCTTTTACACAATTCATTAGCCTACTTAATTAAAAAATTTTTTCTTTGCTCTGTTTTTCACAATTAAATAACTTTATTTTTATGTAAAATGTAAACTGACCATTTTATATAAAATACAAATTATAGAATATGACATGTATTTGTCAATATGTAAAAATATATTTACTTTCAAATATAATAAAATATGAGAGACTGAATATACAGACAGACAATGAATGGCCCAGACCATCTATAAAAATAGAACTCTGACCCACAACCTGTAGCAACCTGCCCAGAGAAGCAACCGACTTATCTACAAAATCAGCCCAGGAAGCCTGCCTGCTGTTAAGTCAGACTCGGAGGCCAGATCGCTATCTCTAGAAATGATCCGGGAAGCGAAACATTAACTTCTGTAACAATCACTCCAAAATGGGGGGAACTTGATTAATAACTAACAGCTTCCCTCATTTTTGTTCCTTGCTTCCAACCTGGCATGAACCAGAAAAAGCCAAATGTTCACTCCTAACCAATCACATGGGACACCCCCCTCTGCTTAGTCTGCCTACCGTTTCCGCAGGCCAACGGCCTCCGGTCAGGACATACCTGAAGCCTTCCCTTTTTTCCACTAGAAAGCTTTCCCACTCCTCTGCCTGCCTTTGACTCTGCCAAAATGCTCACGACGGTGGCTGTCTCCCTGGCTGGAGCAAGCTCTGAATAAGTAGGCTTTGCTTTTCTACTTTGGTTGGTCTTTGCTTCCCCAGATCTACTATATAAATAATTTGTATAAAATACAAGTAGCTAGCGCACGCTCTCCCTAAAAAATTCAAGCAACATATAAAAACAAAAAAAAAGGGAGGCACCGGACTGACTCTGTTGGTGGACCGTGCAATTCTTGATCTCAGGGCTGTAAGTTCGAGCCCTATGTGGGGTGTAGAGATTACTTAAAAATACAATCTTTAAAAAACAAAAGAGGGGTGCCTGGTTCAGTCAGTTGGTTTCAGTTCTGGTTGTGATCTCGAGATCATGGGATTGAGCCCGCCTGGCTCCACTATCAGTGGGGAGTCTGCTTCTCTCTCTCTGCCCTTCCCTCCCACTCACGAGCATGTGTACACACGCACACACACATACTCTCTCTCAAATAAATAAATAAATCTAAAAAAAAAGGAAGTCAAGTTCATCTAAAATTCTACTACTCTGAGACAGCCATTAACCTTTGGTGATCATTGTTTTTATGTGTTATTTTAGGATTATATATAAAAAATAAAAATTAAAAATATATGTATGATTTTACATGAACAATATCATATCATATATTGCTTTTGTCATGGACCCTTATCATCCCACCCTGTCTAGACTGTAGTATCCCATTTCTCATCACTGACCATTCCAAGTGACCCATGTTAATCCTTAGTGAATATCTATTTATATATTTATCAACATTCATATAATTCTATATAGATACATCCTATGTATCTATGTATCTATAACATACAGGTTTTTTGGGTAATTTTGTTAAGAATGGGAACAAATTCTATTCTGCACATTCTTTTTCTGTTTTTAGTTTTTTGTGTTTCTGGCTTTTCTCCTTCCAAAGTTGCTTACAGGATCCTTCCAGATCATCTTGTACTGCTTTTTCATGGCTGTGTGGTATTCCATGAGCACACCACACCGTATTCAGCCATCCACCCTCACTGGTGGACTTCCACTTAATTTTTAGTTCTTGGTATCCCTTTATATTCGCACTTTTATTTCCAAAGGACAGATTCCTAGAAATGGAATTGATGAGCTGAGGGGTCTACATAATTTAAATTTTGAAAGATATTGTCGGATTGCTTTCCCAAAAAAAAGAGGCTATAACACTTCAAATTTCACCTGCCATATATTTTAGTACTTTTCCCTTCTACCTTCCCAAATGAAAGAGAATTGAGAAATAAGTGAAATGTATACTAAACTCATTACCAGAGACTACCCTTCAGTGATATTTGGTGAAATTTGTATACTTGGCAGGGGATTTTTTCATTTAGGTTAAAATAACTCTCTGGAGAGAAGTAGCCCATGCCATGTGGAAATAAACCTTTTGGTCCAAGCCATCTTCTGGAGCCAGTTTTGACATGATAGGTTGCAGAGATAATTATCACATCTGTTAGAGGCCAGGCACCTGAGCAATCAGTGTGCATCCTGGCAGAACAAACACTAAGGCCTATCATGCTCACCTCATGGGAGAGCAGAATCAGGTGTGGATAAACGGGTTGCTGCTATAGATCCTGGGAGATGAGTGACAGTCCCTTTAACATGGCTTTAAATCACATAGACTCTTTTCTCTGTCATTTTCTTCTGTAAGAAAATTAAAAAGGCTTCAATTCTTGCAAATGAGAGAAATTTTTCCCCCTAGAATCTGGATTGGTCAATGGCATAATATATTAAAACACACAAGGGGTCCTATCACACTGCAGGAGAGAAATCTCTGTCACTTGTAGGAATGCTCCTGGGGACCTCTTGAGCCTGGCAGGAGATGACCGTGAGTCACAAAGCTCGGGGCTGCACAGATCTTTCATTGCTGCCTAAGGAGGGGAATCAGAACTGGCTAGACTTGGCTCATTGCTGCTGAGGCGCATAAGGCAGAGCATGAATGAACAGTTCACTGAGGCGAAGACCAGAGACCAGTGGACGTCAAGCAGGCACACAGGGGTCCCTTTACCCTGAGCCAGCCAGAGGAGAAGAACCATAGCAACACAAACCGAGGCAGTAGAGGAGACAGGAGTTACACGTTGGCATGAGAAGGCCAAGGTTCTACGCCCAAAACGAGGTTTTGCAAGGAAAGGAAGTACACGGATAACACTCATGGTTAGGTGCAGAGTGTAGGGGTGGGGGGAGAGGGGTTCTTGCTTAAACACATTCTTCAGGCAATATAAGTAGAAAATTAATTGGTGAAATTTCCCTTAGTTTGGGAGAATCATGGACATGATCTAGGCCCTGATAATTAATCAGGTTGTTTTCAGAAAGTCGGGTCTAATCAAGACGGCATCCTGCTTTCTTTCAGGGACTGAGCTCAGGCGTGTGAGCGTCTCGCCTTAGTCCCTCCTTTGTCGAAGAACGACTCATTTTTTGTCAAGGAAAGAAGCAGATCATACATTCTTTTGGGGCCCTGGGGTTCACAGCAGCCCCAGGCTGCTTACTAAGATTCTGGTCTCCAAGTGATAGATGAGCTAAGTGAGCCAATTGGCTCACATTCAGAGCCAAAGAATAGCTGAATCTCACGTACATACATACACACCTGGATTTATGTGCCCATGAAACACCAAAGCAAACCCCATTCGGGACAGTTCCTGCCAGAGCTCATTACTCCTGGAAACTTAAATACAGAAGTGGAAGACTTACTCACTGGTAGCATTTTTTACATCAAAATTTGAAAACATATTAATTATATTCATTACAGCAAGTTGAGGGAGTTTCCAGTTTGAGGGTTTTGTGGGTCTTTATGTGGCTCCTTCTTAGGACAGTGGTTATGAGGTTTGAAACCCCCTTATTAAAGTAAGCCCAAGGACAGCAGGTCTGGGTTCCTCTCTGAAAGAAAGCCCGTGCCTCCTTTCCCCTCCTGCTCTGTAGTGATTCTTCTGTTCCCATCCATTGATCTGTACGGTGGAGACCACGGATTCTAGAAGGACATCACAGATGGACATCACAACATGGTGTGAGAAACAAATCCCATTCCAAATGTGCAAGTATGTGCAGCTAGAATAGGAAATTCGTGGTCCGGGGAACGAATTGTGGCTGTCGGATCTGCTGAATTGTCTGGGTTAAAGGCTTTAGCTGGGAGTTAGGGCGGGGGGGAAGGGGAGTGGCTGTTAAAACTGGAAGAAATAGGGGAGCCACTGGCAGTGTTAAGTAATCAGAAGAAATATTTCAATTGGTTAAAGAAAAAAAAAGAGCAAATAAATACAGCTATTATAAAAAGGGATAAGAAAATGGAAAGGGAGGGGCGCCTGGGTGGCTCAGCCTTTAAGCATCTGCCTTCAGCTCAGGTCATGATCCCAGGGTCCTGGGATCGAGCCCTATATTGCATTGGGCTCCCTGCTCGGCAGGAAGCCTGCTTCTCCCTCTCACACTCCCCTCACTTGTGTTCCCTCTCTCGCTGTCTCTCTCTGTGAAATAAATAAATAAAATCTTAAAAAGAAAAAAAAGAAAATGGAAAATGACTAGAAAACTAGATAAAATATAGGCTTTTGCATACTGTTCAAAATATTCAAATGTAAAAATTAAACGGTAAGGAAGAGAAGAGATGAGGAATGATTAAGGTAAAAGAAAGCCATGATAAGCAAGAAGATATTTCAAAGACAAATATAATAACATAATATGTTAGAAGGATGCAGTTAAGCCAAGAGATTATAAAATTTAAAAAGTTAAAATCCATGGAGTTAAAAATGAAAGCAAAAATGGATGAGAGATACCAACTCTAGGGCTAACATCTCCACACCTCCACACCTCCAAACTTTGTCCAAGGTGAGGCCCAGACTGCTGAAGGCCACGAGCAAGCCTCCTGCCTGCCCCTGGCCCTGCTGGTTCCCCCCATGTCCCCTTGTCCACTTGGTTAGATGCTTTCTGTGCTGTGGGACAGCTGTGCTCACCTACCCCAGACAGCAGCGGCACGCGGCCCAGCCCGATACACCAACGACTGGACTTGGATGCTGAAAGATGTCAAAGTTTGAGCTGGAGGACAGGCTCCCAAGATACCAAGAAAGTGCATCATGCTTTAAAATGTTCCAGGTTGAAAAAGACCCAACAGATGGTTGTGTTTGGGTTTTTAACTCACCTTAACTGTTAGTGTGTTGTACTCTGAAATTGTCTCACCCAGTTGCTGAACCTAGTAGTGACGCTGAGTGTATTCTAAGCGTGTTCTGTAGCGGGGCTGTGGGCTGAGCTATTACCAGAGAAGACAATGTTGACACAGTCCTGGGGATTCCAGGTTCCCAGTCTCTGGGGGAGGTCTAACACAGACCTCAGTGCGAAAGGCAGTTAGAATTCACTGTGGGGCGGGAAATAGAGCCTACGATTATGCTCCTTAGCTGGTTTTCTCACTTGCTCAACTCTGGACACGTGTTTCACCCAACAGTATTTAACTCCTAATGCAGTGACCTAAATTTAAATGACTTCCAGTAATAAAGAGATGTTTGCCTGATTCAAATCTCGATAGAATTTAGAGAATTGACTTACAGTTTTCATTGCTTCATGGAAATGTGCCAAATCGTGTCACTTCGTCTGTACATGTTGTTGTACTCAGATGGCTTTACATATGCTGTATGTATAAAAATATTTTCTGGTCTTTTTTTTTTTCTGGAACCATATCTATAGCCAAAATTTTAGTATTATGTGTATTGTTTTAGGAGTTTTTCAAGGGATTATTTAAAGATGCATGTAGGGATTATCCTTCTTTTCCTCAAATTTGCAATACCTTCTGCTTCACCTTCATTCTCAGTTGGTGGTCTTGCTTCCGACTTCATTGGGAAACTGAGGCAAATGGAAGAGAACACAAGCTCCCGCCACCATGTTGACTCCCTTGGGTTCATCTATGCCCATAACCTCTGCTTTCTTTTATGACCCCCAGTGACCCTGCCGTGCTCCCAGCCCCTTCACGAGGGCACGAGAGCCACGGCCCTCTTGCCTACTTAAGGACGTTTCTCTAGCAGTTACCCCTTCTCTTCCTTGGGGCATCCCTTCTTGTCTTTCCACTAGAGTGTTCCCATCCACCTACGAAACCCCACAGCTTCTGCGCCTTCTCCCTGCTGCCCCACAGTCCACTCCAGGTCAGTAGCCAGAGGTCAGCAGCCAGGGGAATCCGGTTAAAACCTGAGTCACCTTTGTTAGGAATCACCTAGCAGATTCCTATCTCACTCAGAGGAAAGGGCAAAACTTGTAAGATGACTAACAAGGCCCAAGATAGTTTCCTCTCAACCCACCTCTTTCCTTTTCCACTGATTTGCTCTGATTCAACGTATTGAGCTCTTTGCTTTTTCTTGATCATGCCAAGAGCGTTCCCAACTTCGGCCATTTACATTTGCTTCCTTCTGCCTGGAATGTTCTGCCCCAGACATCCTGCTCCCTCGCTTCCTTCAGGACTCTGCTCCAATATTACTTTTCAGCGAGTTTTACCTTGAACACCTTATTTAAAATTGCATGCCTTATCCCTACACCCTATCTCCCCACTCGGGGTCCATCACCTTCCGATATGCCGTGTAAGTTATTTATTTACTTCGTTATATTCTGTTTTTCCTCCACCAGCATGTGCTTCATGGAGGCAGGAGTGTATGTATATCCACGGCTCCGTAAAGGGCCTGGCATATAGCAGCCCCTTTGCTGGTGTCTGTCATTTGAATGAATGAAGAAGTAAATCCGCAAGATCAGGGACCTTGTTGGCTCATCCATTGCTCTGCCTCCAGTGACTAGTACAATCTCTAGCTCACAATAATTTTTCAATAATTATTTGCTGAATGAATGGATAAAGGAATTCAGACGGAGACGAAACACTAAGCACTGCATGGCACCATCTCGCGGTCTGGGGCTGCCCGGCCTCGCCACAGACCTCTGTGGGGGCTGTGCCAATTCTCTGCTTTTACCTGCATTTGGCTCATAAATGGTCCTAGAAGAAAACATGATTAATTTATGGTCTTTAGCCTCAGCTGATCCCTCACATACTTCCAAATGACGGGGGGAGCCCGGGGAGGGCAGCGGGGAAAGGTCGGGATTACCATCAAAAGGCCAGCAATTCTGCCCTGGCTTATTTGTCAGACTCAGTTTATTAATTCATCCAAGAAATATTCATAAAATTTCATCTATGTGTAGGCCACTAGATATACAATTCATTCAGTCATGCCTTCATCCAACAAGGCTGAATGTCGTCCCCTGTTCCTGCAGCTCCGAGTTGTTTCTGCTTAGGGGTAAGTGTCCAGAATCAGGGAGAGGAGATGTGGCCTTAGGGAATGGTGAGGAGATGACTTACAATGCCCTCTTGAAAGGAGAAGACAACTGACAGGGGCTCATTCAGCTGGAGACTGGGGTCCACTGGGACCAAAGGAACAAGCAACGCCCCGAACTGTCCTGGGTTTAGCATTCTTCAAGTGAAGATGTCACCAGACTCTCCTTTGATGGGAAGAGCATCAGAGCTGGAATTCACCTGGCAGCTGTCTCTCTTCCTTATCCTTCACTGCCATCTCTTATCTGACCTAAAAAACTGGAAGATTGTTTGATATCATTCTACTACTTTAAGAATGTTCGTCTTTAGCATTTCTTTTGTTTCCGGTAGTGAGATTTATATTTACAGCCGGAAGTCGATTATGAACGAGAATCCAGTAGCTCACACCGAACAAGCCTGCTTTGTACACAGATAGTACAGTAGCCGTTTATTCCATTCATTGTGTGTTTTTGCAGGGCTGGGAGGGAGTCTGTCTTTTCCTTCCTGCAGGCACCATCCCTATCTTTCTCTAAATTCAGCTTTCCTCTGTTTCCTAGAAGCCTATACAAAAAGGTTGGCAAACATCAATCACATGGTGCAGACTCTCTCTTCCCTGGTGTGAATGGAAGTGAGAGGGGGAGACACAGCTTATTCTTTCCCGAAGGCTGAATGTGAAAGGAGGCCAGAGACTGAGGGGAAAGCTAGAGAAGGACATTGAGTTAACGGCAGAATTTTTAAAGAGGATGAAGTGACTTCACCAGCACACGTGGCCTGAGGGGAGTCAGTGGAGAGTGTCACAAAATAAAATTCGATGGAGTAAATCTGAAGATCGAATTGGCTTTGTTAAATGAGTCATGAATTGGGCATCACCCCATCTTGCAAGTAGAGGGGAGGTCTGCTGAGTTACACAAGAGAACGGTTTTAAAGGCAGAGAGAAGGCATTAAAAAAAGGAAGAAAAGAATTTATTGGCAAGGAATGCATTGTTTAGGCCAGGTTGCCCTCCTAAGGGGAGCGGAAGGGTCTATCAGTAAATTTCTTAGTACTCACCAGGAAATTCCATGCTGACTGGTTAAGGTTCTGTTGGGGTGGGGTGGGGGGTTTGAAACTGCAGTTAGGTTAGGTAGTAAGTCTTGGTTTCCTGACTTGGGGCCTTAACCTAAGTGATGTCATTTTGGACATGCAGCTGTTTTTGTTTTTCGTTTTTTTTTTTTTTTTAAACAAGAAGAAGTGATTCCAAATATATAGAAGAGAGAGAGGAAACCATTACATAATGAACAAAGAAATGAATTAATGCGCTGAGGGGGTGGCAGGTGTTGGGGGGATGGCGAGAGTGGTGAAGGATGAGAACAGCCGCTAAAGCCATGGGCCAGGGTCTGAGCAGAGGACAGGCGAGCATTCTGAGCTGCGGGTAAGGCCCTCCCAGGCACTGGAGTAGAAATAGTCCTTGGAAAGGCTTACCCCAGCACCGGGCACTTGGGGCTTGGGGTAGTCATTGTTACCACTACTTCCATGAGTCACACTGGGAGAAACTATCGATTTTTAAAAAAATTCATTCTGACATAATTTCATGTTTACACAATACTGCCTTGCCTTTTTTAGTGATTTTATCGTTCTCTCTCTATGTGCATGTCATAATTTTCCCCCCCGACATGTTTTAGAGTAAGTTGAAGATATAATGATCCTTTACCTCTAAATACTTTGGTGTGTATTTCCTAAAAACAAGAACATTGCTACCACATAACCACAGAGCAATTATCAAAATTAGGAAATCAACACCCATCTAATACTATTATCTAACCTACAGACCTTATTCAAATTTACTTTGGTAAAATTTTAAAAAGTGAATTATTATACCTGTCATCTTTGAAAAGACTAGGAGAGCTTCTTTTTTTAAAAACTAAGATTATATATTCTCAGTAAATCAGTGCAAGGATCATAAAAAAGCATGTTTTTTTTAAAAGAAAAATAAATGAAGCTTTTGACAACTATATATTCTATTAAGAAAAAAGTAGATTGATTTAAAATTGTTTGCAATGGTTACAGGAAAAGGCTCAGTCTATTCAAATAAGATTGCTAATGGGGTTTTCAGTAATGGCAAAGAAAAAAAAAGATGCCTGGGTGATTGTTTTTACAGTAATTTGCCACAGAACTCAGGATGATTTTAGAAAATACCTATGGAGGTGTAGAAATAGTGACTATCACATTTCTCAGAGCTGCTTGTAAAATGTGGAATTTTTATTTATAGTGTATAAAAATGTCAAGATGTGTCCACATAGGAATACATTGCTGAGACCATTGTCCCACTCAATAGGCAGGATTGCAGGGTCAGGGAGAAGGCAAGAGGGCCTGTCTCTCCAACACTGAGGTTATAAAACTAAAACCAGTGGACAAACAGCAGAAAGGACAGCAGGGAGAGTGGGCAGCCATTTTAACCGAGCCATGACTGAGCACTGCCTCTTCTCAGACAGTTTCTCCTAAATCCTGAGAGAGTCCTGGCTAATGCTGTTCACTTAACTCCATCCCAAGGAAGTGTTTACATACTCTGTTCTTTACTTCTTTTCTTACCCACTTCTTAAATTACAGAGGCCACACATAAAAAATTCTATTAAACTGAGTCTTAGGAAGCTTTCACTTTTGTAGGTCAAAATGGTGGAACAGCAGCCATTTCAGAGTCCAATCTAATAAAAGAGGTGTAACCTAATCAAAGATTCCAACAGAACAAAATGTTAAAAGTTCTCCGTCCTTACTCCTATTACCCTTCTCAGAAGTAACCTCTGAACATCCCTGAAGAACAAGGAGGATAGGGGTGGCTGGGGGGCTCAGTCGGTTAAGCGTCTGCCTTAGGCTCAGGACATGATCCCAGAGTCCTAGGATGGAGCCCTGACCCACGTTGGGCTCCCTGATCAGTGGAGAGCCTGCTTCTCCCTCTCCCTCTGCCCCTCCCTCTGCTTGTGCTTTAAAAAAAAAAAAAAAAAATAAGGAGGATAAAAAACCTATGGGGGAAACAAGACAGGGAAACTGAAGGAACCCCATAAAAAAGCCGTTTTGTTTTTGTTTTTTTTTTCCTTTCCTCTGGCTTCTGTTCTTGCTAGGGCCTGCATCCCCATCCCACATGCCTTGTCATGCAAATAGCATATATCCTCCTTGTAAGGGATAAAGAGATTTTGATATCTTTGGAGTCTTCAGCACAATAGATAACATCCAAGGAATAAGGTCATCATAAATGTTCTCCGAGACCACCGACTGCAAACACCTTGACACCAAGACCCCTGACTTCAGGGAATGCATGACTTATGAAGGACACCTAAGCCCTGCTCTTGTTCTGACCAGTTCCTAGATGCCTAAGAGGACATGCGCACCAGACCACAATTGCTAATAAAAGCCCCCAACCCCATGCAAAGACAAGACTCATGGTCTTTTCCTTTCCAAGTCTCCCAGACGTTCTGTTCATCTCTCTCTCTATATATATATCCTCAATAAACTCTGCTTTCCCTTAAAAAAATAAATAAAATTTTGAAGCACAGACTCCCGTCTTCTTCTAAACATTTACATGATAAATATATATATTTTAATGTGTAAATGGGCTCATTCTATATGCATTGCTTTACAAACTGCACTATGCATGTGAGATTTTTGTACGTCAGAAAATTTGGTCCGCCTCATTTTGGTAATAGTTGCATGAGTATTCCGTATGACTGCTGTGTGGTTGATTTAACCATTCCCTTATTAATTCCCTTATTAATATGTAGTTCCATTTTTAAATGTTTTGGATAGTCCTGAATGAAGATTATAATGCATATTTATTTGTACACATGGACAAAATTTCTGCAAAATAAATTCTCAGAAATATAATAGCTGGACCGGAAGTACATGTATTTAAAACTTCATTAAGTACTATCCAATTCCCTTCTAAAGAGTTTACCAATTTATCTATTAACAGTGCCTATTTTTCTGCATCCTTGCTTATAGTAGGTATTATAAATCTTTTAAATTCTTATTAATCTGATGGAAGAAATAGAATATTACACTAATATTTATTGCCTTGATTACTAGTGAGGTTAGACAACTTTTGATGGGTTTTCATTGGCCATTTATAGTTCTGCCAATTACGTGTTATCTTTGATTTGTACATAGATTGGATATTAATTCTCTATTTGTTTTGTGTTCTATTATTTTCTACCACTTTGTCTTTTCACTTCATTTATGGTCAATTTCATCATTAAGAAGTTTTTAAACTTGGGGTGCCTGGGTGGCTCAGTCGTTAAGCATCTGCCTTGGGCTCAGGGCGTGATCCCAGAGTCCTGGGATTGAGCCCCACATCGGGCTCCTCCACTGGGAGCCGCTTCTTCCTCTCCCACTCCCCCTGCTTGTGTTCCCTCTCTCGCTGGCTGTCTCTCTCTCTGTCATATAAATAAATAAAATCTTAAAAAAAAAAAGAAGTTTTTAAGCTTTATTTAGTTAAATCAATCATTCTTTCCCATTTTGAATTCTGGTGTTTTATAACCTATGAGGGCATTTTCAATTTTAAGATTATAAATCTGATTATTTTTGGATTTTTTTATTCTAATTTTTAAATTTGTTTTTTACCTTTAGCTCTCTATTACATTTGCTGTGATTTTTTGTGTATAATTTGAAACAAGGGTCTAGTTTTACTTTATTTTTTCCAAATATAGATATTTATTCTAGTGTTCTTTGTTCAATGAAGATATCCTCTCTTGATTCTGCTGCTACTTGTATGGAATATACTGAAGTTCTATTTATATGTAAGTCTGCTTCTGGACTTTTTATTCTGTTTTATTTATCTATATATAATGTAATTATATATATAATTGTAATTATATATATATAATTATATATATAATGTAATTACGATAGCTATATATAATGTAATTATGATAGCTTCAAAGTATTTCAGAGAATATCTGGGAGAGCCTTATCCTCTTATATATATTTTTTTAATCTTGGCTATTATCGTGTATTTTCTTCATCATATGAAATTTAGCATAAAGTTTAAGATTCATGAAATTCTTGTTTAAGTTTTATCCTTTATCCTGAATTTATGGATTATTTGGGAAACGGGTATTTCTCTCAATTTTGAGTTTTTCCAACCAGAAACTTACAAAGTTTGCATTTATTTTGGTCTTTAAAAAAAAATTCCTTCTTTCTTATTATTTCTTCATCGTTTTGTTTTTCTTGACAGGTTTTCTCATAGCTATTTTGTAGTTTTGATTCTACTGTGAAAGGAATAGTTTTTCATTATGTTTTGAAATTATTAAGGAATTAGAAATGAAATTGGTTTTTTGTGTATTGATCTTATGTCTGACCCTCCTACTAAAATTCCTGTTAGTTCTAATAGGTTTTCAGCTTACTCTCTTTAATTTTCTAGTTATACAATCATTAGCAAATGGGAAGTTTTTCTTTTCTTTTCTAAAATTTATACTTTTTTCTTTCTTTGAAATATTGTCATTATTATTATTTTTAAAGATTTTATTTATTTATTTGAGAGAGAGAGAGTGAGAGCACTAGTGCGGGGAGGGGCAGAGGGAGAAGCAGACTCCTTGCTGAGCAGGGAACCCAAGGGGGCTCCACCCCAGGACTCTGGGATCACGACCTGAGCCGAAGGCAGATGCTTAAGTGACTGAGACATCCAGGTGCCCCTTTTTTGGAATGTCTGACAAGCATTTCCAGGATTATGCTGAATAGAAGTAGTATTCAAAATCCTTGTTTTATGTCTGAATTTAATGGGAATGCTTCTAATGTCTCTCAGTTAAGTATGATTGCTGGGTTGCAGGAACATACTCATTATCAAATAAAGGACGTTTTCTTCCAGTTTTATTCTAGCTTTCTATTTTTTTCAAAAGTCACATTTTAAAAATTGTTACACGATGTACATACACTAACATGCTCAGATCTTAAGGGTTCAGTTCATTGAGTTTCTACAGTTGCATTTACCCATTGAACCACCGGGCAAAATAAGATACAGAATGCTGCTGTGACCTCAGAAAATTCCATCATCACCCCTTCCAGTCAATTCCACTTTTTCCCAGAGGTGTCTGCTTTCTTTGATCCCAGTTGATGCCTAAGACATCATTTAAATGGAAACACATGGGATGTATCCTGTTGTGTCTGGTTTCTTTCACTCAACGTCATGACTGTGAGATTCATGCATGTCGTCGCTTGTGTCAGTAGTTGTTCCTTTTTATTTCTGACTAATATTCCATTGTATAAATACACCGCAGTTTGCTTTTCTACTTTTTCTGTTAATGGATATTTGGGATTATTTCCAGTATTTGGCTGTTATAAACAAGGTTTCCATAAACATTCTTATCAAAGTATGCATGTGTATGAAAACGTAATTTTGCTTCTCTTTGGTAAATACCTAGGAGTAGAATTACTGGTTCAGAGGTCAATAGGCATCTTCCTTTCTGAGTAACTGCCAGAGAGTCCTCCACAGTAGTTGGACCGTTTTGTATGAGTGTTCTAGTTGTATGAGTGTATGAGTGTTCTAGTTGCTTCCCATCCTCACCAATATTTGGTGTGGCCAGTCTTTGATTAAGCCATTCTAGTGTAGTTGAAATGCCGTCTCATTGTGGTTTTAATTAGAATTTCCTTGAACTATAAATCACTCTTGAAAGACATTGAGGAAGACATAAAAAGATGCAAAAATATTCCATGCTCATGGATCGGAAGAATTAACTTAGTTAAAATGTCCATGCTACCCAGAGCAATCTACACTTTCAATGCTATCCCGATCAAAATACCGAGGACATTTTTCAAAGAACTGGAACAAATAGTCCTTAAATTTGTATGGAAACAGAAAAGGCCCCGAATCTCCAAGGAACTGCTGAAAAGGAAAAACAACGCTGGGGGCATCACAATGCCAGATTTCGAGCTGTACTACAAAGTTGTGATCACAAAGGCAGCACGGTACTGGCACAAAAACAGACACATAGACCAATGGAACAGAATAGAGAACCCAGAAATGGACCCTCAGCTCTTTGGGCAACTAATCTTTGATAAAGCAGGAAAAGACATCTGGTGGAAAAAAGTCTCTTCAATAAATGGTGCTGGGAAAATTGGACAGCTACATGCAAGAGAATGAAACTTGACCACTATCTCACACCATACACAAAAATAAACTCCAAATGGATGAAAGACCTCGATGTGAGACAGGAATCCATCAAAATCCTAGAGGAAAACATAGGCAGCAACCTCTACGACATTGGCCAAAGCAACCTTTTTCATGACACATCCCCAAAGGCAAGAGAAACAAAAGATAAAATGAATTTATGGGACTTCATCAAGATTAAAAGTTTCTGCACAGCCAAGGAAACAGTCAGAAAAACTAAGAGGCAGGCCACGGAATGGGAGAATATATTTGCAAATGACACTACAGATAAAGGACTGGTATCCAAGATCTACAAAGAACTTCTCAAACTCAATACACGAGAAACAAATAAACAAATCAAAAAATGGGCAGAAGATATGAACAGACACTTTTCCAATGAAGACATACAAATGGCTAACAGACACATGAAAAAATGTTCAAAATCATTAGCCATCAGGGAAATTCAAATCAAAACCACACTGAGATACCACCTCACGCCAGTTAGAATGGCAAAACTTGACAAGGCAGGAAACAACAAATGTTGGAGAGGATGTGGAGAAAGGGGATCCCTCCTACATTGTTGGTGGGAATGCAAGTTGGTACAGCCACTCTGGAAAACAGTGTGGAGGTCCCTTAAAAAGTTAAAAATTGAGCTACCCTATGACCCAGCCATTGCACTACTGAGTGTTTACCCCGAAGATACAGACGTAGTGAAGAGAAGGGCCATATGCACCCCGATGTTCATAGCAGCATTGTCCACAATAGCTAAATCATGGAAGGAGCTGAGATGCCCATCAACAGATGACTGGATTAAGAAGATGTGGTCCATATATACAATGGAATATTACTCAGCTATCAGAAAGAACGAATTCTCAACATTTGCTGCAACATGGACGGCACTGGAGGAGATAATGCTAAGTGAAATAAGTCAAGCAGAGAAAGACAATTATCATATGATTTCTCTCATCTATGGAACATAAGAACTAGGATGATCGGTAGGGGAAGAAAGGGATAAAGAAAGGGGGTGTAATCAGAAGGGGGAATGAAGCATGAGGGACTATGGACTATGAGAAACAAAATGAGGGCCTCAGAGGGGAGGGGGGTGGGGGAATGGGATAGACCGGTGATGGGTAGTAAGGAGGGCACGTATTGCATGGTGCACTGGGTGTTATACGTAACTAATGAATCATCGAACTTTACATCGGAAACCAGGGATGTAATGTATGGTGACTAACATAATATAATAAAAAATCATTAAAAAGAAAAAAGAAAAAAAAAAAAAGAAAAGCAGGTTACAGAACTAGAAAAAAAAAAAAAGAATTTCTTTGATGACATTGGGCAATTTTTCATGGGCCTATTGACCATTCATGTATCTTCTTTCCTTAAGTGACTATTTAAATCTTCTGCCCAATTTTTAGTTGGTAATTTTTTATTGTTGAGTTTTGGGGGATATTTTTATATTTTGGATACAAATATAGTCTGTCTATATACTGATACCATGAGTATATTTTTCTCCTTATCTGTGATTTACCTATTTATTTTTTAATGATGTTTTTTAAAAAGTAGAAATTTTAAGCTTTGATGAAATCCAATTTACTAATAGTTTAGTAATGCATTTTTTTTGTCCCTTTTAAGAAATGTTGGCTTACTCCTAAGGTCACAGAAGATATTTTCCTATTTTTTTTTAAAAGAAGTTTTACAGGGGCGCCTGGGTGGCACAGTGGTTAAGCGTCTGCCTTCAGCTCAGGGCGTGATCCCGGCGTTATGGGATCGAGCCCCACATCAGGCTCTTCCGCTATGAGCCTGCTTCTTCCTCTCCCACTCCCCTGCTTGTGTTCCCTCTCTCACTGTCTGTTTCTATCTCTGTCGAATAAATAAATAAAATCCTTAAAAAAAATAAAATAAAAGAAGTTTTACAGTTCTGGCCTTTATTGGTATGTGTATGATTCATCTCAAATTAATTTTTTATTAAGATTTTTTTTTAAAGCAAACACCTGTTCTCTCCCTCAAAGACTTTGAAATTCTGCACTTTAACTAATGACTTGAGACTTCTTGGTGAATTAGGCCATAGATGGAACAGTTTTGGGAACAAGTGTTCTGTTGGCTAATGCCACAACTTTGCCTTCTGTTGCTCAAGAGTCTCTTGAGTTAAACTCTTTGCTACACTGTCAGGGTACCTGGAGCTCCACACATACTGTGACATAAGAACAGAATGATGACATTATTGACAATAATGGGAAAACAAGAGGGACTAGGTTTAAGGATGTTTAAAATAAATTTAAATGTTAGATAAATACCCAAGGCAACATATCCTCCTGGCATGAAATTAAGAAAGCCTAGAGATGTACAACCACCAAGGTCAAATTTAGTAAGAAAACAAGCTTTGAGTATAAGCTGGGCAGTTCACTCACTTTACAAATTAATAAACACATTCTTTGAATCATTGAATTACTATCAACTATATGTCTATATTCTCTTAACAAATGTTGACTACACATCTACTATTGTCTACTATGTGAAAATCTGTAAAAATATTCCCTTCCTTTTTCTCTATTTCTGACTTCAGATTCCCAATCATAAGATGAGATTGACATTTGTGTCCTAGAATTAGGTTGCTTTTGGCAGGGCTCATAAGACATGATCCAGGTTAGAATCCAAGTCAGAGAGCCACCTGGGACAAGGAGTAAAATCCAGGACAGTTCAGGCCAGTATGAGACACTAGTTATCTTATAAACAAGTGACATTTTAAAAAGATGGAGAATTTAGTTTTAAAGCAAGTGCTATATTCAGCATTACTAGTCTCCCTCTCTTCTTCTCTGAGTATCTTTAGGAGATAAGTATTCTCTGTAGAATATTGTTCAGTTTATCAGAACTAAAATTTTGATGTAAATGGAACATTTCTCTTATGATAATATTCACTCTCTCTTTTTTTCTGAACTTTTTAAAGAGCAGTTTTAGGTTCATAGCCAAATTGAGTGGAAAGTACAGAAATTTCCCATAACCCCCCTGACCCTACACATGCACAGCCTTCCCCATTATCGATAACCCCCTCCTGATGGTACATTTGCTATCATTGATGAACCTATATTGACACATCTTTACCACCCAAAGTCCACAGTTTACATTAGGACTCACTCTTGGTGTTGCACATTCTATGAGTTTGGACAAATATATGACATATTATCAAATGTTATAGTATCGTACAGAGTCATTTCACTGCCCTGTAACTCCTCTGTGCTCTGCTTATTCAGGCCTTTCCTCCCTCCCCCCAACCCCTGGCAAGCAGCGATCTTTATACTGTGCCAACAGTTTTGTGTTTTCCAGAATGTCATACAGTTGGAATCATACAATACGTCGCCTTTTCAGATTAGCTTCTTTCACTTAATAATATGCATTTAAGATTACCCCATGTCTTTTCATGAATTGATAGCTCACTTCCTTTTAGCTCTGAGCAATGTTTCCTTGTCCGCATGTACCCCAGTTTGTTTAACCATTTACCTACTGAAAAACATCTTGGTTACCTCCAAATCTTGGCAATTATGAATAAACCCACTATATTCTCTTTAGAAAGCAATAAATGTTTGGGGATTACGTGTATAAACCCCTGGATATCGATCCTTTCTCTCCTTTATTTATAGTCATACCCTTGATGACCTCATCTAGTTCCCCGGCTTAAATAACACTTATGTGTTGACTGTTCCCAAATTTATACCTCATCCCAAACCTCTCTCTCCTGGGCTCCAGACTCGTCTTTTCAAAGGCCTACTTGATATCGCCACTTGGATGTCCAATAGTCCCATCAAGTCAATGTGTTCAAAACTGAACTCCTGATCTTTCCTTCCTCCCCCAGGCTCAAGTCTGCTCTGTTTGTAGCCTTCTCTGTCTCTGTCTCAGTTAATGTTAACCTCATCTTTCCAGTTGCTCAGGCACCAAACACTGGAATTCTTGAACACCCCTCTTTCTCTCATATTCTTTATCTAATCCATCAGGAAATCATGCAGAATATCCAATATGTTGTATATCTCCCTCTGCTGTGCCATCTGACCCCTACCATCTGCTTCAAACCACCCCCATGTCTCACCTGGACTGCTGGTCTCAGCACACAGTCTTCTGCCACTTTTATTATTATGATTTTAGTTTGAAATGATCAGAGTTATAGAAAAGGTACAAGTTCAGTACAAAGAACTCATTTTTCCTGAACCATCTGAGAATAAATTACTGACCTGATGCCTTATCACTCGCGCCCCATACCTTAGTGTGTATCTTCTGCAAACAAGGACATCATCCTAAGTAACAACAATGCAGCCACGAAAATCAGGAAATTAACAATGACATGTCTCCATTACTTAATCCTCAGACCACATTTAAGTATCACCAGTTTGGTCCCAATAACACCTTTTATAGCAGAAGGATCCAGTTTTATACCCTGAATTGCACTTAGTTGTCGTGTCTCTTTAGACAAGTTTAGTTTGGAACATTTCCCCAGGACTTCCTTGACTCTCAAGACGTTGATATTTTTGAAGATCACAGACCAGCTATTTTGTAAAATGTTTCCCAATATGGGTCTGTCTCATGTTTCCTCATAGATTGAAATTATGCAGCTTTGCAGGAATATTACAGAAGTGAGCTGTGTTGTTCTCACTGCATCCTACCAGGTGGGGCGTAACTTCAATTTGTTCTATTACCAAGGAGGCTCAGCTTGATCGCTCAGCATCTGCCAGACTTCTCCACCAGGAAGTTCCCGCTGTGTCCTTTGTAGTTAATGGTATTTTGCACGGGGGTACTTAGAAACTATGTAAATATTCCATTCTTTATCACTCTTAAGATTTATTTTTTTTGTATCAGTATGGACTCCATTCCCAAGTGTATTTAATTTTTAACTTTAAAAAATTTTACATTTTATTTATTCTACTATTTCATCCCTGTTTTACATATTGCCAACACCACTTATTTTAATGCTCAAATTGTCCCTAATTTTGTTAGTGAGAACTCTTTCCAGCTGGCTTCTATATCTTTTTGCCATGTGCCCACCATCTTTTTTTTTTAAACGTTCTCCTGTTTTTTGGCACAAGATGCTCCAGGCTCACCTAATACTTTCCCTCTCTGGCCCTTGGAACTAGGCAGTTTTCCAAAAAATTCTGATTATTTTTTGTGGATTACTCCCCTCCCCCAGACACCCTTCTGTCCTACTCGTGGCTCTAATTCCCCTTACCAGGCTGCCCTGCCTGGAATAGCCTGCTTCCTCTGTTTGGTCTCTGGCATCCGGGGCCAGCTGCCCCCCACCCCAGATACCCTCCTAGCCTGTTCAGGCAGAGGCCTTCGAAAACCACAATCAGATCATATCACTTCTCTGGCTCAAAACTCAAAAATGACTCTGTTTCACTCAGAGTAAAAGCCAGAGTCCATAGAATATGGTACAAACTTCGGTGCAATGCAGATCAGCCCCACAGATCAGCCCCCCCCCCATTTCCATGCCCATCCCCCCTGCTCCTTCTTCCTCCTTGCTCACTGCTCTGTGCACATACCAGGTCTTCTCCTGCTGGAGCACTTTTGCTCCTCCTTCTGGGAAGCTTCTTCCTCCAGAAAACCTGTGGCCAGCTGCCCCATTACCTTCAAGTCTTTGCTGAAATCTTACAGTTCCAATGAGACCTACCCTGAACCACCTGCTTATTTTTTTATTTTATTTTTTTTTTAAGATTTTATTTATTTATTTGACAGAGATAGAGACAGGCAGCGAGAGAGGGAACACAAGCAGGGGGAGTGGGAGAGGAAGAAGCAGGCTTCCAGCAGTGGAGCCTGATGTGGGGCTCGATCCCACAACGCCGGGATCACACCCTGAGCCGAAGGGAGACGCTTAACCGCTGCGCCACCCAGGCGCCCCATGAACCACCTGTTTAAAACACTGCAAACTTCCCTATGCTTGGGTCCATGTTGGACACGGATGTCCCTGAAAGGGAATGAAAGGAAGCAAAAGCGGTCTGAGTGGCTCCTGCTGAAGAAAGTGGGAGGAATATAAAGTTTGCACAGGCAGCTCTCAACAAAGGGGCCGGGGCCCCGGGGAGCAAGTGAGAACAGCAGGGAGATGGCACAAACAAGACCCAGAGGTGATCCAGGAGCACTGGAGAACCAGCGTCTAGTGCTCGGGCGTAAGCTGTTCTGTGAACATTGCAGCACCGTGGCTATGCTGGGGGCGGGGGGAGGGGGGTGTACCAGCAAGATGGAGCGTTCAGCGGGGAGAGCCCACTAAGGTGAAAGGTGTCAGTGAAAACATACACACCTCTGGGAAACCTTGAGGAAGACACTGACCTTCTCACAGCATATGGAATGACTGACCAAGCTGCTGAAACAAGCCTTTCAAGGGTGATACAGGAAGTTTGGGGGCTTTCAGGTCTCCTAGCGGCCAGTGATAGGTGAGGATGCAAAGTTCTCCCGAAGTCCATCACTCTGGCCTGATCCAGATGAATATCTATTACCTGCTCAGAGAGAGTTTGCCATTCACAGAAATCCATCCGAACCTGCCACATGTGCTCTGGGAATGCAGAGAGTGGGGACTGAGATGGAGAAATCTCCTCGAATGGGTAGGATAGGCAGCAGGCTGGGCAGAGCACACAAGCACAGGGTCAAACGGGATAGTCACAGATCATGCACTGAAACATCCTGTATGTTAAAACAGAGACACCACAGAACAGACTGCAACACTGCCTCTTATTGTTAAAAACAGAGGAATTTCACACTTAAGGTAACCTGCTTTATATTGTGCCTTCAGCCCCTGGGAGTTATTTATCCCTGCTTGCCATCGGATTAGAAAAGGTTAGAGAAGCACTGGAGGAAGGTAAGGACACTGAAGTGTCCTTTCCCTGTCACTGTTGACCTTGGGTAAGTTACCAAACTCACCAGTTTTCTCACTTATAAAGTAAGGAAGTTGACTGGATGATTTTTAGTTGGGCAGCCTCAGGCATTAAGAAATGCCCTCAGACTTCATCTGTCCTTCCTTCTCTCAACAGTTTTTTTTTTTTTTCTGAAGGTATGTTCTCTTCTCTCTTCTCTACCAATTGCCTTCTTCTCAGTCCCCTGAATTTGCCATTGTCTTAGAACTTTGACCTTTGCCTGGTGCACTGTGAGGGTCCCACCTCTCTCTACCTTCTGACGGTTCTTAGGTTTTGGTTTCTACCCCTGCGGTCAATTGCTCAGCCTGTCAGTTTCCATGTAATTTCTTATACCTGAAAGGAATCTGATCGGCACAGTTCATCTTTTTGGAATAGTTCACCCAGTACTTGACTGTTGGCCACTCAATAGAAGAGGGAGCCTAAGATTAGCTACCCATCCTGATACAACCAGTGACAGTCAGCGAGCCATAAGGTTCTATTAGAAAACACGGCTGCTGTTCCTTAGCAGGGCTGTTGGGAAGTCATCTTCCCTTAGAAGTGAATGCAATTGGCAAGAATCATTAAAAAAAAAGTCAGATTTAACCAAAACCTTTTCTAACTCTCATCAGTTCTACAATAGGTAAGACACTGTGTCTCATACCCAGGTTCACTATTATTATCATTTTCACACTTAGGACCTTATTTCCAGTAATGTTAATGTCATTTATAATATTCACCTATGTAAAGAAATTCTAGAAAGTGAGCACAACATAAAGGTTTTAGGTTGTTGAATATTTTAGGCTCAGTAAAGATAAAAGTTAATTTTCTATTCATTTCCTTTCACTCAATTCAACAGATATTTATTGAGTACCAGTTCTGGACTGGGCACTGTTCTAAGTAATGACGATATAGCAGGGAACAGAACAAATAAAATCCCTGCCGATATGGAGCTAACATTCTGGAGAAATTTAAGTAAGTTTTTGTTTACTTTTCTTTTTCTTTTCTTTCTTTTTTTTTTCAGTATAGAGACTCACATTTCCCCTACCTGTGAGTCAGATCTCAACATTTTGCCACACTTGTTTCAGTTTTATTTTTTTAAAGAAAAAACATTGCACATCGAGTCATAACTCTCTATGTAGCCTCCAGTTGATTCCCTTGTCATCCCCCCTTCCCAGAGTGCTATGGACAGAATTGTGTGCTATCAAAAGGCCTATGTTGAAGCCCTACCTCCCAATGTGATTGTGTTTTGAGACAGGGCCTAAAAGGAGGTACTAAAGTCAAATGAGGTCTTTAGAGTGGAGCTCTAACCCAGTCCAGGGCTGGTGTCTTCACAGGAGAGGAAGAGATACCAGAGCTCTCCCCTTGCCATGTGAGGACAGTGAGGAGGTGGCCATCTGCAAACCAGGAAGGAGGTCCTCACCAGCCAGAACATTAATCTTGGACTAAGCTTCCAGAACTGTGAGAAAACAACTGTGAGAACTTTCTGTTGTTTAATCCACCCAGTTACGGCATTTTGCTGTAGCAGTGTGAGCAGAGTAAGACACAGAAGTAAGTATGATTCTGAATTTGGTGTTTATCAACCCTAAGCAGGATTTATATTTTACCACATTTATATAGATCCATGAACAAGAATTATGTAGTTGAGTAGGTTTTTTTTTGCAGTGTTAAAAATTTATATAAATAGTATCATGCTCTACATACATTGCATATTCTAAAGAAGTGGTCTATTTTCATTATAGCACCTTTGAAAATTTGATGAAAGTTATAGCCAATTATCCCACAGAAAAATGTGCAATATTTTGTATATAATTTAAGACAGTTCATAAACTGTGAAGCTCAATCATAAACTGCCAATTAAGAACTTTCACTCCAGTTATAGTTCACTTGTCAGAATATTCATTTCATAATATCGTGTAAGGTCCATGTAGACACGTAGAAATGGAAAAAATGATGATCCCTGCTTATTGAGACTGGAAAGTAGACTTACATTTTGGAGAGATATTTAATAATAAACATTAGGAATAAAAATAGTTTTCTTTTGAGTCACCAGAAAATTTAATTATCTATATATTCCATTTTTTTTACTTTTCTTTTTTTAAAGATTTTATTTATTTGAGACAGAAACAGAGCAAGCATGAGTGGGGGGAGGGGCAGATAGTCCGCTAAGGAGGGACTCTGACATGGGGCTCAATCCCAGGGCTCCAGGATTATAACCTGAGCCAAAGGCAGACACTTAACCAACTGAGACACCTAGGTGCCTCCATTTTTTTTAAGTTTTCTAAATAATTGCGGTCCAACAGCAGAGAATCCCATGGTAGTCATATTGGCTTAATACAAAGGAGTTAATAAAAAATAGGCTTCATATGACCTGAAAGGAATGGTTTGAACTATTACAAATGAACAGAACAACAACAACAAAATGTTCCTGTAATTTAGTACCTGGATTGCTACTAAATATCAAGTCTTATCTTGTTCCCCTATAAAATGCGAGGACACTCATCTACCTCCCTGGGAGACTGGAAAGCTGGGGATTTTTTTCAAAAACCTGGTGTGAAGTTTCTTGGAAAGGCTGCCTAGCATAAGGATAGAATTATTTTTTGGCATGCTGGCAGGTGCCTCTGTGAAAGACATTCAAGGCCAAATGAACATTTACAGATGAATTACCACCTGCCACGAACACAGAAAGAAATATTGATGTTAAATAGAGCCATTTGAGAACTCAAGTAGGGAGGAGGAGGGTGGAACCAGTGAGATCTGATGAGCCTAGCCAACTTCTGGAAAGGCAAAGTTAACCTGTCCTGCAGACAAAAACGCAGGTCTAGAATCAGGAGGGGGGTACTCTCTGGGAATCACCTTCTTGTTTCTGTTCAAGTCTAGTGTTGCCTATCTTCATCAAGGAGCAATGGGAGCTATGAGGAAGAGGTATTCTGAGATTAACTCGAGCAAATATTTCCCAGGCAGAAAGGAAGAGAAAAAGGCTTAACTATTGTGAAGATGAGAAATAGAAAATAACATAGATAAGAGACAGAGACAGAAGTCTGTGAACAGCAAGCCTCAGTGGAAACAAAAATCATTTTTAGAGAGTCAAAGTAGCAGAGATGTGGAAGGAGAGAAGCTGAGGAAACTGAGTTGCTAATATATGTAAGGAGACAGGCATTCTGTACATTATTCTGATAGATGCTGGCTAGGTGGACAGGGCAGAACTGAGGACCAGCATGCACCTTTGAGTCCATATACATCTATCTCTATCTATCTATCTATCTATCTATCTATCTATCTATCTATCTATCTATTGGAAAGAGATCAATCTCTGGTGGGATATAAGAGCAGAGGTAATATTAAGAAGACTTAGAGGGAGGGAGAGAAAGAATGAAGAATAGAATAACCACACCTTGACCGACTGCCCATATGGCCTGTCTTCTCCTGAAAGCTGTGGTAGGTTGAAAACTGACTTCTCAAAAGATATCCATCATATACATAGAGAGAGAGTGAGAGTGAGAGAGCGAGAGCAGGAGTGCGTGTGCACAAGAAAGAGATTATCCTGGATTCACCCTAAATGCAAATAAGTGTGTCTGTGTAAGAGGGAGGCAGGGGGAGATTTGACGCACACACAGAAGAGGAAGAGTGAATGTGGCCGTGGAAGCAGTACGATGTGGCCATGAGCCACAGAATGCCAGCAGCCACCAGAAGCCGGAAGATGCCAGGACCAGATTCTCCCCTAGAGCCCGGACGAAGCATGGCCCCACTAACACCTTGATCTCCACCCACTGAGGCTGACTTTGGACTTCTGCCCTCCAGAACCAGAAAAATTAAATTTCAGATTTTGTAAGCCACCCAGTTTGTGTTAATTTGTCACAGTGGCCATAGGGAACTAACACAGGGACCAAAAAGACAATCAGCAGCACAGAGTCACACAGCAGCAACAGCAGGGATTAAATGAGATGATCTTTGAATGAGGATTTGAGAATCTCGGAATCCTGATAGCCCCCACATTATCCTTTTTGACATCTGAGTAACGTCACCATGTGAGTTTCCGAAAGTAAGGTATATGACAAAAGAATTAAGTATTTATCCTGCCTTTTCAGTACAGATGTAATTTAGAATAGCCAATTGATTAGGAAAAACTTTTAAAAAAATACAGAGAGAAGGAATTATATTAAGGTAAGGATCAAGAGAGATCAGCGATTCTCAAAGTTCGCTGCTGCCTGCAATCATCGAGGGATTTTGAAAACGGTGACACCTTTATCCAACCACTGGAGATTCTGATAACATTGGTCTAGAATGGGTTTTGGGCATCAAAATACTTAGAAGTTCCCAGGTGATTTCTAATGGGCAGCCCAGGTTACAAGCCACTGCTGCCAAAATATCACACCACAGATTTGATTGATATTGATTGACCGATTGATTGATTCCTTCATTCATTCAAGCTAATGGCACAAAGAGAAATGCACCTTACAATGGAAAGATCTGGCTGTCAGTACCTCAACCGAGTGATCAAACTTAGCACCACTGTACTGAGAGCTACCACACATTAGGCACCTTTTGACGTGATATGATACACGATCATATCATGATGGGTGTAAAATAGATAATGTCCTTAACTATGTGAAATGCCACGTCACATGAAAAGTTGTAACTGTGCTAAGTGCTACAAAAGAAAGACCCATGATGACAGGAGAGGGTCTAACAGGGCCAGACATCAGATGAGGAGTCAGGACCACAGTGTCTGGGGTGACACAGGCAAAGATGAACTTCATACAACTCTTCGAGTCCTTTTTTTTTTTTTTTTTAAGATTTTATTTATTTATGTGACAGAGAGACAGCCAGTGAGAGAGGGAACACAAGCAGGGGGAGTGGGAGAGGAAGAAGCAGGCTCCCAGCAGAGGAGCCTGATGTGGGGCTCGATCCCAGGACCCCAGGATCACGCCCTGAGCCAAAGGCAGACGCTTAACGACTGCGCCACCCAGGCGCCCCAAGTCATTCCCGCTAGCGGTAGCTCTCCAACCTCACTTCTGCCACGTCTTCTGGCTAGTTCAAGGTGGGTCCACAGGAGTGCGGGAAGCGCACATGACAGGCTTTAGGCGAGCATCTCGCAGCCTCCTCCTTTGCTGCTTCCCATCGATGTGGCAGAGCCCTAAAGGAGAGCCCCTCGCTCCTGCCAGGTGACCACTTTCCCCCAGAGGGCAGTGTGACCAGAATGTCTTCCACTGACACTGGCCCCACAAGCCAACTCGTGAGTCTTCACTGGGGCTGTGTCTTCCCATGGGAAGTGTCCCAGACTGGGAGAGGCACCAGTGTTAGCCTCACACAATCTTGTGTCCGAATTCTTTTCCTGCCACTTAGCAGCTCTTTGACTTTAAGCATTATGTAAGCTCTCTGAGCCTCGATTTTTCTCATCTACAAAATGGGAACATTAATACCTACTTCCCAGTGTAATTGAGAGAACAAAATAAGATAATGAGTACAGAGTACGTAGGCAAAGATGTGGCCATAGTAGGTATTTGATAGGTACTCCTGCTTTAGGCTCTAACCATTTTCCCATCAAACTGGCGGGAAGAATGACCTGCCAATGTGGTCGTCTGCCTTGTGTCCTCTGAACGTGTAGAAATGCTGCTGCTATACGGTTTTATTTGATTACTTCTCCACGAGGGCCTCTCCAAAGTCTAAAACCCCAATTGCTTGGATGAGAAGGTAATACCAGTGTCTACACACAAGATGCATGCCCGTCCCTGGGTTCTGCCCCCATGCCAGGCTTCAGATGCAATTTCTCCCACATGCAGGAAGGGCCTCATTCCACACCTACTTCTTTCATGAACAATCATTTATCAGGCACTTCCGGTCATCCCTTTAACTACTGGAGGAATTGCAGTGGATACACCCAGTGCAGGTGACATATAGGAAACTCGAATGCAACTAAATATGTAGTATAATTTCAGATAAGTCCTGTGAAAAAAATAACATGTAGCCATTGGATAGACAGTGACGAAGGGCAAGAAGGATTTTCTTTAGCTAGAATGGCCAGGGAAATTTTTTTTTGTCAACGAGAAACATTTCAACTGAAGAGACTAATCAGAGAATGGAGTCCCACAAAGACTGGGTGGGGGGGTACTTTCCAGATGGAGGCAACAGCTGGCACAAAGATGGAGGTTACCCTCAGCTGGGGAGGTTTGAGGGATTGAAAGGAGGCCAGTGTGAAGGCAGCTGAGTGGTGAGAGATAAGGTCAGAGAAAGAGGCAGGGGTCAGATCATTCAGGGCCAGGGTGAGGAGCTGGATTTTATTCTATTGGAATGCGAAGCCACCAGGGGACTTTCAGCCGGACAGCAAATGCTCTGATGTTCACCTTAGAAAGATGCCTGTGATTGCTGTGAGGGTAAGGACCAGGGTGGCGGAGGAAGGCGGAGCGAGGCTGACCAGGGAGGGGTTATCATAGCCTCCCGGAGAGGTGATGGCAGCTCGGATTAGGGCAACAGCAACGGACATGGGAGGGACTGGGAGGATGTGTGATATGCTTTAGAGCTGAACGTTACAACACATCAATCAGATATGAGGGTAAGGGAAGGAGGAGAATCAGAATGACTCCACAGTCAGAGAAAGACAAATACCATATGATTTCACTCAGATATGGAATGTAAGAAACAAAACAAATGAACAAAGAAAAAAAAAAAGAGACAAACCGAGAGACAATTTCTTAACATAGGAGAACACACTGGTGGTTACCAGGGAGTAGGTGGGGGGAGGGGAGGGGGGAAACAGTCAAAGAGGATTAAGAGTACACCCATCACCATGATCACTGAATAATGTACAGAAGTGCCAAATCACTATACTGTACACCTGAAATTCGTAGAACACTGTATGTTACCTGTACTGGAATTTAAAAAAAAAGAATGACTTCAGATTGTCGGCATAAGCAAATGGTGACTGGTGGTGCCGTTTAATTACATGGATAATACTTTTGGGGAGAGTGGATTTTGGGGAGAGTGGATTTAGAGAATCATTAGCCCACTAGATTAGAAAATACTGAAGCTCTGGGGAGGAATATAGATAGAGAGGCAAAAGGTCCAAAGACAGATACCCAGGGCACCCAACCTGTGGGGTGCTAAGTGTTACCATCACAGCCTAGCATCTTCCTGACCCCCTGGGCTCCTTACCTAAAGCTACCCTCTTCCCTGCCCCATTCAAAGCAAAAGGCTCTCCTTGCTTTTCCCAGTCAACCCTGATTGTGCCTTTATCTCAATCCCAGCTGCTCTTACAAACTGTCTTCTTCACGTCCTTGCACGTGGACTTGCTTACTTTATCTCCTTGGTTTGCACGAGTCTTGTCACCCCGCCCAAATTGCCGCCTCCTGGAAAGCAGTGAATATGTCTAATAAATCCCTGTATCATCTTCAAAATCTGATAGAGAACCGTTCAGTGCTCAGAAGTCCATGCGGATTGACAGGCGAGGGCTGCTTGGGAAATGCCGCAGGAGACCATATTGGCGCTGCTGTGTCAGGGACCCCCATGGCTCCCGGTACACTCTGTCTGGGGTGGTGCCACCAGGTGGGAATAAATCATTGCCTCCACCCGCAGGGATTCAATAAGCCAGGCAGGTGCGCAAAATAAAGTACAAAGACATGGAATGACTTTCTTGGTAAACAAACACACACAATGCAGTAGGGGGAGGGGAAAAACCTTCAGCCCCCACTCAGGAAGCCTGACCACAGAGCCGTTTGTTGAAGGAAGCAAGCCAATAACTCTAAGTAGAGCTGGTCCCTGTTCCATGGCTAGAACATGGACTTTACTGAAAAGGTTGTGGCGGGGCCTTTTCTCTGAGCTTCCCTCTCTTGCTTGAATATTACAAGTCGCCCGCAGCTTCAAGAGCTGCTGGATCCTTGGCTGTGGCCAGAATGCTGGCTCCTCAAAGCCTGAGCTGCATCTGGTCAGCAGCACAAAAGACAAAGAAGCTGGCAGAACGGAGGACAGTGCGGGAGGGAGGAACATGGAAGGGAAGCCGGGGACACAAAAGGAGAACGGTGGCAGCAGATGTCAGGGAGGAAGAATACGAGAATGCTGATAAATGGAAAGGAGCTGAAACCTCCAGCAACAAAGACACGAGAATAGTGGAAAAGGAGCAGAAAAGTACAACATGGACCATGGATCAGAGAAGAGAATGAATATGAAAGTAGTCAAAAAGAACAGGTGAAGGGTAGATTACGGGGAAATCATACGCTGAAATGGAAAACAACATGAACTCTTTTTAGAATACACTATGAAATATTTTAGGGCCTTTGGATTACTTGGCCAAGAATAATGAATAGAAATGCCTTTAATGGAATTAACATAATACATTATTAATTACCTGTAGTGGTATAGCACGTGGTTGAATTTATTTGGAAAACCAGAAAAATGAAGTAATATATAATTTGTATAATTCATGAAAGTCACAAGGAAGGAACTGTTTTCAGTTAGTATAATTAACATAGACTTACTATCATGTGTGTACATAGGGCAATCAGTGAGTTTTCGTTGATATTTCTGTTGGTAATGAGACAGAATTACGGACCCTGTGGCATACCGAAACCAGAATGAGTAACAAAATGCGGAAAAGAAAGGAGTGGCTTCTTTCTGATGCCTTTTGCACTGCAGGAATTCCAAGCCCTCTAGCTCTAGATGCAAATCCTAAGACCTAAAATAATTGGGAAGGTCTGACCATGGTCAAAATGGATTTATAAAAGCTAGAATGCTTTACGACTATCACTAACAGCTCAGTCAATTTTTAGAGACAGATGAATACCCATGAATCCATTTTGCTTAGAGTCAGCAATCCAGGACGCAGCAGGGTCCCATGGACCATCCACCCATGGTCCACACATGGCCCATCTGGGCTGCTAGAAATGGACAGTCCCTCTGATGTTTCCTGGGTGATTCACATGAAAGAGGGTTAGGGAGAAAATGGGATCATTGACCACAAACCAACTTGTTCTTTTGTTTCATTCAAGTATTACTTTTGGTTATTACTGGCACAAGTGATATTAAGAAATATATCACAAAAAAATACTAGAGCCGAAAGAACTCAATTAAAAAATGAACTAAGGACTTGAATAGATGTTTCTCCAAAGAAGATGTACAGTATATGGCCAACAGGTATCTGAAAAAGTACTCAACGTCACTCATCATCAGGGAAACAAATCAAAATCACTATGGCATATCATCTCACATCTGTCCAGATGGCGATTGTCAAAAACAAAACAAATAAAACAAAACACAAAAGACAACAAATGTTGATGAAGATACGGAGAAATTGGAACTACTACCCACTATTGGTAGGAATACAAAATGGTGCAGATGCCATAGAAAACAGCACGCAAATTCCCCCAAAGACACAAAAAATAGAATTACCATCTGATACAGCAATCCCACTTTTCGATATTTATCTAAAAGAATTGAAATTAGGATCTAGAAGAGATATTGGCACTCCCTTGTTCATTGCAGCACTATTTACAATCTCCAAGATGCAGACACAACCTAAATGCCCACTGGCAGATGAATGGATAAAGAAAATGTGGTATATAAACGCAATGGAATACTATACAACTTTAAAAAAGAAGGAAATTCTGCAATATGTAGCAAAATGGAGAAACCTTGAGAACGTTATGTTAAGTGAAATAAGCCAGTCACAGAAAGACAAATTCTACATGATCCCACTTATATGAGGTACTTAAAATAATAAAATGATTATAATCAAAAAGTAGAATGGTGGTTAGTAGGGGCTGAGGGGAGTGGGAAATGGGCATAAAGTTTGAGTTAAGCACGATGACTAAGTCCTAGATATCTGACATAGAACCCTGTACCTATGGTGAGCAATATTGTATAGTACACTTAAAATTTTGCTAAGAAGGTAGATCTCATGTTATCGTGTAAGAACACGATAAAATAAAGTCAAACAAAACAGAACAAAACAAAAAACAGAATTCAAGGGTCAATATGTCACTACAAACTTTTAAACTGATGTTAACTTTTTTTTAATTTACTTTTTATTTTTTTTTAAGATTTTATTTATTTATTCGACAGAGATAGAGACAGCCAGTGAGAGAGGGAACACAAGCAGGGGGAGTGGGAGAGGAAGAAGCAGGCTCATAGCGGAGGAGCCTGATGTGGGGCTCGATCCCATAATGCCGGGATCACGCCCTGAGCCGAAGGCAGACGCTTAACCGCTGTGCCACCCAGGCGCCCCAACTTTTTTTTTTTTAAATCAAGAGGTCCAAATATATTTCAGAAATAAAGCAACGTTTATTTAAGGAGTGCAAATTAGCCTTGAGATTGAGATGGTTAGCTACGAAGTATCCACCCATCCTCTGACACCAATGAGCTAAGTGGTCTGTTCTGTGGTCACTTCTAGATTCCTTGGCACACTAATCTATTCTCTGGTCTCAAGGCCCTTGAGAACTCTTCTTAGGTGGTCATGTCAGGTCCAGTATAGACTGTGGGTAAGGTCACCCTAAAATATGGAGAAAACCGGCCACGGCTTTGTACTTGCTTAGGAAGCCCCAAAAATCGCCTGGGGAGGGAGGTGAGAATAGGTCTCGTGAACGATGTGTGATCTCTGGGATGAGCTTGCCCCCTCAGGAGCTCGGGACCACTTTTGGCTCTGAACAATGAAAGACCATAGATCGTGATGACAGCAAATGTGGGGTCCCCAGGTATCGCTCAGCAATGTTGTTCATTACCATGGCCATTTGCTAGGCAGAGATGATTCAGGGAGGGAAGGTTACATATTCCCTTTTCAGAGTTTTGGGAGCAGACATCCATGATAGAGAAAGTAATAGGAGTAGAGTAAATGCCAGCCCCCAACAGAAGGCCCGAGTTGCCTCCTTCCACCTTTTGGTCGGAGACAAGCACGCTAAACCACAGAGAGGGGAAGAGATTTGCTCAAGTTTGCAGCCAGTCAGTGGGAGCCGCACTCCCTTCCATCCAAAGAACAGCATTCCTTATGCACAACCAGACAAATTTCATGCCCTCACAGTACAAAAAGGCGCCAATAAAATAATGCCCCTCAACCCACCCCTTGACCCTTGGCAGGTGGCCACTCCATATAGCACTTTACTTACAACTTATCTTTTCAGACGCAGCCTCTGCTCTGTCTCCCAGCACAGGCAGTGAAGGGGACGCTCCCATAGAGAATGACCAGAGAAGCTTTTCATCAGAGCACAGGGAAGCTGTGTTTGAAATGACTCCACACTTGTCCTCACAGGCGTGACCTTTCCTCCTGGGACACATTTTTCATTGCCATGTCGGCCTCGTAGCCTGAATCAAGACAGTGATTTATTTACGTTTTTCACATTCTCTCTTTCATTACTCGAAGAAGCCTTGGGTCATTTATAGTTTGGACCTTGGCCCTTCTCTTCCTTTATTTATAAAAAAGCATGAACACTCTCCCTGTTTATAGGGAGGCCTGGTTCACTTTCACCCCATTCCCTTTTGTTCCCAAGGTCAGTATTTTTGTCTTCACTCCCCACTAGATTATTTTTACATATCTGATGAAAAGGAAACTCAAGGAAGACCTGTAAGGGCCCTTGTCGCTCCGTGGCTTATTAAATCCCGTGCAGCCTTGTCTTTTTGCCTGCCCACCTCTCATGTGGCCTGAAGTGCCTTCTTCTCTGGGAAGTTCCATTACAGGGAGTGGGTTTTCCTCAGTACAAAGACAAGCCAGTAGCGACCACAGGTGCTGAAAAAGTGGGCTGTCCCCAGCTGTGGGGGGCTGCTTGGCCTCCGCGGCACAGAGTCTGAGCACCGGCCAACATGTCAGAGACAATATTAGGAAGGATTCATGAATCAGATTAGGTGTGGCAAACACTTGAGTACTTTTTATGCGAGGAATATGGAAAGAGAACAGAAGTGAGCCAGTCGAGCAGGGTCCGAGTAGACGATCCTTCAGGCTCCCTCCAGCCTTCCGCTGTATCTACAAGCACATACTCAGAGCTCTAAGACAAGTCTTAGAGCTTGTTTCTTGGAGTTTGTGACCTGGAGTGATTTCTGTTGAGCTTATTTTTTTTTCTAATAGAAGAAGAAAATTAGTTTCTGAAAGGTGAAGTATTTTTTCTGAAAGCAGCTAGTTGTTTCTTAAAAAACAAAAACCAAAGCAGACCCGCTCTATGGTGACACAATAGGCAGAGCATTCCCGGCATGAAGGTGCTCTAAATTTCCCTCCCAACGGGGATGGAAATTCCTACTTCTCCATCCGCTATTACAATTATGGTTTGGGAGAGGGCCTAATTTTGCCCCCCTATAGAACACCCTGATTCATGAGACACGGGAAGAAAGTGGTGGCGGCGGCGTGGGTTCCTGCTAAGACCTCAGAAGCATTATCCAAGAGGAAGCAGCATAGCAACGAGCAGGAAGGTAGGGAGTTGTTTCCATGGTGTGATTTAAGGGGGTGCCATGGTTACCGTTCCGTATACCGGTGCCAGGCATCGTTCTGTAAGAATAGTCTCATTGCTTTGGACCTTGAAGTCATTTGTAGACTTAAGAATTCTCTGTTTAAAAATACAGTAAATGTACTTAATTCTATCAGTTAATACTTCAGTTCACCATTAGCACTTTGAATTCCTCCTACAAGCTAGGCCCATAATGACTTTTTTTTTTTTTTACCTCTTTTAATGTATTAGTTGATAGATACTTGAGAAGAAGGCTCTGTAGGGAATGGCATACAAACTAGGAACCTTGGAGTTGGGCACCAGGATGGTTAGGAAGGTGAGCTTTGGATTCTGATAGAACTGGGTTCTATCATCAACTCTGCCATTTATCAGTACTCTGACCTTGGGAAAGTTAGCCAGTTAGTGTATGTGATTGCAAGTCTCCTTATTTGTAAAATAGGGATAATAATTACACTCCTTAGGGTTTTTGTTTTTTTTTTTTTGAGAATTGGTTAAATAATCCTTGTGAGGCATTTGAGACAGTGCAAGGTGGCACAGCTGAAGGATTCCATGAACGGTAATTATTTCTGTTCTAACATCAGTGTCAAAGAAACAGACTTGAAGAGGGAGGGGAAAGGCACCAAAGAAAAGTTACACCCATGATACAGGTCTTCCCAAAGTCAACTTTATCCAGGCAGTCTTATCTCTAGAGGAAAGACCCTGTGTCAGAGCGAAGCCAAGGGATGCGGCCATGTGGCCACATTGCAGAGGTGTCCTCTCCTCCAGGCAAGCTCTGGGAGGGTGGCAAGTGTGTGTTCACCGGTGCATGGCAGGTGGCTTTTCCACCGGCCTCCCAGTCTCATTCTTCCTCCTCACCCCAACCTTCTTTGAAATCTCTAACCTCTAGATAATTATACATGTTGTTTCTTCTGCCTGGAAAACATTCTGCTCTACTGGCCTGGTTTCTTCTTCCTTGGCCTTCAGGTCTCAGCTTAGACGTAACTTTCCCTGGGAAGCCCCACCAAGGCTGGGTGGGGTGCCCCTCTTGTGGGCTTCCCCGCTGCGCCCTGCCGGAGAACTTACCATGTTCATTATGATCGCTTGCTCATGCTTTCTTCCCCTCTAGGTTGTAAATTCAGTGAGAGCAAGGGCCTTATTTGGGGAGTTCACCTAGAAGTTGGGGTTCTATGGCAAATACCATGATAACTGGTGATTAAGAGCAACTCAATAAGTTCTCATTACATAAGTGAGTGGGTGACTGAATTATATGCTGAGGTCTGTGGGCAGGGAAGTGGCTTCGGATTTATCCAAGCGTTCCTACTTTATGTGTCAAGTTACAATGAATAAGGTCATTCTGCTGATCTTAAAAAATCCCTGTTAGGATAATATCAATATTGTTCTCCTTTTCCTTTGTAGAAATTGTCCACAGATTATTTAAATGTCATAAACTTAAAAATAATGCACGTAGGGACCACCTCTGCTTACCAGATCTACGCTTGGCCAGGATGTTGGTGCTTTACCACATGAAGAAAAACGCGTAACAGATTCAGTTGCTGGCGGACATGTCTTCCAAACCAATTTTTAGAGTGCCGCATTAAATCACTGTGAAAGGAAAACAGATTTGGGTTTCTTCTCAGTGGGAATCTATGCTATTTTGGATACAAAAGCCTCTCAATTACTTTCCCCAACCCTGGGACTTTTCCAATTTAGCACATGACCTCTTCAGAATCGGTGGTTGACACAGGGTAACCACATATTTATCATTCAAAGCTCCAGCCTTTGCCCTGGGCATGGTACCGTTCCTCTTTGCTTCATGTGTTGGACAACTGAAAGAGGAATCACAAACCAACTTCCTCTAGAGCAGAGGGATTGGCAGGGCGCACTTACCAATGTGTAGTTTAAGATGCATGCGTGGTAAAAAACCTTAGGCCAGTTGCTGTGCAACAGGGCTTTGGAATGGAAGAAAAACAACATGTGGAGGTATGGGGTTTATCTACCCATTAAAAAATAACTCATTTAAAAAAGATTTCCAACTTAAAAAAAAAAAACCTGTGGGGGATATCTGGGTGGCTCAGTCAGTTAAGCGTCCAACTCCTGGTCTTGGCTCAGGTCATGATCTTGGAGTTGTGAGATCGAGCCCCACATCAGCCTCTGCACTTAGCAAGGAGTCTGCTTGAGATTCTCTCTCTCCCTCCCCCTCTGCTCCTCCCCTGTTCGCCCTCTCTCTCTCTCTCTCTCTCAAATAAATGAATGATCTCTACCAAAAAAAGAACACTTGGAAGTCGACTACAAACAAGTGTGAGAGCCCCTCACCCAGATTCCCCAACTGCTAATATTTCACTGCATTGGCTCCACTTCTCTTCCTCCCTCTCTCATGTGTCTCTCTGTCAATGGTGTGATTTGGAAAGAAGAGAGGAAAGCCCATGCATCTTATTAAAACCATGGGGGTAGNNTCAGCAGGAAGGCTTGGGGAGCAACTGAACAAGAAAGACTGAAAATTGGAGAACAAAAGTATTTTTGGAGGCAACCTCCGTTTGCTGGGCACTCTACTAACCACTTTGTGAGCATTCCCTCTTTAAATTCTTAGAGGAATCCACTGTAAGTGGGTATTATTCCCACTTACAGATGAAGAAACTGAGGATCAGAAAGGATAAGCAACTTACCCAAGGTCATAGGGCCAGAACAGGGGCTGTGCCTGAATGTGCCATTTTAAAGCCTCTCTCCTTCCATTATTACACACCTTGTCATTGCAAAAACAGTATTCGATTGGGAATAAAAAGGCCCAACTCTGCCCTGAAGGCTGTGTGATCTCAGTCAAGCCATTTCACTTGCTAGGAATTCGGCTTTCTTGACTGTAAAATGAGGGAGGTTATGGTAGAGGAGGCAGTTAGTTAGGATACCTGAATGTCAGCAACAAAGAAGTCATGGGCAGCTATCAGAAAGGTCAGAGGCCTGTCCTGGCAGCCCTCCATAAGGAGCCACATCCAACCGGACAGACCCAAGATGGTGGACGCCATGACAGGAAACCCCTGACCAAATTAGGAGGAAAAAGCCAAAACCCTGCTTCCCCACTCCAACTGATGAATATTCCGCCCCTAGTTAACAACTGCTTTTAAAAGATAGAAACCCAAGCTCTGGGGACACAGCTCACTCTCTCTCTCTCTCTCTCTCTCTCACCTGCTCTCACCTCTCCAGAGTGTACTTTTCGCTTTAATAAACTTTCCGGCTTGTGTTACTCATCCTCTGTGCTGGGCGTCTGGCCTTGAATTCCTTCTCATGACAATACCAAGAAGCTTCCAACTACTCCGACTCTTCCTATCTGGCTGTGTTGAGGCCCCAGGGCTGAGGGCCTCCCCAGTTCACCCGGTGATAGTTAGAATACCTTAGTCTTAAGATTCCTTTCTGCTCTACACGCTTTGAATAATTTAAGAAATGTAATATTTTTGCTGGCTTACAAACAGAAGTTTTTTGGACATATTATTGTTTACCATTAAGAATAGGAGAAATGGGACTTAAAGCATATTTAATTCAGTGCTAAAAAAGATAGCTATTATTGTTAATATTGTTCTATCAAGCTCAGTTCTCTTTTTCTTTCTTTCTTTTTTTTTTTTTAAGATTTTATTTATTTATCTGACAGAGAACAGAGAGAGAGACAGCCAGTGACAGAGGGAACACAAGCAGGGGGAGTGGGAGAGGAAGAAGCAGGCTCCCAGCGGAGGAGCCTGATGTGGGGCTCGATCCCAGAACACCGGGATCACGCCCTGAGCCGAAGGCAGACGCTTAATGTCTGAGCCACCCAGGTGCCCCTCAGTTCTCTTTTTCTTTCTTTCTTTTTTTTTTTTTTTTTAAGCAACCTTATTTCCATTTTAGGAATTATCTCTGCCCCAGTAGAGACTGTCTGCTGGGATTGTCATCAGGAGTCCCATTGACTCCTCCCCAAGAACTGGGGAATGACGCAAGCCAGTCCAAACTGCTCCTCTTTGCCTGGAATTTGAATCTTGAACAGAAGGACAATAATGCCAAAAGTAGTTGGACTTCCATCCTGCCCTAGCTAGGCTCCTTGATCAGACTGTTCTCGGTATGTAGTTCCATTGTTGCAGCTCCCGCCTGCCAGCCTTCCACTCTTTCTCTGATATTCACATCCTTCCGGTATATCCCTTTGGCTTACGTCAGCCAGAGATGCAATCTATTGCTTGCAATCAAAGAAGCCCAACCATTACTACCATTGTTCATGATGGTGCGCCTATCTACTGCACAAATACTCGGCAACATCTCTCGTTAAAGGTTTCTTTACTACTTATTCATACAGTTTTAACAAATTATAAGTTATCTCCTGCCTTTTAGTTTTTACCATAACGTGCTATCTGTATTTCTAGGAGGCTGAATCCACGGTAGAGAAATCCAAATACGTTCCCATCTTCCCCTCGTTCCTACAATCCAATTCTGTAATGTTTACTAAGGAGTCAATTAATAAAGCATCTAATTTTGACTGAACATAAAAGATTAGTGGCCTTTTGAAAAGGCAAAACGTCTGCCTTTTAAATGGGGAAAAAGTCAGCTCAGTTGTGGAATTGCGTGGGGTGCAAGCAGTTGTGTTCTCTTCCAAGGAAAACCGGGGGAGTAAGGAGCATTTGCATCTGCCAAAAATGTCAATATTCTGCAAGTAAGTCAGATCTCATTCTCTTGCTGGTGTGAAAATGACAAAAGGAAAGCAGGTATCCGAGCTTAAGGTTAAAAGCAGCTCTGGAGGGAGGGTGAACACGTTGTCATTGAAGAGGCGAAGCCCTGTGAAGCCCGTGTGTTAGTGGTACAGTGAGACAGCGTGGCCGTGCAGGGCGCAGCTCGTACTAGACTCCCGACTAGCCAGACGACTCGATGCAGTTGCTCTGCGCTCCTCTCCTTCAAGTTCAGTGTCTGCCACTATGGTTGTGTGCTCTTTTCTTACTGGGGAGATGTCGGTCAGATACTTGCTTGGGAATGCCAGCTGCTTCCTCTGGGAAGTGCAGGCTGAGGCGGAGTTAGGAGTGCATGAGGTTTTTTGGGAGTAGGAAGGGAAGGGAAGCAAGAGTGAGCAGGGAGAGCCTCAGGCCACTGTGCAGATCTGACAGTTTCTGCCAACCCCAGAAGCAGCTCCTGCTTCCCCCGTAAAGCTTGCCAACTAGAGGATTCCTACTATGGGCAGAGGCAGCCAGACCCTAGTATCCTCACCTTGTGGTCGTTGGCAGGGGCCCACCTGGGAAGAGGGTGGCGTCCTTTCTCCATACGTGGAGCCCGAAAGACTGCAGCCTGCACTTACTGAACTCCTCGTGAAGGAATGGAGATCGGAGCAGCCCACTCCTATGGCTGTCACGCTGTCCCTCTGAAGTGTGTTCTAAATCCCTTCATGGCACACTTGCTCAATGCATGGACTCTGGGGCCAGTGTAGGGTTGAATCCCAGTTCCTACAATCCTTGCTCACATGTGACTTTAGAAAACATTTTAAACTTCTCTGGGCCTCATACTCCTCATCTTTAGAGTGGACACAAAATCAGTAATAACCTTAAGGAATTATTGTAAAGCACTTAGAAAAATGCTTGACAAAGTATATCCTGTATGTAAATTATTTAAGTGTAAAATGCTTGCATGGTATATATTTGCTAATATGTGTTTATTCACTGAACGTTCACTACGAGCTTCTCCACGCAGCGTTCAGATGACCTTCTCTGAATTAGCTCAGTTCTCTGTGAAGCTATCTAACTTTAAGGCAAAAGCAGTTTACCTTTCACTGAAAGTACATCTGAGAGACCTAGGGGACACTAATTAATGCCCCGATTACTAAGCAGTGACAGTGCTGGTATGAAGGACTTAGCTTATGTCTTATGGGGAGACTTCATTGCGTCTGGTTTTTGTTTTATTTTGAACGATTATTTTCTTTCATTTTCTCCCTAAGAGATTAGCTTTGGCAGCTAACTGCAGGGAGGCAGGCTTTTGGTTTTCTAGGCCAGGCTTCTGTTGGTGTGTTGAGGTGGGACAGGGAGCATTCTTTCCAAACTATCATACCCATGTGAGTAAACAGGACCACAGGCTACATTTCCAGGAACTATAGAGAAAGAACTTCCTTAACAGAAGTCCCCTAAATGCTGTCAGGAAGATCATTTTATTTATTGAGCAAACACCGATAGAGTGATTAGAGTCTCACGTATTACTATAAATGCATTAAATATCCGTTAACTTAACCCTTACCACTATTCTTTGACCTAAGTGCTATCAATAACCTCATTTTACAGCTATGGCAACTGAGTTCAGTGAGGTTAAACGACTTGCCTGAAGAGAGAGGCTCTCACGAGGAGTGGAGCTGGACTTGGAACACAGGTGGAGTTTGCATGTTCGGGGTTTGTGCTCAGAACCACGAGACATCCTGCCCCCTGAGAAAGCGCTGGTCTTTCAAAAGCATTCTTTCTTCTATCGCCCACTTGTGAAGACTCTTTGGAGCATAAATCTCTGAAAGGAAAGTCCAGATTTACTCTGGGGTGAAGGTCCATCTAGCATGCTTTTGAGGGGAGCCCTCAAACTGTGTGGGTCTGAGTTTATGTTACTTTAGGACCTTAATTTGGAACCTGACACCGGAGCCCTCCCTGGATCCTATCCGCCAGTTGTCTGGCAAAACACTTAGGACAAGTTTCCAAGCCTTAAGCCACATTTGAAGGCAATAAAATTGATCCCTAGTTGACTAGGTTGATGTCTCCTGAAGAGTGGTAGAAAATTTGGAATTTAGGAACATAACTTTGCCTCGAGTTAATTCTACTTGAAATTGTACGATCAAAACTACTTCTTCTCCCCCCCGGCCACCACCTCTATTTTGTGGTGTGTGTTTTTGTGTATGAGCTTCCTGTGTTTCACCTTCCAAACATGGAAGAAACAACCTGGCAAATGGCAATATAGCAGAACAAAAGCATTAGATTTTCATATCGGGCTGTCGTGATTATGGCAGATTTTCAGAAATCAAAACCCAATGCTAAAAAGAAGAGAGAAGGAAGATGTACAGAAATCCCCACAAAGAGAGAAGACTCAGGATCAACTGAAACTCACTCAGTCCTACTGAACAGGGAGTCTGACCATCTGAGTTCTTACCTCAGCACTTCTATAAAGTCATTAGATGACCTCGGGCAGGATCCTGTGCCGCTTCTCTGGGCCTTAGTTTGTTCATCTGCGACTTCTAGGATAATTTTAACCTCAATCATCTGTCGAATTTTGGAACAATCCTTTCTTTTTTTTCCTTTCTTTTCTTTTAAGTAGCCTTCATGTCCAACGTGGGGCTCGAAATCACAATCCCAAGATCAAGAGTCGCACACGCTCTTCCGACTGAGCCAGCCGGGCACCTCGATACTCTGTAGAATTTTGAGGGAAGAACAATGGCATAGCATTTTGGAAGGGGAAAAAATAAAGCAATATTTATTATACTGATTCCGTTTCTCCCTCTACTCATTACAAAGCTGCATATGTGCTGTGGTCTAATCCGTGTGAGACAAATTCCTCTACGGTGCCATTTACAATGAGAAATAAAGTAGATGGTAATAACCGAGTGAATTTTGTAGAAACAAATTGTTGTAATAATATTGTTTTCAACGACTTTCTTAATTCAGCCCTGGAGATGGGTTTGACAGGTGAAGTCAGGTGGGCTTACCTTGATCTAAGCAGGCTCACTTGATAATCGTTTACAACGGAGAGCTGGCAGCCACAGTGACAATTATTTTTTTTATTCATCTTTCAAGCTCATTATCTTTCTTCCCGTGTCTTCCCACTGTTTTTTGTCACTGTCACCAACAGGGTAGATCCATACATAATCCAGGATTTCTGTCTCTTATTTTAAACAGAAAGAAAACAAAGGCATAAGGAAAAAGAACAGTATTATAAAGTTTAATTTTATAAACGCCATAGCTGAGAGCAAGTAAGGTTTTACTTTAATGGCATCTTAACATTTAATTAATTAAGGAATTCTTTCAGTCGACCAATATCAGGTTGGCTCTTGAGCTTAGGCACCATGGCAGGTGCTGAGGATACAGGAGTGAGGAAAACGACACCTTATAATCCAATGGCAAAGGTAATTTCAGAAGGACACAAACATGAAGGAAAAGTACAGACAGCTCCAGGAATGTGAGCCTGGCTGGGTCTGCCCTGGCCTGGGGCGAGGGGGTTGGGAAAGTTTTCCCGAGAAATTGACTTTTGAGCTCAAAGATTCACCAAAAAATACACTCTATTCTGCTACTCTGACACCTGTTTCTGTAAGTCAGACTGGCTCACGCATGATCCATAAATTGGAGAATGGTGCCCATATACAGTGAAAGTCACATTCTTTGATGATGTAGATTTTCCCCAGCATTTTATTTTATTTTATTTTATTTTATTTCATTTTATTTCATTTCATTTTTTCATTCCATTTCATTTCATTTCATTTCATTTTTCCCGAGCATTTTAACCGCAACCAAGTAACGCAGCTGAAGGCAAAACCTGCTCACAGAGCTGCACGCAGCCCCGCGTGTGGGAATACAGCATTGGGCACATTGCGCATCCATCCTGTTACCCCTCCCCCAGCCTGGCCACGTGCTCGATCTTAGAAGTACTTACTGGGTGGCTCATTTGATCTCTGAGCATTTGCCGTTTCTCTCTGTAAATGGGGAAACTCAGTCCTTTACCCCTCCTTACTTATACAACATGAGATTTGGGGAGAGATTCCCATATTTATAATAGCATTTTGTTATTTATTAGGAATAAAAAGTCACTTTAATGGGACTGGTATTTTCTACCAGGATTATTGTTTTTTTGTTATTGTTGTTGCTCAGATTAGAACATTGCATAGATTTTGAGTTGTTTGTCCTGGTTTCATTTTCCTTTAAGATTTTACAAGGGAGTATTTGTAAGTACCTGACAGCAGAAAAACAAACTTACATTTGAAAATTATATGCAACAACTACACATTTTTAAATAAAACTGTTTTTGAAAGAGTGCAACGTAGGTATGTGAAATCTCAGCTTTTTAGTTTAATTTAAGGATATGGCTTTGACTTCACCTTCCTAAATAACGGGGACATACAGAAGTTATTTGATCTATTTAAGGTGACAAACTAATTTCAGGAACCCTTGAATTGTATGTAAACATATACCAGACACATGATGAGGTCAAAGTGTTTTTAAAAAATAAATTGTATTAAAGCATACTTTGCATACAATATGGCCATCTGCTTTCAGTTTAGAGTAGGATGAACTTTGACAAGTGTAGTCACCACCTCAAAAGTTTCCCTTGTGCTTCTTCCCAGCCAGTCCTTCCCACCCTGGTCCCAAGCAACCACTGATCTCTCTCTCTTTTTTTTTTTTTTTTAAGATTTTATTTATTTATTCGACAGAGATAGAGACAGCCAGCGAGAGAGGGAACACAAGCAGGGGGAGTGGGAGAAGAAGAAGCAGGCTCATAGTGGAGGAGCCTGATGTGGGGCTCGATCCCAGAACTCCGGGATCATGCCCTGAGCCGAAGGCAGACGCTTAACCGCTGTGCCACCCAGGCGCCCCCCACTGATCTCTTTTTTGATCTCTGTAGATTGGATTTTTCTTCTCCAGAGCTTCCTGTGTTCCTCCTTCTGTAGAGTTTCCTCAGAGACAGCGTCCTTGGCAGGTGCTAGCTGGTGGGCTGACTACGTCTGCACAGACTTGGCCAGCGAGGCGACATGAACCCAGAGAAATTCTTAAGAAACTGCCAGTTTTCCAAAGCAGGTGTACCTTATTACGTCCCCACCAGCGGCATGTGACGGTTCGAGTTGCTTCGCATCCTCACCAAAGCTGTGTCTAGAGAGTCTTCTTAACTTTAGACATGACAGATTGGTTTATTTCTCCATCACCTTCTGTAGATTTTCTCTTGGTCGGCTTTCAGGGTTGTGTTTTATCAAATCTACACATGCCTGACACCGTTGTGTCTTCTTGATGAATTGACTTCTTTATTATGATGAAATATCAATTTATATCTCACGTAAACTTCTTCTGAAATGTACTCAGATACATATCTTCTAGCGGTTGTTCTAATGCTCACAATATGCATCTTTAATTTATCACCGTGCAAACTCATGAGATATTCTGCCACTTCACATATAACACAAAGATTGGGCAATAGCGCATTTCCATTTTCTCCTTCTACTCTTGGTGTATTGTTGTTCTACCTCTTATATCTAAATACATGATAAGCCCCGATACATTATTGTTATTATTGCTGTTTTAAGTGGTCAATTATCTTTTATGTAAATGTAAAATTGAGAAAAAAATGTATGCGACACTTACCTACATATTTACCATTTCTCGCGTTCTTTATTCCTTCGGGTAGAATCAGATTTTCATCTAGTGTGATTTTCTTTTTGTCAGAAGCACTTACTTTAATATTTCTTGCAGTGCAGGTTTACTGGTGGCACTTCTCACGGTTTTTATTTGATAAATGCTTTATTTTGCCTTCATCTTTGAAAGATTTTGTCACATATAAAGTACTCTGCTGAAGTTTTTGGGTTTTTTTTTTTTTTTTCTCTCAAGCACTCAAAAAATGTTCAATTGTTATGGCAGCCAGCCTCCAAGATGGCCGTCAATGCCCCTCACCTCCTGGTGCTCACGTGTGTAGTTCTGACCCCCACGGAATCAGGACCAACCCATATGATCAACAGAATATGACTGAAACTGCATGATGTCTGTCACTTCTCAGAATGGTTATGTAGTCAGCGCATCTTGCCGCTGGGTTTCTTGGAACACTCATTCTGGACACAGCCACTCACCGTGATACGAGGATCTCAAGCAGTCTCACGAAGTGGCCCACTTGGAGAGAAACAAACTTGTCAGCATCAGTCAACTTGTCAGACAGGAGGCTGATACGCCTTGAAAGTGGATTCTCCGTCCCCCGTCCAGAAATCTCATGAGAAGCCCTACCAGAGCTGCCTAAATGAGCCAGTCCCAAACTCCTTACACACAAAAATTGTGAGAGATAATATGTCATTGTGTGGTTTAAAGCCACTAGTTTTGGGGTGATTTGTTAAGTTGCAGTAGATACGAATACAATTTTCTTTTGGCTTGCCTAGTTTTTGATGAGAAGGGTACGGTCATTCTTAATTTTGTTCCATTCTATGTAACATGCCTTTTTTTCTTTAGATAACTGTAGGGTTTTCTCTTTGTTCTTGTTTTTCAGTAATTTGATTATGTTGTGCCTTGGTGTTTTCTGTGTGTGTGTGTGTGTGTGTGTGTGTATCTTGCTGTTTGTTGAAATTCTCAGGTATATGCATTTATAGTTTTGAACAAATTTGGAACACTTTTGGCCATTATTTCTTCAAACACATGTATGTTAGACTGTTAGATATCTTCCCATATGTCACTCAGGGTCCAATTTTTTTCTTCATTCTTTTTTCTTTGTTTCATTTGGGACAAATTTTTGCTACATCATCGAGTTCACCAATCTTTCTTTCTGTGATGTCTAACTTGATATTAATCCTATACAATGGATATTTTATTTTTCATCTCTAGAAGTTCCATCTAGAAATTCTCATATGTTCATCTTTTCCTATAGACCCTTAAGCATATTGAAGATATTTATAATACCTGTTACGGTACTTCTGCCTGTTAATTCCATCATCTCTGTTATTTCCGATTATATTTCCGTTAATTTATTTTCTCTTCATCGTGAGTCACATTTTTTCCCGCTCCTTCTTATGTTTATTCTTATGGTAATTTTTTTGGATGATGAACATGGAGAATTTTATGTTACTGAGTGCTGGGTTTTATTGTTATTTCTTTGAAGAGGGTTGACTTCATTCTAGCACGCAATTAAGTTAGATGCAGATTAGATCAAGGTTTGTTTTTAAACTCCTCAGTGTAAATATCTAGAGTAGCTTCTTTTCTGTGGTTAATTTTGTCCTACTACAAGGCATGATTTCTCTGGGATCTTGCCTAAATGCCCTCTGCATTCACCAGCACTTCTTTACTCTGGCTTTTGGGAACTTGAATGATTCCCAGTCCCGTGTGAGCTCTGAGACTCATCCTGTTTCAAGTGGCCTGGTAATTACTTTTTCCCCGGAAGTTAATTTTTCCTGGACTTGTGGAGTTTTATCCAATGCCTGTGCAGATTGGTATTCAGTCCAGAATTCAAGCAGACTCCTAGGCAGATTTCTGGTGTTGTTTCTCCATGCGTCTCCCTCTTCTCTAGGGCTCTGCCCTATAAATTCTGGCCATTTCAATGTCCCCAAACCCAAACTGTCTCCTCAACTCATGGACGCTTCTAGGTCCTTGCTTGGCATGTCTCCCTTCTCGAAGACACCACTGTGCTACCTGTGGTTCGATATTGAGGCTGCTACTCTTGTTATTTTTTTGGTCCACTTTTCTAGTTGTTTATGGTGGGAGGGTAATTCTAGAGCCCATTACTATCTTAGGACCAGAAGTGGAAGTTCTAACCAAAATGTTCTTATTAAGAAAACCCTAAGAGTGCATCATAATTTCCTTCACAGTACTTGTATCCTCCCATGCCAGCACATACATTTAATCATTTCAATGACTGTATTTGAAAAATTTTTCTGGAAAACCCTACCTATCATGGGTCCCCACAAAGACACCACATTTCTGATATAGAATAAGACCAATCTGATGCAACCCAAACTGGTGAGCACTCTCTCTCTCTGTCTTATGGTCAGTCCTCCCACCATACTCGTGGGCTGTGTGTCTTATTTCCAGAGTTCCCCTCAGAGGACAGGGAGGCCAGACTCTCTGGTTTTTGACACATTTTTTGATTCTAGGGGTGTGGTTTCATGTGCTGCACTGAATTCAGGGTTACGACCTGTCTTCTTAAGATATGGCGCCTTTTGTATTTTACGGGACTTAGATGCTGCCCATTTGACGAAGCCCAGCATAGCAATAATGCTTCTTACTCTAGGGAAAGAGAGCCCTGGCAGTAACCTGGGAGGAGATGCTAGGTTGGATGCAGTCCTTCTGAGAATGAAAATGACTCTTTTCCTAATGATTAATAATAATAAAATCACCACCACCACCACTACTATAATAGTTCACTAGCAGCAGGAATAATAAATAGAAATCATTACGAAGGATGTATGTTGACTGAATGTACGAACCAATAAACCTTACTACTGATATTCAACGGATGCTGGAATATGAATGATGATAAAATGCTGGAGCAAGGATATACCCTTCTTCTGTCTCTAGATGTCTCTTCACTAGCCTGGGAGAGGGTCCATTTTGTTGAACCCACTCCACTGTTTGACAGAATGTACAAATGCTGGGCTTTGTTGAACACCCAAATAGGTGCATTTCCAACTTCTTTAAAGCATTCTCCTCTCACTTCTAGCCGGTAAAAAATTAAAGCATGGTAGGTCCCAGACATAATAAGGGATAATGTAGTTGATGAACCAAGCAATTTCGATTTCTTATTTGTTCATTAGCCTAGGATTTTTTCCCCCTTTCTTTTTGTAGTTTTGCACCATAGAGTTTCAGAGAAATTTCCTGTTTGGGGGAAAAAAAAATCCCAGAAGATTAACTCACTCATAGAGCTAAAAGACGATTTCTCCTTTAAGCATTATTCAAAAGAAACTAATTATCTTTAGAGAGCTAGGAGAGTTTGCAGTGACCTCTCGGGCTGATTTTGTAGAGGCTTCATGGGACGATTTTTGATTGCTAAGCTATACTCATCGAATTTTTAATTTTAATAATTTTCTGTGAAATATTAAAACAAGATTCATTGCAAAATAGCATTACAGCTGTTCGTTGGTTAGCTGCAACTGTGCGTCAGAGCTGAATGTTGCTTTTAACATCCGCTGGCTCTATTTATTTGGTTTTACTCCCCGTAAGTGTATAGTTAAAAAGGAAAAGTTCTATTATTTGAACATATGTCAACACCCTGGTTCATCTCTGTCATCACAAATCGGAAAAATTGTGAACATCACCTAGACAGGAAACACTACATTCTTTAAATCCAAAGAAGACAATTTTAATAATTTTGGTTCTTTCTGATCATCCCTGAGCGGATCTGGGGTGGTCCTCCGATGAACACAGGGTGGATATATTAGAAAAATAGAGGGCACACGGCTCTTGGAAAAATAAGAGGCCTTCTGATTACATGACACGCTTCGTTGGGTGATTATTTAGTTACAAGATTAGAAAAGGACCACACATTTTTATAAACTGGAAATGGGGAGGGCAGAGAATCAAATCTTTAGGTAATAAATTCACTTAGCAATTGGAAAGAAGCCCATATTGGGGCAGTGTATTGTATCCTTAGTTTGTGGTGAGGATTAAATGAATTAATACATGAAAATTGCTTCAAACAATGGCTGGTATGTAGGGAAAGCTCTATGAGGGTCATTTCATGTGGTCACAGGGATTGGAACAATGGCTGGCTGCTTCCAAAGTTCATCATTCATTAGGAAATGGGGAAGTCTGTTGCCAGAGCTGTGACTGTTTGGATCAGAGACCCATGAAGCCTACAATGATTGGCATGATCAAGTCCTGCCATGCTAAAAAATTCCTTCGGTGATTTATTTGTATCTCACGTTGGCTACATTTTTTCCTCTCTTTTTCTCTTGTTGTCATAGTTCTTCAAATAGACATTCAAGATCAATAAAAAAGGAAAAATGACGAGAAGTAATCTGGTAATTAAGGAATGCGAGTAAGATTGTGCATTTTCTCTAAGAATAGATCTAGAATTATATCCTGTAAATTTTCATATATAATGTTTCATTATAATTAATATCCACATTATAACTAATATGATGTTATAATTAATATCTCCAGTTGCAGGTGTTACTTCTTCTTTGGCCCAAGACTTAGGTAGACAAGCGTTCTTTCCCTGCACAGCACGCCCTCCTGCCCTCCTGCCCTCCCTTCCTTCTTTCCAATTTTTCCTTTTAAAATTTCCAACTAATTGGAGATTCTTTATTTTTTTAAATGATTCTTTCTCTCGCTCTCTCTTTTTAAGATTTTACTTATTTGACAGAGAGAGAGAGTGAGAGAGAGCACAAGCAGGGGGCACTACAGAGTGAGAGGGAGAAGCGTACTGCCTGCTAAGCAGGACGCCCAATGCGGGGCTTGATCCTAGGACCCTGAGATCACGACCTGAGCTGAAGCCAGACACATAACCAACTGAGCCATTCAGGTGCCCCTTTTAATGATTGTTTTTAATTTATTTCTGCATTATGGTCAGATAGGGTCTGTACCATATCAATGGTTTAAAATTGTCAAGCCGGGGCGCCTGGGTGGCTCAGTCGTTAAGCGTCAGCCTTCGGCTCAGGGCGTGATCCCGGCGTTGTGGGATCGAGCCCCACATCAGGCTCCTCCGCTATGAGCCTGCATCTTCCTCTCCCACTCCCCCTGCTTGTGTTCCCTCTCTCGCTGGCTGTCTCTCTCTGTCAAGTAAATAAATAAAATCTTTAAAAATAAATAAATAAAATAAAATAAAATTGTCGAGCCTTCCGTAGCTGCCCAACATGTGGTGAGATTCCGTGTATGTTCCACACAGGTTGGGAAGGAGCTGTACTCTCTGTAAATGTGGCATTTATGAAGGCATTAAAGTGATTTTATTATTCATTGATTATTTTTATCGACCTAATCTTTTAGGAATGCACTAATTACGTTAATTTCTTCACATCTGCAGTAATCTATTTTTAAACCATGTCTACTATGGTGTGTTACTGGGCACATCAGTTTATGATGGATAACATTCCTTGTGAATTTGCACTTTTTAATAAAAGTGGCTCTGTTCTACTTAATGCCTTTTTCCTTAAGTTCTACTTTGATGTTTGCATTGTAACCCGTGTTTTCTTTTTTCTTTCTTTCTTTTTTTTTTGCAGTGAATATTGACATAACGTATCTTTATGCCGCTGTTTTATCTTGACTTTTCTGAGTGACTTTTGAGTATATCTCTTTACACACAATGTAGAGTTGGATTTTGTTTTCTGATCCAATTAAAAATCACTTCTTTTAATAGTGAGATTATTTCCTTCACATTTATTTTTATAAGATATGTTTATTACTTCTTTTATTTCATGTTTCTGTCTTCTTGCTGCTTCTGTTCTCTATTTTGATACGGTCAGTGTTTGTGGTTTCCCCTCTTTAATTCTCTTCCAGTAATTTTATGGATTAAAGTCAATATTTAGTTTCACCAATGATTTCTTTTAGATCCTTAGGTACAACTTTCTCAGGTTATTAGTATGAAATAATATCTAATGACTGATACCTATTAAGATGAAGAATTTATCAGGGATAACATTTCTTTCCATTTCACAGGTTTTTCTTGGTATCCTCTGGGAGTTCTTCCTAGATAATTACCGAATTATTAAAGTAATAGTCTTTTACAATTTAGTATTTCTTTCTTTTAAAGATTTATTCATTTCAAAGAGAGAGGGAGAGAGACAGTAGGAGTGGAGGGAGGGGCAGAGGAAGCCAAAGAGGGGAGGGGAGGTGGGCTCGATGGACTTGGAGATCATGACCTGAGAAAAACCAGGAGTTGGATGCTTAACTGACGGAGCCACCCAGACGCCCCTAGAATTGATTAGGAATTACATTTCCATCTTGTTTTATAATTTTATGTTCCAGGTTGTTTAGATTTAGTTATGTGTGTTTTTTTTTAAAGATTTTATTTATTTATTTATTCGACAGAGATAGAGACAGCCAGAGAGAGAGGGAAGACAAGCAGGGGGAGTGGGAGAGGAAGAAGCAGGCTCTCAGCAGAGGAGCCTGATGTGGGGCTCGATCCCATAACGCCAGGATCACGCCCTGAGCCGAAGGCAGATGCCCAACCGCTGTGCCACCCAGGCGCCCCGATTTAGTTATGTGTTTTAATTCCCGTGTCTGGGCCTTTCATGCCACTGTACATGCCCCTGTGACTTCTTCAGTGCACTCTTCTCTGCCACTGGTGTATACCCTCAAACCATTTTCCTTAGTTGAGTACATGAGTTGTGTATTTTCTTAAAAGATTTTATTTATTTATTTGACAGAGAGAGAGAGAGCACGCATAAGCAGGGGGAATGGCAGAGGGAGAAGCAGACTCCCAGCTGAGCAAGGAGCCTGACACGGGGAGATCCCAGGGCCCTGGGATCTTGATCTGAGCTGAAGGCAGACGTTTAACCCACTGAGCCACCCAGGAGCCCCCGTTGTGTATTTTCTGAAGATCTGCATATTTGATAAGATTTTTCCATTATTGCTATTCGAAAAAGGCACTTTACTGAATTGTAGAACTCATGAGTCATGGCTGTTTCCTTTAAAAATTGTGGGATTCCCTTTACTTTTGGCATTGAATGTTGCAGAGAAGATATCTGTTTTTTTGTTTTTTGTTTTTATTTTTAATCTTCTCATAGCTAACCTGGAGTTCGAAGTGTTGGATAATGTCATGGCTGGATTGTTCTGCAGCCTCAATAGGGTAGGGAGGGAACGGGGTCACACGTGGGTCGGGAAGGGAGGGAACTGATGTGTGTCACGGAAGTTGTGTTTCCACTCTTTGATGAAATTATTGCAGATAGTTTACATTTGTTTTTTTGTTCAACCTCCAAGTATACGTGATGGGCACAACTCTCTCTGGGATTCTCCCCAGGGCTTTTACCCGCCAAACTGGGAGCGTGACTTGTCATCGCGGATGAACGTCCCTCTACGTACAGTGTCCCAAATTGCTCTAATTTGGGGGTGCATCTTAATATATCAGGAGGAAGTGGTCAGGCAGGTAAAATTCCGGATGAGAGAAAACAGAGCTGGCAGAATCTCATCGGTGGTCCCGCTCCCCAAATACGCTGCGGTTAATTCCCAGAGAAAAAGTGTCCCCATGGGAGTGGTCTTCATCTTTCTCATGGTCGTTTTTGCCCTTTCAGATGGGGTTGAGGGTCCTGCCTCCTTCTGCATTTTAGGAAAGTTACTTCTTCATGTCAGAATGAATCTGGGCTGCTACCGAGAAACCGAGGAATCAGTGAGCTGAGTCGCGGAGAGGTTTTCTCTCGTGCCCTCAGGCTGGCTTTTCTGCCCTGCCCCTGCAACCTCTGGATCTAGGCATCGTCGGGCAGGGCGCTCGCCTTCACCTCTCGCCCTCACCCTTGTCCGTGGGGATTGCTGGAGGGATCTGTCAAGACCTGCTTCGCTTCTTGCGGCAGGACACCACCTCCAGGGTAGGAGAACTGAGTCGGCTTGGGGTGAGATCTTTGGTCCTGCCTCTCCTTGACTTTATAGATCAGATAATCCTCTCTCTTGGCAACATCTCACTTCCAGCACCGAGGACTTGTTTCTAGTGTTTTGCTTTTATGCTTCTGTCTGTTTCTGGGAGGAGGATTTGAAACTAGCTGTTCCAGTGTCACCTTCCCTAGAATTCAAAAGATTACAGAGAATTTTTTTTTTTTTTTCAAAAAATTTCATTCACTGTTCATCTCCTTCTTAAGAGTCAGAAAGAGTCCTTTGAGAATTCTTCTTTCCTGGTCGCCCTCAGCAAGGTGGCCTTAGCTCATTCAGTTTTCAACTGATTTGTATTAGCTTTCTTTGGACTTTGATCCCCCAAACTTGGGGTGCTCCTTTCTTTTGAAGAGTAAATATTTTACTGGTAAGTGAATGCTGTCAGTGGCAATAATAAATTCACTTGCGCTGAAGAGAATAATCAAGTCAAAAGAATACTGGCTGGCTAATCATCAGAAAATCTGTGGCTGTTAGGGCTGTCACTTAGAATCCAAAATCACTCAGTGCCAAATCGTAAGATATGTCCTCCAAGTAGTCCATGTGGAACAGGTCCACAGTTCCCGGAATCTGTAGACTTCTGTAAATTATCACCTTTCAATCAAACATGATCTGCCCGCATGTAACTATGACTTTTAAAGAAATCTGATGAACTACTGGGGAATATTTTATCTCCTTGCAAACCAATTACTCTTTTACAAATATTGGATTTTGGATCACTCTGGCTTTTTGCAATCACAATGTCACCTCTTTGGCTACCATAAAAATGTCAACTAAGATTTTCTGCAAAGACAAAATCTGATTTTGGTAGGCTCTGTTGATGGTCCGGAACACATGAAGACACCACTGACATATTCAAAAGCGCAATGAGGTATAGAGACAGACTGAACCACACAGCCGACGATTTGAAAGGTTTTTCTCAGAACACCATGAAGCGGAGTTCTATGTAGATCCTGCCAGCACGGAACATATATAGGTCTGTTCTATAAATTGAACACATTGAACACAATGTGTTCAATTTTTAGGGTGACTGCAGGGCTTCCAGAAAAACAAATAAACATCTCAAGTGTGTCTCAGGATCTGTGGTTTCAGGATCCCTCTGGCCTCAAAGAAGCCCAGGGGGCTCTCACCCAGGACCCAGGTGAGCTATTCTTACCTGGGCCACAGAAAGGATGCTCCTTTTTTGAGGCTTGTCATCCACAATGCTCTACCCACAACCTCTCTGGAGCGGTGGGTGTGGACCTGAGGGAAAGGAGAGCACAGGAGTGAGTAGTGTGCTAGCAAGCAGGCTCCGTCCCCTGGGCCACCTGGAGGGTGGCTGACAGACTGCACGGCCATCACGTATTGTGACTGGCTCCACTCCAGACGCCTCCCACTCACTTGCAGACACAATTTATTTTGCAGATTATCTCTGGCAAAATGTTATCTCCCAGACTTCCCTGTGCCCTTGAGGAATGCTAATGGGCATCTTTTTTCCCCCATCTATCAGGTAATGAATACACAAAAAAGCAAACAAGTCTTAAATATAACTGGGAAAATAAATCTACTGCAAATAATGTTATAATACAAAAGCAATGTAAAAGATTTTCGGGTTATCTCTGTGCTGTACGTTATTGTGAGCAGAGAGGATGAGTTGACGACTCTAACAGTGTTGACTTGTGCATTACATCTATAATTCCTCACCCCCTATTCCTCAAATAAATCCCTTACTGAAATGATTTCACGTACCAGCAATCACATCTCGGCTGCTTTCAACATGGCAGCTTAGCTGTTTTTCTGAGTGTTACCTTTTAACTATTTCCACCAAATGAGGTGTAGATTTTGAATGTTATATACTTACATTATCTTTTTCAAGCATTTTTTCCTACAAAAATGTATGCATTCTAATTTTTCTTGTAAGGGATTAGGGTGGCATCCTAATTTAGAACATTTCCATCTCTCTCTGACATTTAGTAAGCTGTTAGAGACAACTGATGAGTGTGGCTTACTGTCTTCAAGTTACATCAGTTATATAGTGAACTGAATGAGAATACATTAAGCTTATTTTTAGAATGTTCCCTCTTATAAACGCATCACGTACGTCAGAGAGACTTAGCAGCCCCAGGAGCGTGGGAAGTGAACTTGTCAGATATCACTCCCTTTGCAGGGTCAGGTCCAATTGAAACTTAGAAAGGGAAGTAGGGGACCACTAAAGAAAATTCCAAGTGATTCAAGTAGCAGTATTTATAAACCTCTGAGTCAGTCATGATTCAGCGCCAAAGCGCAATGCTAAGGACACTGTTTAAAGAGACAGTGGTGTGAGATTAAAGCTCGGACCACCTGTGGTTCATATTTGTGGGTATTTGGCGTTATGAGTAGGCAAAACATTTGGCACAAAACCGTTTCACTCCAGGCTCATTTGTATAATTCTTCACAAACTTGAGAAACGAATTTAAACTCTTCCTCCCAATCCTTTTTTTAAATAATCCAAGCAAAAAAAGAAGGTATCCTGTGAAAGTTCATTTAAAATTAAAAATTGGAAGTCTAATTGGATTTTTAAAACACAGGACTAGTGTTTCTTAAGTATTTCACACCAGATACACCACGATTATGTGTTGGTCCCATAATACCCATTTTACAGATGTGAAACTCAACTTAGATTACAAACTTGCTGAAAGTAACACAGTTAATAAATAATTTTCAATCATGATTTAAACTCAGGTACTTGCTGTCAGACAGACCAAAGCTCCCCACACTGTGCTGTGTCCTATGGTAGAAATAAGTGAAGCGCCATGTTGAACGAGCCAATCTTGCAAACTGAACTTGGGTTTAAAGTAAACTCCCCAACATTTTAATCACTAAGTGATGGAGATAACATCAGAAATCATTTTTGAAATTTTGGGGGATAAAAGTATAATGTAAATGAAGATGGTACTTGTCTCTCTTTGGATTGATATTGGTAAAATTATAACCTCCAATTTTCATTCTTTTTTCTTTTGAATTTTGAAGACAGATTCAGGGCAACTTTGTCATATTAGAGATGATTGCTCTATGTGTACCTGACAATTTTCCTTCTAGAATGATGTTGGATTATGATGAGTTTCCTGAGTAGAATATGTGGGGGACCAAGTATTCAGGTTTTTGACATCAGTTGTCAATGTGGGGACAGACTCCAACAGGGATTTTAAAAAGGGGCAGGAATCATTAGGTTCAGCAATGCTTAGCAATGCAGCATGTCTTCCAGTCTCCAGGGCAGGACTGTTATGGAGCTCCCATCATTCCAGAGCAAATCTGGCTCCCGGGATGACTGGACCCCTCCCACTGCTGGTCAAGGTACATTTGCAAACAGTGCAAGGCAACCGCAGAAACATTATATCCTTGTGGCCTGGCTAGTCCTTAGAGCTACGGAATGAAACCATGCAGCACGGGGGTTCCCACAGACTTGGATTCACAGAGCAATACATCGTCTATCCATTCATCCATTAATTTATTTGGGGGCTGTAGGGTTGTCAATCTTTTATTTTTCAAATAAGTTGTTAAAAAAAAAAAAAAGCCCAGGGGCGCCTGGGTGGCACAGCGGTTAAGCGTCTGCCTTCGGCTCAGGGCGTGATCCCGGCGTTGTGGGATCGAGCCCCACATCAGGCTCCTCTGCTATGAGCCTGCTTCTTCCTCTCCCACTCCCCCTGCTTGTGTTCCCTCTCTCGCTGGCTGTCTCTATCTCTGTCGAATAAATAAATAAAATCTTAAAAAAAAAAAAAAAGCCCTTGTCATCTACCATCATTTCAGAAAAGAAAGACCTCTTTAAAGACAAAACAAGCAAGGACCTAAGATGAGAATAAAGAACCACCTTCTAAACGGAATAGGTTTGCCTTCCCTAAAAACTCACTTTCTGGCACTTATCTCTAATTTTTGCCTCAACCTGTTGGAAACTAAGTCATGGATCAGCACTGGCTAGGGACTGTTGCCAGACAAATCTTGATTTTGAAGCACCTGGAAGCCACACATGAGTCCTAGAACTTTGGCTCACTCACCACTCCTGAAGAAGCCTGGAAAAAGTGCCCTAAAACAGAAGCCCAGAACAGGGTCTTTGACATTTCGTGTGCTCAAAAACTGCGTGTTGTTGAAACTGAAGAAAGACGACTGTTTGCCTGGTGCTGGCAGAGGGGATAGGGAGCACTCCAGGGCTCCCTTGAGGATGCCCGCTCTTCACCCACTGCTGGAAGGCATGGGGGGTGGGGCTGCCGTATGAAGGTCAAAGCCCTCCCCTCAGCAACCCGCCGGTCCAGCCCGAAGGCCCAGACTGAGGCCACGCTGCCTTCTCAGTGACTGAACATCCCCTCAGACAGGCTCCCCAGGTGCCCCCACGCCACCCTCTGCCTCAATGGGCCTTGTGATCCTCTTGCTGGGATCTCCTTGGCCCAAGGATGTCAGCGCAGAGTTGGGAGGAGATCACCACCTTTCAAGACAAGCACGTCGGTTGGACTCTTTCTAATTAAACTTAGTATCGACAGACGCCCTCCTCAGATGAGCTGCACCTGCGGATCTACGTCGAAACATAAACAGGCCGACTGCACTGAACACAGGCATCAACAAAAATAGAAATTTTATATTTTGAAAGCAGTTATTAAAATAACCCAGTAAAAATCAGTGTTTATGCCTTATTTTTAATTTTTTTTTCTAACGGGGCTTGCTGATACATTCAGCTTTTGAGATACCTGGTCGTGCAGATTTATGACCGTTACATCCTTTTCATAAAGAGTGTCAATGTTTTGTCATCTCCCTCTCATCCCGATTAGTGCTTTTAATCTTACATGTTGCTTTGCCAATTATAATTGCATTGTTGCTTTTCGTCTTCCCTTTCTCTTCGTTTTTAAAAGAATGTCTTTTCCTGATATCTGCTTGCCTCTTCCTTTCTTTACAACATTAAATAAATCGCTTGGTTTTAAGTGTGCTTTGATATAAGATACATCTGCTTTTTAAAGTCCAATCTGACAGTTTTTGTCTTTGAAAGATGAATCCAGCTCGTTCACATTTAATGGAATATCAGATATCTTTGACTTTCTTTCGTCTTACCTCATGCATGCCATTTATGTTACTTTGTTTTTCCTTTCTTCCCCTTAATTTTGGAGGGTTGATCAAGGTACTATTAATTCTCTCCATTTTACCTATTAAATTCAGAGGTTCCAGCACAAGCTCCCACTCATCTAGCTACGACTCTGCCATTTTGCTCATTTCTACTGAACCCCTCCTTTCCCTGTGGTTCATACAAAAACAAGGGGTCAGCTGTATCTGTCTATCAACGTGTTTTATTTTCTGATTGTCCTTTTCCACCTTCATAACACTTTTACTTCCTTACTCTGATCTCTCTATAAAAACTTAAGAAAAGTTCTTCTTCCCTTCTCTACTTGCTCCTTCCTCCCTTCCTAAAGATTGATGAGATAGTTTAGTACTTTTAGACATTTGTAGGTTTTCCCTGTAGGATGTTTCTTCTATTTGTATGACCATTATTTAGCACCAACCTTACAAATTCCCAGGCATCCATCATTTTCCATTCAGACTTAAATGTATATATCTAAGTGGAAAACTGCACACACACACACACACACACACACGTACGTATGTAGAGACAGGGACTCACATTCATGCTGTTTCTTCGCCATCTTGTGCCCCACTGGAGACTCTGTTTTGATCTGCATTTTGTCGTCTTACAGTCCTTCCCGAAGTATTTCCTTAGATAAATCTCTAAGGGTGACAGAAGCCCTAGATGTTTGCAGAATGGCTCCCAGCCTCCCCTCACCCTGGCAGGTGGCTCTCTCAGCAAGGGGTAGGATCTGGGATTGGGATCCTTCTCCCTTAATTCTATGTGTGCAACTCCTGAGTCTCAATCTCCTGTCTTCTCCCAATTTGTGTTGACCTTTTCCTTTGTACGTAACATAGTTTTCACGTCTGACAGCCTATACATTTTTTTATGCTTAAATTTGGGAATTCTGCCAGGACATGCCCAAGTGTGTTTTTGTTTGCTTGTTTGCTTGTTTTTACTCCCCCCTCCCCCCATCAATTCTGCCTGAAACTCCATGAGCACTTTCAATTTGTGGACTCGAGTCTTTCTTCAAACCAGGAAAATGTCTTCTATTATTTCCTTAATTAATGCATTCCTGCATCTGCTCCCTTTCCATCCTTCAAAACTCCTATTATTCACATGTTAGGTCTCTGCATCTGTCTGCCAAGCCCTTCTAAAAAATTTCTCATAATGATTTCCATCTCTTTGTGTTTTTCCTTTCTGTGTGAAGATATCTTTCGCCTAGATCATACAGGCCCCAATTCGAGCCCCAGCAGAGAATAACAGCTCCTTCACTTCAGCTTTGGAATATGTAAAGTTAAAAAAAAGGGGGGGGGGAACCTCTTTGAGGTCAAGTCCTTTTGTCTCATATTGAAATTGAATTTGAGTGCTATTATTTTTTTTTAATCTCATAAAAAAATTAAAGCTGTCTTCTTTCTTCTCTTGCAGTCCTTGTTTACAGGGAGCTGCCATTTGGAGACTTCTGCATGTTTTTCCTCCTCTGGCTGCTGAGTCCTGTAGGTGCTGCTGCTACTGTCCTTCCCACGCAGGGCTCTGTTCACTCCTGGGCTATTTGCTGAGCAGGCGAGGAGGCTCTTGAGTGATGGCAAAGCCGTGTGAACAGTAGTCTGTGCTCCTTTGAACAGGCGACGTAGCGCCTGGCACACAGTCAGTCCTTGATCATGGGGGGTTCAGAGCATATGCTGCTGGTCGGGAGGTTCTCCTGGACAATTCTCCACACAGTGACCCAGTGATCCAGATCGGTCCCTTCCATCTACTGGATCTTTAATCCTTTGGGACTTTCTCATGATCTTCTGTGGGATCCCTGGGTGAATACAGTAACCCATACACATTTTTGAAGGTGACAAGTGCTATTAAAATTGAGCAGGATGAGGAGCTCATGTGAATGTGTTGGGAGTATGTATGGGGGTACAATTGCAGTTTAAATAAAAATAGACATGAGGCTATCTGAGGCAAGAGCATCCTAGGCAGAGGGACTATAGCCAGTGCAAAGGCACTGAGGTAAGAAGAAGTCTGGAGTATTTGGGAAGCAGCAAGCAGCTGGTGTGGCTGGAGGGCAGTGGAGAAAACATGGAGGAGAATATTAAGAGGTCAGGTTAGAGAGGTCATGGAGGGCCTGATCAGCGAAGAGGCTACTGTAATAATTCAGACAAGAGGTAGTGGTGGCTGGCTCTAGGGTGATAGAGTGGGGAGTGGTGGAGTGTAAAGTTGTCAAATTTTAGATACTTTCTGAAGGTAGAGCCAAAGGGATTTCCTGATTGATTTGAGGGACAGTGAAAGATAAAGAAAGGGCTTAAGGATTTTATTTAGTTAAGCAACACTGATGTAGCACTTATCCTATGTGTAGGTACTGTTCTAAGCATCCGACAAATACTAGCTCATGTAGCCCTCATACTACCCTCAAAGGACATTGCTATCTCATTTTTAAGATTAGGAGACTGAAACACAGAGATGTTAAGAAATTTGTCTAAAGTCTCACAGCTATTGTCATACACAGGATTTGAACCTAGGCAAGCTAGCTCTGAAGTCTTTGATGTCAACCATCATTATTCTGCCTTCCGTATGGGGATTCTGTCAGTTGCTGAGAATGTCTATTCCAATTAAATAAGGTTTAATTGGGACTAGGGAACGAGGCACTAGTGGGATAATCACAGGATGGGTATCTGGACTCACCGGCCTCATGAAAGACTTAAGCCAAAATCATACTTACCATCTGACTTCCATAGGTCCTCATTTGGTCTGGGAGAGTACCGTGGCATTTTGGGTTCTCAGGAATGAGTGCCGACTCAGAGCCAGTCCTCCACAATTCCAGAAAAGTTTGGGTATTTTCGCTTCCATAGTGCACAGTCACCCTGGTAAATGACCACATTCCCTATGGGGAAGACTGGGAGGAAGATTTATGGTACTTGTGGCCCTGGGTCCCTCCTCAAAGGACATTTTATTGGGGTTACTCTACATACGGAAAAAAAGAAAAAACTTTGACTTTAAGGAAATTAGACGCTAATGCTGAGATTTTGGCTTTAACAAGTGGAAGGATGGATGCTACTGACTGAGATGGGGAGGATTGTGGGGTGAACCAAATTTGAGGGTGGTAGGAATTCCATTTGGGGCATATTCATTTTGAGCTATTTTTTAGACATGCAGTGGAGTTGCTGAGTAGATGGTTAGATGGATGAGCCAAGATCTCAGGGGTGAGGTGCAGCACGGAAGTATAAATCCAGCAGGTGCCAACACAAAGATGATCCACTTAAAGCCATGAGATGCCAGGGGAGAATAGGGAGAAACAGGAGAGGGTCTAAGAACCAAGCGCTGGGCATGCAGAAGAATATAAACCAGTAAAGGAGGTAGCCAGTGTGTGGCCATGAATGCCAAATGAGGAAAGTATTTCTAAGAAGTCGAACGTGATCCATAGTATCAAGCGTTGCTGGTACATCAAGTGGGATGAGGACTGAGCATTGATTCAGTACTGTGGCGATCATTCATGACCTTGGAAAAGCAGTTTTGGGGAGTGGTGGTGGCAGAAGTATGGTGATGGTCGAGTGTGATGACAGAGCTGGAGAAGGACACAGTGAATAGTCAAATCTTTCAAGAAGTTATGTTGCAAAGGAGAAGAGAAAAATGGGGAGTAGCTGAAGGGGGAAGAAAAGTCCAGAGACGACACTCCAGTAAGGCGATTAAGATAAAACTGTGTTTATACGTGCTGGAAACGGCCCCGCCGCTCCATAAGGAAAATGGATGGGACCCAGAAGTGACGCTCGAATAGGCCAAGGCGGTTTCATTACAAATGCAATCAAACCATAAACTCTAAACCACATTTGAGATTTACTCAAATTCATCACTCTCTTGCTTTTCTGCTGCTTTCATACCTCGTCGGTTATCAGGGCCAAATCTGTGTAAGGGCAGCGTGTCCTCTGGAAGCACCGTGCAGAGGGACCTCCCCTGTGAGTCTGATGCGGACAGCGATGCGGACCCCGTGGGTCCGGGGCTTCACAGGAGGAACGCCTGTGCCACATGCAGGGCTCCGGACAGGAGGAGGGGGCTGGCAGGGGGCACCCTTGAAGTTGAAGACCGAGGGGACCTTTGGTTCCACTTGTCATGGCACACTGGCACCATGGCCCACCCTCATGCACAGTCCTCGCCCCCGATATACATGCGTGTGGGGGGTTGGTCAGGAGAGACCACAGTCTGCCCGCTCCACCGAAGGTGGGGCTGCTTCTCCGGCGTCTTCCGCTGTTTGATACCCTCAACGTGTATCCGTTTTTCAATTTTAGTGTCAGATTATCTATTCATTTACTTCACCTAAGTATTACATTGTTAACAATTGTTTAATGCTCTCCTTATTACACTTAGAAACCAAAACACTGCCAGGTGGCTTTTAGCTTCAGAAAATTGAGGAAAAATAATTATACAAATAATAGATAAAAATGCATGCAGTATATATAAAAATATATATATATAAATAATAATTACAAGGTTTAATTCTTTTTCCTTTCCCAAGCAAATATTTTTTTTTTCAGTATTATCTGCAGCATATGACACAAAGGTCGATTCCCAGAGGACAGAAAGGTGACATACTTGGCTTGTGACAGGACAGGCGAAGACAAAGGATATTAGGTTCTGAAAAGTCATCCACCGCTGGCTCGTGTCTGCTGTTATTCTGATTACTCAGTCTCCTCATGCAGCTAATTTCTAATCGAGTATCTTCTAAATTCGAACCATGGTACATTTTGTGCATTTGCAGAACTGGGGTGCCACTGGAAGCAACACCCCTGTGCCCACCCCCAGACAGTTTGCAGAAGTAGGGTCATATCACGCACTGGAATCCGTGTTTGCTGCGTGCTCGCTGTGAACATGTCCTGCCACGACCTGCTGAGAGGCCAGTCTCCTCCTCCCCACCTCCACATTTGGTTGAGGGAGGCTTCCTACCGTCTTCACCTCCTTCTCTGCAGGGCCCAGTGTGTCAGCCACACAGAGGAACCCGAGGGGGATTTGTCAAACGAACGCATACATTAAACAAATAATAAACCAGGTAAGCTGGTCATTCATTTCTGCTTGAAAGCAGCTTGCCGTTTAGAAGACAGAGGGCAATACAGCTAGTTTTCAGTTTCACTGTACATGAACTCCCTGATTGCTCCACCCACCCCCAACACTTTCATCAGAATTAACTTTTTTATTTGCTTAGTGTTTGGGGGCCTCTTTGTTTTTCTATGACTCATTCTTGAGTCAGGCGGCAAAGAGGTAAGATCCAGTTTAGCGTATCCATCTGTACCACAAAAAGCTTTCAGCAGAGACTAGAATTTTTCTCTCCTCTCCATCAGGCCCCACTTGGTGTGCAATGGACAGCTGCCCCTCACTTCAGACTTGGTGAACACCTGCCTCTCTGCCTGGGAGGTCCCCCCACCCCAGTGCACCTGGCAAAGTCCTGGACAGGGAGGCTGAGAGGGTTCCTATAAGCTGTTGTTAGAGCCATACATTTTGGTTTAAGGGGAGGTTTGATAGGGGGTTTTGATTCCACCTACACCTTTGTATGACACTAGGTACCACTCTCAACTTCTTGGATCTCAGTTACTTCTTTTGCACAAACGTGGGTAAAGCTGATCTTGATGGACTGTTGTGCAGGTTTAGTGAGCTAATATATAAACACAGCACAGGCACAGGCCCTTAATAAGTGCTCAGCGATGACACTGCTATCACCACCACCACCACCATCACCATTGTCACCACCATCGTCACCACCATCACCACCATCATCACCATCACCACCACCACCACCACCATCACCATCACCACCATCATCACCACCATCACCATCATCAACACCATCACCATCGTCAACACCATCATCATCGTGCCCCCACCATCAGTTCACATGTGGTCTACTCTGTGAAGCCTTCTTGGACTGCACACACCCCTGTATCACGGCACACACCCAGCACTCATCACATTACACTGTCTGTTACTTTTTATGTCAGGTCTCTACAGGGCTGAGCCACTTGATGGCACTAACATTGTCTTATTAATCATTAGATCTCTGGTGTCTAGCATCTAACACCACCTAAGATTGGCTTATTAAATGTGCTTTGAAAACATACAGGAATAAAATCAACTTTTGCTGAGGCATAAAGTTGGCATTCACCATGTACATCAAAAAGTAACATGAAAATGATAGATCCAAGTCTGGGGGACTGAATGTAAGTATAATGATAGTAAATATGGAGATTTGGTAGGATTATATTGTTTGTAAGCTCTACATGCAATCTAGTAAATTGGGACTGTTTTAAACATCAATATACAGGGGCGTCTGGGTGGCTCAGTTGGTTAAGCATCTGCCTTCAGCTCAGGTCATGATCCCAGGGTCTTGGGATGGAGCCTTGAGTTGGACTCCCTGCTCAGTGGGGAGTCCGCTTCTCCCTCTCTTGTCCCTCCCCCAATTTGTGCACTTGCTCGTGCTCTCTCAAATAAATAAATAAAATCTCTAAAAAAAGTCAATATACAAAGTAAATTTATGTCATTTATAGCACTAGGGGTATTATTTTATTATTTGAAGCATTTGCAAATATGTTAGCTGTGTTTTTGGGTTTTTTTGACATATTGTTGGATATGTCTTCATTTTTTTTTTTTTAAGATGGCTTTTTGATCAAGCACACAATCCCTGATCAAAATATTGTCTGTCTGGGAGACTGCAAGTGCTTTAAACTTATTTTGTTTTATTATAAGGTTTGAGAAGAACAGTCTGCCTGGTTTCCATTATGTTCAGAGTTATCATCCTAATGGTCAGCTCTGCAAAACTTGGGGACAAGGAGATAAATATGAGAGATGCCATTCTGGATCTCTGTCTGCCGTGACCCTCCCTCCCCAGTCACAACAACCTCTTCATTGCCTTCTGAGCCCTGAAAAGCTAAAAGCTACTCCTGGAAGTTGGAGGCAAGGGTGGGTGGAGGGGAGACTGTCTCTCAGCTACTGTCTCAGTAATTGCTGTGGCTTTTGTGGGAGTTATAAAGGTCCTAAAATTTGGAAATATCAAGGTGGTTAGAAGGTTCAACACTCTTTTTCCTGCATTCATTACGGAAATCCAGATTTCTGGGATGCCTGGGCTCCAGTTTGCTTGGATGGCATTTCAAAATTAAACAGAAGTCCTCTTGGGCTTTGGAGGCCCAAGTACAAGAGACTTGGGAGGCCATAGCTAGCAGAAAGAACGTGGACTTTGGGGTTGAATAGACCTGCAGATTTCACCTCACTTCTGCCGCTACTAGTGTATTCATTTCTAACCCTTCTAACCCTTCATTCCTGGGTCTATATCTGGGTTATTCATAATAGCTACTTGAGGAATAAATAAGAGTAATACCCATTAAGCATCTAGCACAGTTCCTGGCCCATTGTCTAATTTTAATATAAAAGAAAGGTTGGTTCAGGGAAGAAAGAACAATGGAAGGGGAAACTATAGACTGAAAGAGACTTAGATGACACACCAATCAACTGCAACATATGGAGCTTAGTTGGGTCCTCATTTGAACTACTGCAAAATATATTGGAAAGTTTAAATGCTGAGTGGATGCTTCATGATATTAAGACACTATTAATTTTTTAGATGTAATAATGATATTACTGTGTTCAAAGAAATGAGTTCCTAGCTTTGAGAAATAGATACTGAAAAGTTTATGAATAATACAAAAAAGTCGCTTATAAACATTTCCTTGATAATAAAGGTGTAAGTTATACACTGCTCTTTTAAAAATTCAAGCCTATATATATAGATGCATATACAATTTGACAAGCAAATAAAATATTATTGTACATGTGAACTGGGATAAATTAAATGCCAGGCAAGATTCAGGCATATCTTCCTGTTGCTATTCTTGTTGGCTTTACTAATCGGGGGACAGCATGGTAACACTGGGCCATGGCATTTCACTACAGGAATTTTTTCTGTTTTCTGTGCATCATCAGTGCTTCTTTTCTGACATCATAAAATAAATGCAAGCAGCTCTTGGATATTGTAAGTAATTCACATTTAAAATAAAATGACTACTATTCTTCTTTTATTCCTCTAGATACTTTTAAGACCATGCTGAGATTGCAAAGTGAGCTGTCAACAAATAACACTTTCTCAAAACTACTCGTCTGGGTCCATGAAATGATGCTCCTTGTCACTCATCATCAGGGAAAGACAAATCAAAACTACAGAGATGTCACCTCACCCCTGTCAGAATGGCTAACATCAAAAACACAAGAAACAACAAATGTCGGCGAGGATGTGGAGAAAAAGGAACCCTCATGCACTGTGGGCTGGGATGTAAATGGTGCAGCCACTGAGGAAAATAGTGTGGAGGTTCCTCAAAAAGTTAAAAATAGAGCTATCCTACGACCCAGCAATCACACTACTGGGTATTTACCCAAAGGATACAAAAACACCAATTCAAAGGGATACACGCACCCCTATGTTTATAGCAGCATTATTTACAATAGCCAAGATATGGAAGCAGCCCAAGCGTCTATCAACGGATTACTGGATAAAGGAGACATCACACACACACACACACACACACACACACACACACACACACACAGAGGAATATTATTCACTCATAAAAAAGAAGGAAATCTTGCCATTTACGAGACAGATGGAGCTAGAGAATATTATGCTAAGTGAAATAAGTCAGAGAAAGTCAAATAGCGTATGATTTCACTCATATGTGGAATTTAAGAAACAAAAATCAGCGAAGGAAAGAAAAGAGAGAGAAACAGAGACAAACCAAGAAATAGACTCTTAACTACAGAGAACAGACTGCTGGTGACCGGAGGGAAGGAGGAAGGGGGGAGCGGTGAAGCAGGTGATAGGACGAAGGAGGGCACTTGTCGTGATGAGCACCGGGTGACATATGCAAGCATAAAATCACTGTATTATACACTTGAAACCAATAAAACACTGTACATTAACTAATACTGGAATTAAAATAAAAGAGATATTTAAAAAGATGACTTGTCTGTGAAATCCTGATCTTACTGATGCTACATAACCAGAGAGTTATGAGTTTGACAGAAGTCTGAACAGTCTCGAATATAAGATTTTGGATTTGTGTGTGAAATGAGACTCATTACTCTCATTGACCAACTATAAGAGCACGTTATATACTAGGGGGGAAATGTCCAGCAGGAGAGGAGAGGGAAAACATGGGAATTAATCTCACGATGCTGTCTCTCTCAAATATCGTGGATAACAGACATTGGAATGACCCCTGCCAGCCTCCCGTCCTCACCGATGACCTCACTTCAAACTTCAATGAGAAAAGGGAGGTTAATACACTCTCTTCTCTCCAGGTCCTGCCCTGGTGCCTGCAAACTTACCCTCTTCAGCATCCGCTTCACCTCCTTTGCTCCAGCTGCAGAACAAGGCGTTCCTTTCATCAATCTTTTTCTACCTTTGCTGTTCACCTGCATTAAAAAGTGTTTTTTAATTGTGGCAAAATACACATAACATAACCTACCATCTTAAACATGTTAAATGGTACAGCTCAGTGGTGTTAAGTACATTCACATTATTGTGCAATCCGTCTCCAGAACCCTTTCATCTTGCAAAACTGAAACTCTATACTCATTAAAGGATAACTCCCCATCTCCCGAAAGAATAGCCAAACTTAACTTACGTGATCTCTTACCTCTTCTTCACCCACTACAACCAAGATACCCTCGTTTCCTCTCCTGTCCTCTGCATCTGCTGGGCGACCCTTTCTCTGTAGCATTTCACTCTGCTCTGCCCTAATAACGCCTTCCTGGCTCTGCTCCTGTGGGCCGAGTGTTCCTGTGGGTTTCCATTGCTCAATGTTGCTACATGTTCCATTGCTAAACATGGTGTACATGTTGTATTTTCTGGGTTCTGTCTGCCCTCGGCTTTGATCTCATTCTACAGGAATCTCCATCTCCTGCAATCTCAGTCACCCACTCCCACGACTTCTATTTGAAGTTTCCCACGCCTGTATAAATCTCCAGCCCAGGCCTCTTGCCTGGGCTTCAAGCTCAGCAAGATTTATTTAATTACTACACTGTGCTAGACACTCTGATGACCCTAAGGTTTCAGAGATGGTCAAGAGAGACCAGGACAAGCCAGGTCGTTGCAAAAGAAACTCTGTGTCCTATAATGCTATCTTACTTTTTACTTCTGATCATATTCTAAAGTCATTTGTTCTTCTCTCGGTTTCCAGGACTCCACAGTAACTTTAAAACTGTATTCACAACTGCTTAGCATCCAGAGTGGGTTCTTGGGCACCCTCCTCTCCCCCAGGGACACTGTCCCCCTTCCATCCAGTCTTGGGGCTTTAGCCACACTGCATGGGGGGGAACTCTATAGCTCTGACTTCTCCTTGGAGCTCCAGACATGAACACCCTTTGGCCAACTTCTCACCTCCTCTTGGATGCAGATTTCACATGGTCCAACAGAAACTCCCATTTTCTCCTCTCAGATCTGCTCCTTCTTCAGTGAACACTGCCACCATCCACCCATTGCACATGCTACACATTCAGCGGTGTTCTTTGATTCCATCTTGTCTCTCGTTCCCCACATTTAACCCACCACCCAGTCCTTTTCACCTCCACACAAAACATATCCCAATTCCATCTGCTTCTTTTCATCTCCACTGGCATCACCCTAGTCCATTTGAATGTCTCCCAAAAGGACTACTGTAATTGCTTTCTGACTTCTCTCCACTTTAGTCCTGTCCACCTTCCACAAAGAGCCAGGGATCACCTAAAAATGCATACCTGGACATACCACTTGCCTGCCTAAAATCATGCAGTGACTTATATATGTGATTTCTTATGGCCTTTAAAATAAAATGCAAACACATTGTCCCATGTCTGGGTCACACAGCCTTCGAATTCTAGTTTGATTCACCTAGTCAACCTCATCTCCTACCTCACCTCCTTGCTGCTGTTCTCCAGGCACAGAGGTCTTCTTTCCATTTCTTGAGCTGGCTAAACTTTTCTGTCTCAAGGATTTTGTACCTCCCGTATCCTTTCCTGGAAGGTCCTTCCTCCGATCATGGAGTCATCTTTTCCCTTGTCATTCAGATTGTGCTCAGAGAGGTCTTTTGTAGCCGTGCAATTTAAAACAGCCATTGGATGCTTTCTCTCACATCAGCCTGTTTTCATATTTGCACAGCACTTGACGCTATCTTCCATTTTTCTTGTTTATCTGTTCACTTCTCTGGTTATTGTCTATATGTCTCTGCTAGAATGCTCTGTGAGAGCAGATGTCTTTTCTCTTTGGTTCATTGCTGTATTCTTAGAGCTTAGGACAGTATCTGGCACTTAAAAGATGTTTTAGAAATGTTTGAATAAATGAACAAAATGTCTCTAGGGCCCAAATTTTCTAATTCAATCTCTAAACAACTGCCAGAGTGAACTCTCTCAAATATTTATCTCACAAAGCCACTCCTTCCTTTAAACATTCCAGAGGCTGTACATTGCCAAGAGAATATAATTCAAATTGCTTGGCACAGCCCACAGGACCCTCCGTGATCTGGTCTCCGTGTATCTCTCCTATTTCATTTTTTCACTGGGTCCTCCTAATGACCTACAAGATGCCTAACGACTGGCATGTCCAAGACGACATGCTGTTTCATGTCTCTGGGTCTTTGATCCATGTCTTCCTCATGTTTGGAGCATCCTTTCTCCCCACTACTCTTCCCACTCCAACCCCGTTATTTACTCAGTTTTTAAGATGCAGTTCGAATCAGAAAGCTGTTCTGATGCACCTGTCATCCCAAACTCCAACCTTTTCTCCATGAGTTATACTTGCCTCCATGACAGCTGCTATAACTCTTTACAACTCCTATTTGCTCTCATGTCCCTCTCTCCACTTGAACTGTAAACTCCACGAGGATAGGCAGAGTGCTATATCATACCGTATAGTGGTATATATCATCTTATTCCCAGATGTGACTGGTGGCTGGTGCTCACACAAGTGTTGGCTGACTGACTCACTGAATAGTACAGATCAATTCATTTTGTCATAAAAATGCAAGGAACTTGAGCATGCCCGACATCCTTTGCATCGGGGTTGACAGGTGCTGCTCATTACACTGTGTTTACCATGGCTTGGGCCCTACTGCATAACTCAGATTAATGTGGATGAATGTTTTCAAACGCTTAAGAAAAATGTGCTCTGGGAGAACATAGTCAATTTATCACCTAAAACCAGTTCTTAGATCTTCACAGGGGAAATGAATGGGCCTGACAAGAATCTGAAATACTTAAGGAAAAGTTGATTAAAGAAGACTTCATGAGTGATTAATTATAAGATTTAATATCTGTGGGAGAGGGTTTTACTGACATTTAAATAAATGCCCACAAAACAAGCCTCAGTGAAGCATTTGTATAGCAAATAAAGCATCATCGAGGCATTCGTTCTGAATCACAATGATATAAATATAGTATGTGCAACTCTGAAATAAATGTTCATGTTAGTCGTGATCCATTGATCGAAGATTTGCACTTCGAACACTTTTGTTTTTACCATGATAATCGCATGTCCTGCATGCCTCCTTTCCCTAGGCTCCCCGTTCTTCGGTCTACTGCTTTCTGGTTTCCAGTTACGTCTGCTTTCACTGACACCTTTTCATAAAGTCTATAGTGACCTTCGGATGAACATACCCAATGGCCCCAGCTTACTTGAGTCTTTGGAGTATGTAATTCATCAATTCAATGAATATGTATTAATCATCCACTCTGTGTTAGCATTTGACACTGCTTTGGTGAAAAAAGAAAAGCAAAAACTAAGCTAAACCAGAAACAACAACAACAACGTAACACCAGACTTGTTTTCTGACTTCAAATATCCTATTATCTGGTGGGAAGATAGACATTAAATAAACATTGAATTACATCGTGATGAGAGCTATCAAAGAGAAGCACACCTTGTTCAGAGAAACACGGAACCCAGTTTAAATTGGGAATCAAGGCAGCCTCCCTGAGGAGGAGACCCGCAGGGGGAGAAATGAGAAGAAAGTTCAAAGGGAGAGAGAAAAATGATGATTTGGAAGGTATGTCTGATTGGACAACGCACGAAGACTGGGGGTCCTGTTTGGCAGGTCACTCCCCCCAGGCAGCAGATGAAGAGACTTGTCACATATCACAGAGTCACCAAACACTCCTGAACCAGAGAGAAAGCATTTGCGGAGCCATATTTTGTGGAAGATAAGAGAGAGACTAGCTTGCGACACTGTCTTCATTTTGAGCTGGCTCCAAAAAAAAAGAAGAGGGAACCAAATGACGTGAGCACACGGATAAGGGACGTAAAGCTCACTACGTGGATGCTCCCGCAGAAGAATGAGAAAGAAGTTGGCTCCCGGTCAAGTCACCGATTCTGCTACATTCCTCCCAGCATATCAGAGGGCGTGTGGGAAGCCGGTTTTCTCTCTGACGTAGAGCAGACATTCCCTTCATCCTTGATGGTCTATAAACTCAGACCATGCCCTCAGGAATGGGCAAGATGAAATCATTGGCTGAGAAGTATCCCCTGCGTCTGGGATGGCGAACAATCAGCATACAAGAGAAACTGATCGTTTTCGCAGAAATGAAACTTCCTTTGTGTGGTTAGCACATGTGATTCAAACAAGAACTACAGAGCGCGCTCAGCACCCTGTTTGGGCTTTTCTGGATCTGAGGCACTTTCATTCCTTATACAGAAATAGGGAAAAGGTCTTTTTCTTTCTCCCCCCTTAAAGATTTAAAAAAAATTTTTTTAAAGATAGTAGTTCCCTTGTCTACACATGAAAATTACCTGGGGCGCTCCGAAAACTTTAGGTGCCCGGGACCACTGCAGAAGCTCCTTCTTCATTGGGGCTGGGCTGGGTTTACAAATCCATAGTTTCAAAGTCTTTCTGGGTGATTCTGATGTGTTGCCAAGTTTGAGAACCACTTTAGTAACTCACCTCCTGTCTCCATTTTCCTTTTATTTATTTATTTCAGAGAGAGAGAGGGAGACAGAGACAGAGAAAGAGAGACAGAGAGGGAACATGGGGGGAGATGCCCAGGGAAAGGCAGAGAGAGAAAATCTCAAGCAGACTCCCCGCTGAGCCTGGAGCCCCACATGGGGCTCGATCCCAGGACGCTGAGATCATGACCTGAGCTGAAATCAAGTTTAAAATAATCCCTTTTCGGGTGCCTGGGTGGCGCAGACGATTAAACGCCTGCCTTCGGCTCTGGTCATGATCCCAGAGTCCTGGGATGGAGTCCTGCATCAGCCTCCCTGTTTGGCGGGGAGCCTGCTTCTCCCTCTGCCTCTGCTGCTCCCCCTGCTTGTGCTCTCTCTCTCTCTCTCTGTCAAATAAATAAATAAAATCTTTAAAAAAATAATCTTTTTTCTGAAAATTAAATGAACAATGAAAAAAATAATTCTGATGATCATATTTCTTAAAATAAGAAGGGGATGCATCCACTAGAACTTCTGCGACCTTGTCGCGCTGCCCTCACCCGCCTGCGTTGTAGGTGGTGGTGAGCGGTGGGACGCGGCCTTGCCAGGCAGTCTGGCTTTGGCTGAAGGACTCAGCGGGGTTTCCCAGATATTCTCGCTCGCCAGCACTTCCACATGACGCCACGTGTCTACAACACAGCCCCGGACCTAAGTGTTCTCTCCTTTGGACAGACCACATGTTCCGAGGAGGTTTTTGAAAATAGGAGCCCTGGAACCATCCCCGCCTCCCCCCCGCCCCCCCTCACCATGACTGCTCTGTTCCTCCAGCAGCTGCCAGCAGACACACAACTCTTCCTCTGAAACCCTTGTGGCCAGAAGAGTTTTGGAATTCAGAATGTCTCGGACTTTGGAAAGGTATGTTCTACATTCCATATTTTAGGGGCTCCCCCTTGGTGAGGTTGGAGGAACACCCCGTAATCAAGCATTTTCATTTTTGCATAGGAAACACCTGACAGCTCCCAGGAGGTGGGCTGGAGGAAGACCACAAGGGGCCTCACATCTGTGCAGGTCAAGTTTTGCCACTAAATTACATTGCTAGAAACTTTATGAATAAACTGGAGTTCAGAGCTCTTCGGATTGGAGGCTTCGGATAAAGGAATGGAAGACAGGTGAGGGGGGATAGCAGCGTTATTTAAAACTTGGGCACAAGTGAACTTGCCCTGACTTGACTAGTTTTTCTCCTTGCTCGTAGCAGAGACATACTCACATGAAGATACATGGATTTCCACCGTCAGTTGCATTCTGAGTGTTAACACTTTCCATTTGGTCAGAAATGGAAACCCCAGAGAACCTAGATTTTTGGGGGTGGGAGGGGAGCAAAGCTAAAATAGACGAAACAAGGAGACAGTTAGAAGCTGTTACTATTGAACCCTGGTGACTCAAGCTCAGAGCTTGACTAGCTGACTGACACCTCAGGAGGCCACTGTTTGCCTGTGGTGATCCTAGTAACTGTCCCTTCCTCGCCACCAGATATCTTTCCCCCTCGGGTGGTAAGTCAGATCATTTTCACAGTTGTACTGGCCAAATTTCTGCTGTATTGGCCTTCCTCCTATCTGTCAGGACACGAGGCCAGGGGTTCCTGGGGGAAGGCGAGCATGTTGTAGACACTGGATTGTGACACATCGTGCATGTGGTCTCTGTTCTCACAAGGTGGCAAGGCCCGAGAGAAATACGAGTTACATACATTTATTTCCTACTCCGTTGGCTACTCTTTGAGAGATTTTCTTCCCGTGTACTCCCCAGAACATGTGCTATCATTGGTGGGTGATTAAAAAAAAAAAATCCTATCATTACCTTAATAGTTGATAGAATTCCTTCTGGGAATAAATGGTCTTCAATAAAGAAAGCTCCTTGGAGCACTGGAGTATGAAAAAAATTGGTCTACAGTAGGATTCAGAAGTCTGGGCAGAACAAATGGAGGGCAGAATTACTTCGTGTTTAAAAAATAGTTGGTGGTGGTGAGAGGGAGGGAACAGAAAGGAGACAGAATGTCAAGGCAACACGGGAAATAAGCCAAAAGACTTCACAGAACAGGATGACTATTACTCAATTCTAATTGCTTACGGGTCAGCAAGGCAACCCCATTTAGTTCTTAAATTCTCTGAACTTTCTGCAAAACCTGCTACACAAAGTCTTTGTGCGAAAATTTGTTGTTTGTGTATAAAACTAAGGAAAGTAGTTCAAGAACCCAGGTGGCAAAAAAGAAAAAGTTGCAAGGTGCCAAGTGGAGAACAAAAAGTCAGCAGAATTAAGAGGTGGCCACGAGAACACAGGCCCCCGGGAATACACGGAAATCTTGGAGAGGGTATCCAGCTCTCAACATGAAGTGTGTTGGAGACCACAAGCAATCTTGCCTAGATTTTAAGAGACAGGATGACCCAGGATGTCGTCTAGATTAGGTAGTAAATGCTTGACAAAGGTTACAGAGCACATCACACAGTGAACCATGCTAGACCGGCTTCACAGAATGCTACAATCACGCGCACGATGGACAGAGTCCTGGAGAGGAGATTAGAAGTTCTCTGTTTGATTTCTCTGTCCCCCCCAACTTCCAGTAGCTTCCCCCCCCCTAGAATCTAGATACAATGAACCCTAGCAGGATAGTCTTTAATACAATTTAACTTTCTCACTTTGGGTTCTTCTTTAAAAATGTATTTATTTTTATTTTTATTTTTCCCACTTTGGGTTTTTTAGCCTACTTCAGATTTGGAGATGTGATACTTTACGTTCCAATAAGTGGGAAACTGAAATTTGAGATTATACCAACATATTTACTTGATATTGATGTGACTACATACAATTTTATATGCAACACATGGACTTTAGTATTTAGAATCTGGCCTTCTTATAACAAGCTAATCTATAAACAAAGATAATCTTTGCTTCTCTGTCCTAACCTATTAAGTGTTGCCAACACAGACCTTTTCACCATGTACTTAAAAAACAGATGATTCTTCCTTTCAGACAATGTGGAAAAATAAAACAAGACAAAAACAACCTAATTCCCACCCGGAAAAAGAAATGTCAATCCAGAATTATCAAATTTTGAAGTTTCAGCAGATAGAACAACAGAAATAGATTATGGACAACTCTTATTTAAGTCTTTTCTCGAAGTAGTACTAGAGGGATTTATACTGTTGACCAAAAGAAGATATAGTTTTCTCATTAAACTTTGCTTTTGTGGGTCTCAAAATTCTGTCACAGATTTTTGACAAAGTTGTTTCCATTAAAAAGTACTAATTTTAAAACCTAATAATTTAAAACTCACACCCCCCCCCAAATGGTCCACAAAACATTTTCCTTACCTTCTGACGGTTTTATGAGGCACTATCATGAACCACTCTTTTTTTTATTAAGCTTAAATGGCCAGTTCTGGGACGTTTTTCACCACTGATTACAACTGTGGTGGCGGTATCAGGGATAATATTCATTTAGCCTTCTGAGCTTTCAGACTTGGTGACCTTGCCAGCTCCAGCTGACTTCTTGTCCACTGCTTTGATGACACCCACAGCAACCATCTGCGTTATGTCACGAATAGCAAAATGACACAGAGGATAGTCAGAGAAGCTCTCAACATGCATGGGCTTGCCAGGAACCATATCAACAATGGCAGCAACCCCAGATTTCAAGAACTCGGGGCCACCTTCCAGCTTCTTCCCAGAATGACAATTAATCTTCTCTTTCAGCTTAACAAACATGCGAGCAACAGGAGCTTATGGGACAATTCAGCAAGGTGCACACTGATTTGGCCTGGACGGTTCGAGATAATCAGCTGAGCTGTGAAGCCAGCTGCTTCCAATGGTGGGTCATTTTTGCTGTCACCATCGTGCTACTGGTGCCACGACAACTCTTGGACAGACACGTTCTTGACATTAAGGCCCACATGTCTCCAGGAAGAGCCTCATTCAAAGGGCATTCCAACAGAGTTTGCTTTAGTTGTAATGTTGACTAGAACAGAGGGGGCCATCAGGCGGGGTTTGAGAACACCAGTCTCTACAGGGACAGTACCAATACCATGAATCTGTAGACATCCTGGAGGGGCAGAGAGATGCAAGGGCTTGTCAGTTGGATAAGTTGGTGGCAGGGTGCCATCTAGAACTTCAAGAAGCATGGCTCTATGGAATCCACTTCCATACCACCAACAATGAGTTGTTTCACACCCAGTGTGTAAGCCAGAAGGACATGCTCCCAGGTCTGCCCGTTCTTGGAGATGCCTGTTTCAAATTCAGCAACACCAGCAGCAACAATCAAGAAGCGCAGTCGGTGGGAGATGTGCCTATAATCATGTTTTTGGTAAAGTCTGTGTCCTGGGGCATCCACGATGGCCGCATACTACTTGCTGGTCTGGAATTTCTACAGGGATATATCAACGGCGATACCATGTTCGCATTCAGCTCTCAGTGTATCCAAGATCCAGGCATACTTGAAGGAGCCCTTTCCCACCTCAGCAGCCTCCCGCTCAAATTTTTCTGTGGTTCTTTTGTTGATCCCACCACATTTGTAGATCAGGTGGTGGTAGACTTGTCCTAATCCATGTGTCTGGGGACAATGATATTAGTATGAGTCTTTTCCTTTCCCATTTTGGCTTAGATTTAGGGGTCGTTTTCTATCTGTGTTCTGGTGGCAAATCCATTGTGAAAAAGTGGGTTTGAATTCTGCGGTGTTAAATAATCATGTAACTTTGGGAAGACACTCATTACTCTGAGCTGTAGGTTTCTCATCTGTCAAGAGAGAGAAGAAATGAATTATTGGTTCTGTTACCTGTAAAATGGCTCAGATGGTAAATGGGATGCCCTAGGAAGGAGCACAGAGTTTGGAATCAGATATCCACATAGGACGGATCTGTGTTTGCACCTTGCCTCTGCTGTTCACTGGCTGTGTGATATTCCGTTAGCTACTTACATTCCTAAGTCTCAGTTTCTGCATTGTTGCAATAGTCATAACACCACCTATGCCTCAGACGACTTTGAGAGGATTAAATAATTTAGTCTACGTAGAGATGCTTGATAAATATTAGACCTGTCTCTTTCAGATTTAAATTATATTTCTTTGCTTAATTTCCTTCTCCATAATGCTGCAAGAAAGAAATTTCTGGTTCCGTTTTATAGAGCAGTCCAGCTTCATGCCAACTCACCTCTGTTGAGCAGAAAAATAAATAACATGAAGTAACATTAATTCAAGTTTGTATTTTGTCAATTATTTGGAATTTAACAGCAATATTCAAATCCACATACTGCTATGGTTACTGACTACAATGTACTCAGTATTAACCACAAAAGCGCTATTTAGGGAATGGTATTCAGAGAGGGGATATATTTTGCCTATAGATTGTTTCATTATTATAGAGTTTCTACATTTAATGTAGAGATAACGCTTTCTCAACATCAATTCTAAATCCCAAATCGGGTTATTTTAATAATCCTGGAAAATACAGTAGCAGTGGAACTCTTGCTCCCTGTTTTTGTTTGTTTTTTTTTTTGTTCTTTTTTAAAGATTTTATTTATTTATTTGACAGAGACAGAGACAGCCAGCGAGAGAGGGAACACAAGCAGGGGGAGTGGGAGAGGAAGAAATAGGCTCATAGCGGAAGAGCCTGACGTGGGCCTCGATCCCATAACGCTGGGACCACGCCCTGAGCCGAAGGCAGACGCTTAACCGCTGTACCACCCAGGCGCCCCTTGTTTGTTTTTTTGGGTTTTGTTTGTTTGTTTTTGTTTTGTTTTTGTTTTTGTAGAGCAATTGGAAGCTGTAGCTGTCAACAACTTCACTCCTGCCCCCACCGCTGGGGGCTGCTCCACTTAGACTTACAGTAAAAGGCAGCCCACAAAGAAAGAAGCTATGAAATCCTCAATTCTCCTGTGAAAATGGGAAGTCCTATTCTTTGTCCGGATCATCTTCCAACATTTCTCACTAAATAGCCTGCCATCATCAGGACATCTTGGGTAGAAAACTCCATCTCACTAAGTACTGATTCTTCAGTCTTGCTGGAGAACATCAAGAGTGAAGGGACAGGTCTTTCTTCCCCCTTTCTGCTCCTATTTCTTGGGTCCTTGGGTCTTTGGATTTAGTGAAGTCTGATGATAACCACAAAGCTATATCACTTCAATGTCCTGAACACTTATTCAACTCTGTGTAATCTGTATTTCTCAGTTTACCCCATTCATGCTGATCTGGGAATCATCAGCTCACACGGTTGTTAAGTTTTCACAGTGTCTGGGTATCTCAGAGGCGCGTGAGAAGAGAGCTGAGGCTAGAACGAAGGTGGTACTGCTATTTAAGGAAAAAAGAAAGGGGCTGACAATGGGGACCAAGAGACCAAGTTCAGGGAGGCAAGAGGAGAAGCCAAAGAGAGTGGTGTTACTTGGCCGGGGGAGCGAAGAAACTCCTGTTTCTCAGGAGGGCTCGGGGGGATTGAAACACATGCACTGGTTGGGACGCCCATCAGCACTGGTGTGTGAGTTTCGTCCCGCAGGCCTCAGCTGTGGGAGGATGACACTCTAACCTTGGGGCAGAGGCACGGAAGAGGAAGATAGGCTGAATGGTCTAAGCATGAGAGTCTGCAAAGACGGTGAAATGGAATAATAAGGAGGAGGGGAAAGAAATTATTGAAGAAGTAGATTCATGTGTTGATTGAATTTTAGATGAGGTGGGGCATGTGGGTGGCTCAGTCCGTTAAGCATCTGACTCTTGATTTTGGCTCAGGTCATGATCTCAGGGTCATGAGATCGAGCCCCGCGGTGGGCTCTGCACTGAACATGCAGCCTGCTTAAGATTCTCTCTCTCCCTCTGCCCCACAATTCCCACCCCCACTCATGCACATGTGCTTTCTCTCTCTCTTTCTAAAAAAAAAAAAATTTTTTTTTAATGAGGTGATACTGTGACATGAAGTGGGTAGCCAGAATCGTGGTTAACACAACTGGGACTCAAAAGTAGCATAGTTGGAACAAATGGTCAAATCCAGCAGAGTGAAAAGTCTAACAGAAATGCATGAGCGTTCCTCTACCTCTCCAAGGAATCGGCAGAGGGCTGAGCAAAACAGAGACAGGACCAGTTCCCCTGGAATGAAGCAGTACACTCTGCACTCTCTTCTTCTCTCTTTCCCCTAAAGTGACAATAAATCTTTAAATAACATTTTTTCTTTTTTAAGAGTGGATTTAAAACATCAATAAATGAAATCGACATTTTTCTATCTGGACATAGGAACCACATGGAGGTCAACTGGCAGTCATACACGTGAAAAATTACCTTTCAGATTTTGTAGCCGACTCCAAATTCACTGATATAATATTATTAATAATACGGATAACATTTTGACCATTTATTATGTAGTTATAGATGTTTTAAATGTACAGTAGATAGATGAGTCCTGGTTCACAGACTTAGTTAATCTAGAAAAACAATAATTTTTGTAACTCCACTCAACTCTATGCTTAATCCTCCTACTGTCAGGCTAAGAGTAACAAGCTCAGGTAATTTTTGGTTTCACCTTCTTTCTGGGGGCTGAGACAAAGACCTTACAGGGATTTACATGTGCCTTGGCCAGTAAATTGGGGGAGCAGGAGCTTTCGGGGCCTCAGCCGCTGCTCATGTTGGCTTACCCTGAGGCAGCATTTGCCCCGCATCATGGTCCCTTAGGGTGGGGGCCTTGCACGAATGTGTGGCTACATCACTTAAGGACAGGGAAATTTAAGAGGTGATGGACCGCCATGCTGAGACTCTGTAAGAAGCCATTTCCTTTTTGGGGTATTGCTACCTCCCCAGGGGCACTGCCTAGAAAGAAGGGCATTTGGCTCCTGGACCCGTCATTCTCTCAGCTCTCACTGCCTCCTCCCTCAGCCCACAGAATATCCTATTCTAGGCAGGGAGTGGAAGAAATGATGTCCCTTTGACCCCTGCTTCTCCCACACATGTTGTCTTCATGTCATCTCCAAAACTCTTTAAGTTCCAACCCCCCACCCCCAGATGCAGAGACAGAAAGTGCCCGTTGGTTATTTCTACTTTCTGACCAGCTGCATCCCTTCCCTGATGCAATGAGCTCAGGGTTGCCCATGGGTTTGGAAAAGGGGAAACAGCAGGAGAAAAATGTGCCAAAGTGACCATGTCACCACACCCACGTTAAGTCTTTATTCTTGCAGCAGCAAAATTAAAACAACAACAACTGGGTAAGGTCTTAGATATTTGCATGAAAGCGTCTTCCAAATCTAAGATTTTATAATTCTGCTGTTAATGAGGCCCGTTGGTTTGTGCTGCCAGAAAAGGACAGGAGAAACCATGGGTAGTGTTTGAGGCAGACAGCAGCAGAGGGTCAGACCCTGCAAGAAGGGGCTCTAGATGCAAGAGTCCTTGACAAGAGTCTTAAGAAATAAGTCACCCAAACTGAAGATTACTCAGATCCCTCAGTGTGGACTCGGCCTCCCCTCTGGAAACCTCTAGCTATGACAGGGAAGCCCAGTCATTCTTCAATTCCAATTTCTCCTTGGGTTGTGGCTTGACAGGATATCTCTCTCAGTCCTTGGTGACCTCAGGTCCTGCCCTGGGGTCAGGACTGTGATGCAACATGGAGGCCTCGGAAATTTGACAGAAGCCCATTATTGATGAACATTTCTTGATGCAGGTTGCTCAGAGCCCCACAATAAGGTTTCACATATAAACCTCCGGGGGCTTACAGCCACACTGTGGGGATGTGGTGTGTGCATCAGCCCAGCACAGTGTGTCCCGAACGCCCTCTGTGCCACTGCTCCCGGAGTCTGGAGAAGGGCTAGAGTGTGAAGCGGAACTCGGCTGCTGAGTCCAAAAGGCATGCACTGGTGACACGTGCATCACAGCTGCCTCCTTGGGGAGCCCCCCCTAAAAACGGTGCACGTTCCATCTGGAGAAGTTCTGACCTGAGCGGCTATGCCCAAGTTCAAGAAAGATGAGTTATTCTGAGACCATGAGAAGCAATGAGAAGAAAGTCTCAACTGCAACAGCATCCACAATTAAGACTAATGATATCTGTCTCCCAGACGTGTGCTTTGAAGGTTAACTGGGACCATACCGATGAGACTGCACAGAGGAAGGAGTGCTGAGTGCCCTTCAGAGGTTTGCCGGTACTGCTCATTATCAGCATATAATCAAGAGGTGTAGCAGGCGCTTGTGCACTTTGGTCTGACTACTAAATCCGCAGGGGGGCCCTTCCCTCCAAACTGCTCAGCCTGGTGTCTAAACCAGATTCTGGAATACAAGGCACCCATTCCTGAATCGCTATTGAAGATGAGTGCCCTACCTTTTGAGATTTTACGTTTTAGAAACTGACTCAATCAGAGAAGTATTTTGATGTTGTGAATACCTACCCATCAGCTCATCTAGTTTTAAATTAATCAAAATATTTAGGCATCTTCACAGAAATTTCTCATATTCATAAAACAAGGCAATGGTTATTTACTTCCTGGTATTATAATATATTTTGGGGAAATCTCTATGTGGCTAACATAAAAGGAATGAATGTTGGTTTCATGGAACTCCATTGTCGGAATAATGAATGCTTTTAAAAAATACACTGATTCAAAGCCTCCCCAGCTCTCTCCCTCAGGCTGCAGAAAGTGTGCCCTAGTGAATCTTAGAGGGGAAGACACTTCCTTTGCCCACTTCCTGTACATTCTTTGGAGCAGGGCTTCTAGCCAGTGTGAGCAGAAAATGACTGAGCTGTTAAAAGGTTAACAGCCAACATGGTGTTCTCAGCATCTCTCAAAGACACTTAGAAAACTAGTCGCAGGGAACTGGGTAGAAGCCAGAGAACTCCCCAGAGAGTGCACTTGGGCTTATTATTTCACATGATTACATATTCAAATAGGCTTGAATTCCCCAGGCACCCAGGGGGATGTCGGGGGATGTCGGGGGAGGCGGAACAGCAGTGGGCCAGGTAGGGGTAGAGCTGGGGAGGAAGCTGGTCTGGCACTAAGAACGTGGTACAGATATTTCCCTGTGGTGAAAAAGCCCCACAATCATGAACATATTTCTAAAAAAGAGCCATGTTTCTAAAAAATGAGATTGAACTTCCAAGTGACATATGATAATCCCTTTGATACATTCAGAATTCTGTCTTACATTAGCAAGGATTTCTTTTTCCTGAATCCTTCAGAAATGGCTTTTCAAGAGTCTCCTACTATAGCCAGAAACATTAATACATACCTACCCTGCCCTCTAGACTAAAAAAGCCCAGGAATTATGAGCAAATGTCTGTGACATTTTGGTTGATTGGAGATGGTGTTGGGGGGAGCTTTTGAGTGTAAGTAGCTACATGTATAACCTTTGGTTGTCTTCGCTCATGTGGTTTGAGAAGATTCAGGGTTGTGTTGGAAAGTGTGGGCAGAGGCAGGGGAGTTTGGAAAACATAGAAAATTGTTTATTAGCCTCGTATGTTTGTGACCTTTCAATGGCAAAACAGAAAAAGAACTTTGCAAAATCCTATGTTTCAAATGACAGAAATAGAATGAACAGAATACGCACATATAGATAATAGAGAATAGAATCTCTTTCAAATACCTTGTAGGGTTGAACATCTTTATCGAGTTCGCTATCTCACTCAGGAATAGATCCTCCCCAGACATGGGGGGATTAGTCACAGGAGCAGGGAACTGAATTAGGAGGAGGTGGGGTAAGATAGGGGTAAAACTGAGCAGAGACTTGGAAGCAAGGGATCTGGACTCAGCACAGCGCCATCTAGAAGGCAGGATAACAGACCACAGGCGACGCGCTGTGCGGTCCACAGCATCGGGAGAACCCAGCGTGAGGGTGAGTGGATGAAGTTTGACTATAGACAATTTCAGGCAAGCAGCGTTCAAAGGTCTAACCAGCACTGTCCTATAGAAATATGTAAGTTCACACTTTCTAGTAGCTGTATTTAAAAGAGTAAAAAGAAACAGGTCAGACAAATCCTAATGATATCTTTTACTGAACCCAGTCCATCTGAAACACTACCCTATCAACACGGGGTGCTGGCTATACGTAAGCGCTCAGCAGCTGCGTGTGACCACCCAGAAATAAGCCAGGCTTTTGGCATCAGGGAAGTCTATCAGACCCGAGGAAGACTAGCCTCATAATGACGGATGGAAACGGATATGTTAGTTGACAATTCACAGAAGTTCATACATACGTTAGGAAATTCATTAAAAAATCTCCACCTCCTCCATAATAAAAGCTATAAAAATTAGAATATCTGTGAGATCCTGTTTCTTACCTGTTAAAATCGCCACAGGTTTAAACAGTAGCCGTTGTTTGTAGCTGGGCTCAAACTCAAATGCTGCTACTAATGACGGAAACTGGTAAAACTCTTTCGGAGAACAGCTTTACATTTCATGCCCAGAAGTTTGAATTTTTTTTTTCAACTTCTCAGACTCTACAACAACAAAAAATAATAAAAAAACTATCACTTACTGAGTGTCCTTCTACCACAGATAATATACCTGGCATTTCATGTACTTTATGTCTTTTAATCCCCAAAACAACCTTATGATGGAGCTACTATTACCCGGTTTGAGCCCTATAAAAATAAGCTGAAGTATGGAAAAATTTACATATCAATATGTTATTATAGGGTTGTTAAAAGAAGCAAAAAATAGAAGCCCTTCTACTGGTTCTGCCCTCTCCCAACACCTGAGGATAAATCTAAATGTCTCAAAATCAAGGAATGGCTACAGAAGTGAAACTACTCAAAGGAATTGAGATTGTCACCCAGGTCTTCTTGAAGAATATGTAATGGCATAGAAACATACATGTCTTAGTCTATTGCTCAATAAAGCTGCATAACAAACATAACTAAATCTGGGTGCTGAGCAACAATATGCATTTATTTCTCATGCACATGTCTGCAGGGAAGCTGGGGTGGGGCTCTGCTTTTGGCCTCAGAAAAACTGGCTTTGGTTTCAGGCTCACATACGAGGCACTGTATTCATTTTGGAGCCCAAGGCTGAAGGGGCACCTGCTCCCCGGGGGAAGCTCTTCTCATGGCCGACTCCTGGAGCAGAAGAGAGCAAGTGAGCAAGAGTGCATACTCAGCGCATTTTAAACATCTGCTGGCTTCATGGCTGCTAACTTTTCATTGGCCGAAGTAAGTCATAGGGCCAAGCCTAAAGTCGAGGGGTGGGGAAGTACCCCTTGCCTGCCATGAAAGTGTGGCAAGAATGTGGATACATAATTCTACTACAAGGGAATAAAGAATTGGCACCAATCATTCGATCTACCGCAGTCTCCATCACTTATTCACATCCTTCCCACATATACTCATGCCCATCCCAACATCCCCCAAATCTTGTTCTATGATAGCATCAGGCTAGAAAGATAGCATTGCTGTATTTATGTCAACTCCAGATGTGATTCCTCTCTGTCTGGAGATGTTTGAACCAAAAAGACAAGTTATCTGTTCCCTCCCACACGCAACATATAAAAGTGGAACAGGAACAAGATGACCACAATGAACACCCCCATTCTGACAGGGGAAGAGTACAGCAATTGTGAAATCCTGCTAGGCAAATGCTGCCAGGTTCCCCTGCCTTGGGGGTAGGGAATGTTCTTGGATTAGACCCCTTTACTGGTCCCTGGGAATTGCTCTCCCGACCCATCTGACTTCTCCCCGGGCTCTCGTTTCCACTCGTTGGGAAGTCCTTCTATGCCAACCTTCCCTCCCTGGCCACGTCTGAGGACGGCATTGGAGAACATGCCCAGTTGGGTGGCTGGGCAGCCTTCGCCATCTGCTTGCTGCCTAAGGGAAGTTGGGGGGTGGGGGTAGGAATCCAGAGGTATCTGTATATCTCAAGTAGTCACAATCACTTTTAATACAAACTGACAGAATTTCTCTCAATACAGTGTAGTTTTTCCTCCCGGTAAATCCTAGGCTTTCTGGGCTGTGTCTGTTCACTCTCAGTCCTATTGGCAAACCAGCCATGTTTTGCTTGAACCCATCTCTTATATCTTATCGTACCTTTTAAAATTAGCCGTAAGCCACTTACCCTATCAACACTGTGCCTTGAAACTTGCTTGTTCATCATTCCAACTTTATTGTGTCCATTGTCTGTCTCTCAGTTTACTGCAGGAAACAGTTTTAAAAAAAAGTGTCACTACGACAGAACATGGGTCGACGTTTTTCCAGGCTCCGATAGCAATTTCCTCGTTGCCTTCTCCCCAGTCCCAAAGCCCATGGCACACATTGAGGGGCTTGTTATGGCCAGCACCCCATTTCTACTAATAATGTCTGTCTTATTCAGCTATTGCCACAATAATGCCACGTAACAAACAACCACAAACTCTCAGGGGCATTCAGCAATAAACAGTAGTTTCTTACTCCCGTGGGTTGGCTGGGGCCTGGCCTGGCCTCCAGTGGAGCACCAGCTGCCTTAGCTCCTGGCCTTGAGCGGGGAATCTGTTCTGCTCGTAGTCCTTCTCTGGCTGTGGCTGTAGGAACCCTTCTCATCCTGGGCAACAGCATTTCAAGAGCGTGAGTCCAACCACGACAGCACATTCCAAGCCTCTGCTTGCGTCATGAGTAATCACGTCTTTATTCCGTATTTTCCATGCTTTGATAGCTTTGGGTCTTGTTGACCCTGGAGGGACTGCTATTCCAAGGTTAGCTGATTCCTAGAGATAGCAAACAACAGCCTTCAGTGACCTTTCATATGCAAACCAATTCAAAGGCCTTAAGACTTACCACCTCCCTTGGCGAGCTCTTAGGCCAATATCCCCTTGGCCTAATTGTCCCACAGCCAGGGACCAGACAACTAAGGGACAGCCCCAGTAACACAGGCCCATTGAAATTATTCAAATTCACCAATCCTGCATATCCTTCCTTGCTCATTCCTTCCCACAGAAACCACAATAGAGCTCTTCCTTACATTTTCCCATCAGGCCTATCACCTCCTGACTGAGCCTGGGGCTTCTATGTGTGGCCAGTGGTACAGTGTGCCCCCTTCTCTTGAGATCTGTGGCTAGAACAAACTTTCTTTCCAATGATGGTTATTTCCTTAACGGCAGGCCTTGCCATACCTAAATAATAAAACCTATACTGACCACCAATATCCCTTTGATCAATTTAAGTCACTTGGCCAAGTTCAAAGTCAAGGCATGGGTAAGTACTCTCTGTCTCTAGCTGGGCAAGAGCAAATGCATATTTCTATTAGATCCGGGTGAAGGATTGGACACTTTTCACAGAGTGGCGATGGTGTAGATATGTAATTCCATTAGACGGGAGGGAGGAATTGTGACCAATACCATATACATGTTTATATATATATATATATATAAACTTAGATAAAAAATTGAGATATCGGGGCGCCTGGGTAGCGCAGTGGTTAAGCATCTGCCTTCGGCTCAGGGCATGATCCCAGGGTTCTGGGTTCAAGCCCCACATCAGGCTCCTCCACTAAGAGCCTGCTTCTTCCTCTCCCACTCCCCCTGCTAGTGTTCCCTCTCTCTCTGGCTGTCTCTCTCTATCAAATAAATAAATAAAATCTTAAAAAAAAATTGAGATATGCAACATGATTTCAGATATGTAAGACAGAAACTATGCCGAGAAAGAAGTCTTGAAAGAAAAACATTAAAATGTTAATAGGGTATATCTTTGGGTGCTAGGGCTATGGATGATTAAAATTATTCTTTCTTCGTTTTACAAATTGTCTCTCATGAGAATATATTCACTTTAAAATTAAAAATGTACTATATTAACTAGAAGCTTCTAACGGAGTCTTCTATGTATTAAACTAAAATTGCTTGAATACCTTCTGCTTAAGATCATGAACAGCAGGGGCAAAGACTTGCCACTGATCCTACCTGTGAGGACAGAAACACTCCAGAACAGGGACTCAGGCAGGGTCTGACATGGGTTGTCCTCTTTGTCTTTCCTATCTAAGGTGTAGTGCACAGTCCCCAGCAGTGGCATTACCCGGACCCCTGTTAGAAATACATACTTCCAGGTTTTACCCCAGACCTACTGGATCAGATCTGCAATTCAAGAGGATTCTCCAGGTGGTTTGCAAGCACATGAAACTTTGAGATGCACCAACCTATTCCACACTGTTTATTATAACATCATTTAAAGTCAACATCTTTTTACTTCATGACTCAAAATGGTTGATGGGAATTATTATTATAAAATGAAAAACATGCAGGTAGTGGGATAGAGAGGCTGACAGACTGGCTGGCTCAAAGACCAAGTACTGATAATTTTCACACCATAAACATGAATTATTCCATCTGTAATATTTATTGCTTGCCAGTATGATGTGGGCCCCTGTTCTGGGCAGAATAGCATCTCCTCCCCAAACTGTAACACAGAACTGTAATTCTGAGAGGTGTTAGCAAGCTGTCCCACTGGATTCGTTTCCTATCTCTACTGCAATAAATTACCACAAACTTGGTGCCTTATTGCAACACAAAGTTTCTTCTCTTACAGTTCTGGTGAAAAGTCTGAAATGGGCCTATCTGGGCTAAAACTGAAGTGTTGGCAGGGCTGTGTTCCCCTGGGGTTCCTGGGAGAGACTCTGTTTCCTTTCTGTTTCCAGCTTCTACGGGCTGCCCACATTTCTTTGCCTCCTTCCATCTTCAAGGCTGGCGATGGCCAGTAGTGTTTCTCATACTGCATCACTCTTACAAAATTTTTCTTTGGGGGCACCTGGGTGGCTCAGTCGATTAAGCGTCTGCCTTCGGCTCAGGTCATGATCCCAGGGTTCTGGGATCGATCCCCATGTCGGGCTCCCTGCACAGCAGAGAGCCTGCTTCTCCCTCTCCCTCTGCTGTTCCCCATGCTTGTTCTCCCCTCCCGCCCCCATCAAATAAATAAATAAAATATTTTAAAAAATGTTTTTTTCTTTGAACTTGGGTATAGTTGACATACGATGTTACCGTAATTTCCGGCAAACGACATAGCGATTCAACATCTATGTTAGGCTGTGCTCACCACAGTGTAGCTACCACCTATCACCTTACAAACCTAGTACGATGCCGTTGACTATATTCCCTACGCTGTGCCTTTTATTCCCATGACTTACTCATTCTGTATCTGGAAACCTGTATCCTCCACTCCCCTTCACCCATTTGACCACCCTCATCACCCCTCCTACCCTCTGGGAACCATCAGTTCTCTGTATTTATAGGTCTGGTTCTGCTTTTTGTTTGTTTATTTATTCATTTGTTTTTCAAATTCCACATAGAAGTGAATTCATATGGTATTTGTCTTTCTCAGTCTGATTTATTTCACTTAACATTATATCCTCTAGGTTCAGCCATGTTGTCACAAATAGCATGATTTCATCCTTTTTTATGATCAAGTGACATTCCATTGTGTGTATATAGATAGATAGGTAGATCTGAATCTTCTTTATTCATTCGTCTATCGATGGATACTTATGTTGCTTCTATATCCTGGCTACTGTAAATAATACTGAACATAGAGGTACATATATCATTTCAATTTAATATTTTTGTTTTCTTTGGGTAAATTGCCCAGTAGTGGAATTATTGGATTACATGGTATTTCTGTTTTTAATTTTTTTAAAAAGATTTATTTATTTATTTATTTATTTATTTATTTATTGAGAGAGAGTGTGAGCATGGGGGAGAAGGGGCAGAGGGAAAGGGAGAGAGAGAGTCTCAATGCACTCCCCACTGAGTGTGGAGCCCTATGCAGGGCTCAGTCTCACAACCCTGATATCATGACCTGAACTGAAGTCAAGAGTTGGCCTAACTGACTGAACTGCCCAGGTGTCCCTTTGTTTTTAATTTTTTGACGAACCTGCTTTCCAGGGGCTGTACCGATTTACAGTCCCACCAACAGTGCATGAGGGTTCATGCTGTATCACTCTTAAAAACAACTCTTTTCTGCCTCCCAATTCCACTTTTTTAAAAAAGGACCTTTTTGATTGCATCAGTCCCCCTATGTCATCCAGGATAACCTCGTTATTTTGAGGTCAGTTGATTAGCAACCTTAATTGCGTCTGCTACCTTAATTCCCTTTGCCGTGTAAGTTTCCACGGATGAGGACACGGACATCTTTCAGAGGCCATTATTGTGCCCACCATACCCATGAAATACAGACTTGTTGGTCACATACACCTGCAAGTCATAGTCCTTCCTGAAGCTCTACAATGTCCAGCAGCACAGCAAAGGCCATGAGGGCTCTGGAAGTAGGGAAGCCTTCTGAAGTCGCACTTGTCGCGAGGCTGAGCCAGGGAAATCCAGGGAAATCAGGGAAAATGAAAGAACTGGTTTCTGCCCTAAAGGAGTTGAAGAAAGCTTTTTACTTTTTAATCATCTATTGCAAATTAATCCTGAATTCATTAGTGCTGAGGGAATGCAGGGCAGAAGAGTGAGTGAGAACATCTGTAGAAACCAGAAGGCCTAATTACCAGGCTTCTATTCCATTATGAGGCCACCGCCGAGTCCCGTGGTGGTTGTGGGAGGCTATGCCTATTTCCATTTCTACCAGTGACATATTGTGGCATTATGAATAATTTCAAAAATCTGTCCAGGTCACTTTCTTAATCTCTATAACTCTGTTTCTTATATGTAAAATTGTGTTAACAGTATCCCTTTCATCCGATATCACTGGGGGTTTTAACTAATGTTAAAATGCTCTTTGGCATCTATATGCAGAAAAAGTTATTAAATTTCAGTGCCAAATATTATGATGGTAATGAGGACCAACTTGCCAATATTTCATTATACGTGCAACTTTTTTCATTAATGTACAGCATAAATCTACCTACAGTATTATCCCTGTAGCCAGAACAGCAGTTTATCTCTTAGATACCTTATGTTGAAAACCAAGAAATATGAACTAGAGAAAGCTGCATCCTGCAAAAAAAAAAAAAAAAAAAAAAAAAAAATTCCCAGAAGGCATTTGTTTTATGTGGTGAGCATAATGATTGCCTACAATAAAAAAGCTTGAAAGATCTCACTTGTTCCAAGATCATTCATGCAGCAATTATGCTATTGATGACAATCTGTTTTTATGATAATATATTATATGCTATTCTGAACCCACTCCACAAAGCATAGTATCATGCTTGCAATCTTCCTCAGGACCTCTCCTACTAAGATACCCATTCACTTCCTTGATTGAAAAAAGCTAAGGAATATAGGCATTTTTAAAAAAAGAGATAAAGAACAAATCACTTGGAATCTACAATGAACCAGAACTTGTCATTTTAAAGCAAAGAATTACAAGAGAGAGGAATTGCTGGGTACTCTGACTTATAGACCAGATTATCTTCTTTATCTTAGTACCAATATGTCTGAGTGAGCCTTGGAATTGTGTATACGGCCCAAGGGAGGGGTCCTATTTATTTTACAATTTACCAAGAGCAAAAGAGGTTTCCTAACTCTGACCTCGAGTTTGCCTTTGAGTCACCATAACTTTTCAAGCAAATATTCATATGTCAAGTGGGCATTATTATTTAGGCTCTTAAGGTTCTCGTTGTAGGGTACGTAACACATTCATTTCACTTTAGAAATAGTTATTGCGGTTGTTTTACCTGGGTGAGTATACATTGAAAGAAAGCAGAAATACATATTGAAAGAAGACATGCTTCCTGATCTTAAAGAGATGAAACCTTACTCTTGTTTCACTCAAATTTTGTTACAACTTTAAACTGAAGTTCTATCCACATGGACAGAGTAAAAATGCCCCACTGAAACATGTATTTGATGTTGTCATCTAGAGTCACAGTTTCCAAAATTTGCTAGTTATTATATGAAAGGTGTTTTTAGTCCTCAAGAGCCGGATTTTTTTCCCTTCCTTGTTTTCCCTCTACTTCATTTTGCTTTGAAGATACAATTCGGGCAAGTAATTGAAGACAGGTAAATAAATGTTTGCCTGAAGGAGCTGAGAACAAACAAGTTGAGTCATATCCTGGTCTTCTGTGTGAGCTGAGTAACAAGAATACTTGATTATGTAAAATAAAACTTGAGAACAGGTGTAGAAGTCAAGCTAGAGGAATGTGGATAGAGAAAAGCAAACGAAGCCAAGTGTGAGCTCACACTTCAGATGCACCGACTTGTGTAACACGCACAGCACTCGTTCAGGCTAACTGGTATACACACTCAGGGGAGTGGGTCACACACAGTTGGTTCTATATTCTTTAGCAGCCCATGAAACAGGGGGAAAGAATCTCTTGAAGATAAAGTGAAGGCAGTTAGTCAGCTCGAGTCTTGACTATTCCTGACAATGAGGCAAGACAATGACAGTCTCCATCTGTCTGTCTATCCGTCATTCTGGATGGAAGCGGGGGCGGGGGGTGTTGGAGCTGAGTCTGGACAGTTGAGTTCTCTGAGGTTAGGTGTGCCGAAGATAGAACTCAACTGCTCTCTGAATTGGGTTGTTCAAAGAACAGAACTTTAAAATCTACTTATTTCTGTTATTTTCAAAAGGAGGAGAGTAGTGTAAGGAACCATCTGAAAACATCAAATGCTACAACATCATTTTATTTTTAGCTCTTTAAACACGACTCTGGGACTTTAAAACAACGCGTTTTGTTAGAGATGCTACAACCAGTCACGACCCAGCTGGCACTGCAGCAAACGGAAAGTCACCAACAAAGGGAATTCTCAGCGAGAGCAAAAGCTAAGGGAAGGTCCTCACACTTTCACTGAGTCCTCACAATACAATGTAAATTGGACCAGATACCCTTCAAAGTCCATTCCAGGACCTACGTTTAAGTAGGGTAGTAATTTCTCCTCTAAACCTTCTATGCATAAACATGTAATTATTTTTTACCTGTCTATAGAGAAACAGAATTGATCACAGCCCCAATTCCATTGATGGAAGCGGGTGGGGAATTAAACAAATCAAGCAAACAACAAATCAACTAAATTTAAATTCTGAGTAATTACCCCCAAAGACTAAGTTCTAAACCAGAAGAAAATAAGATACTTTAAAGTGGCAAAATTAAATTTGTTTGTTTCTTTCTTTTTTGGGGGGGGAGAGAAAGAAGAGAGAGAGCAGGGGGGAGAGGGGCAGAGGGAGAACAGACTCTTAAGCAGTCTCCATGCCCAGCACAGAGGCCACTGAGGGGCTCGATCTCACGACCTTGAGATCATGACCTGAGCGAAACCAAGAATGGACACTTAACCTACTGAGGCAGCCAGGTGCTGCAGATCTGTTTATTTCTTACAACTGAATGTGAATCTTTAATTATCTCCAAATAAAAAGTTAAACTAAAAAAAATATAAAGAAAAAAACGACAAAGATTCTATATTCAATACCTGTGCCCCATACACACTTTCTAGTACCTAGAAACTGGCAGATAAAAAGCACTTAATTTTCTCGAATAAATGAATAAGACATGAATTTGCAACAAGGGAATGATTCATAAATTGATATTTATTTAAGATTCATAAGTCTTAAAACTTCCAGGAGAGGTAGAAACTTTTCCTCTTCTATTTTCTACAAATGTGTTTAAGTCTCTTCCCCTCTCTGCCATAATATCGGTTCATCCTTCCAGTTTGTGGATGGACCACAGAAGGGTTGTTAGATCAGGAGGTACTTGTGACCACAAATCACTCACAGAAGCCAACTGAAAGATTTCCGTTTTTCCAAAGCAATTTTACGCAATCTTGTCCTTTCTTACTCACTGGGGATCCTAGTTTCATGAATTTCTTCCTGCTTTGACGCACTTGAGATCTAGGTCTTAGTTGGCACAGAACACAGCAGCCATGTGATCCCACTCCAAATGTCAGTATCGTGCCCAGCCTCCTGTTTTATGTAATCTAGCACCTGGTGAGGTTTTGGGAAATGAATCTTTTTGGGAGAATCTGGGTTATACTTTTGACCTGTTTACTGATGGAATTACCTGTGAGGACTCTGTCAGTTTATCCCTCTCTCTAAGTAGGGAAACTGTCTCGGTTGCCAAGGAGACAGTCATCGGCTAGGTTACAGATAGAACCCAGGTCCCTGAGAGCTCATCCTGGTGAACAGGGGTGTTTCCATCCGTACGACCCTGAACCCAGGACAGTCTATTTTGCAAGTCATGAAAGAGATGATTGGATTAATGATCGATTTATGCTTCGGAGGGAATTGGTATAAAACGATATTGGAGAGTCACAGCAACAAGAATGAGGGGCCTGCTGTCAATTTGTCACACAACTGGTGCAGGAGCGCCCTCTAGTGGTCATAGCCTGTGCTACAGAATGAAGCAAAAGGGCCTCTTGGAAATTTCAGACATTAAAGCTAAAAAAAAAAAAAAAAAAAAAAAAAAAAAAAAAATTGGTCTTGGTTTTTTTTAGTTCGGCCCCAAACTAGCAGCTTCTGATGTTCATAAATACATTTTTAAGGTTTACAAAATAAGCCGGGCTTCATAGGCACCAAGAGGGGACCCAGATTATGGTTGGTAAATAGTGAACCAGATGCAAAACTCTTAAGAGATGCCTGTTTGCCTTTGAAGTTTCTCCTTCAGCACTGCTTTATCCCCTGTGCTGTGACGCCTCCCCCATCACGGGCACGTTAAGAATTCAGTGCATTTGCCCTCATCAAGATCTGCGATCTGGGATCAGGCTCATATTTCTCTGTGGAATTAAGTCAATAGATTCCCTTTCTCAGTGGAAATATATCCTAAGACCTGTTCTTTAAATGTAGAATTAAAGGCCATTAAATTTTAAGCATCAGGGAGAGGTTAACATTGGTTAGGGCAATAAGCCAGTGCAGCTCAGCCCAGCTCAGCTCATGTTTTAGAATCCTTGTCTCTGAGGGCACCTGGGCGGCTCAGTCGGTTGAGCAGACTCTTGGTTTCAGCTCAGGTCATGATCTCAGGATCATGGGAGATTGTCATAGTATTAGGTATGTAGATTGAAGTAGGAACTCTTTTCTACTTTTTATATTTTTCAAAAAATTATTAAAATAATTAGACTTTAAAAGTTGTAAGCAGGGGTACCTGGGTGGCTCAGTCGGTTAAGTGTCTGCCTTCGGCTTCCGTCATGATCCTGGGGTCCTGGCATTGAGGAGCCCTGCGCGGTGGGGAGCCTGCTTCTCCCTCTGCCTCTGCAGCTCCCTCTGCTACTCCCCCTGCTTGTTCATGTGCAAGCTCTGTCAAATAAATAAATTTTTTAAAGATCTTAAAAAAAAGTTACAAGAAAAGATCGGCTTTTAAGAATAAATGCCTAAGAAAAATGTATGTGCTGTACTTAATATTATTTAACTTCAAAGCTTGATAATATAATTAGTTGATTAATATTTTATTACTCATTTAAAGTTTACTTTGGTGCCAAAATCTAGGAAATCGTACATGACTTTGAGGATTTGGTCTTGCCAAGTGGTAAGACTTCTGTAGGCTCTGCTATGAAAGAAATGTTTTCTTTTTATTCTCTCTGATATCTACTTTTTCAAGGTACCCTTATATCAGGAAGAAGGTAGACATGTCTACAGATCAAATTTAAAAATTCCAACAACCTATCAGAGTATCTGGCACATGATAGATACTCAACCAACTCGCTTCCTTTATTTCCATTCCCCTTTCTGAATCTAAGAGCCTGGAATCTACCGTGGTTTATTTCCCTAATTAGATGAATTTTTTTCTTTCTTCCTCCCTCCCACCCCATCTTTCTTCCTATCTCTGTTCTTCTTGTAAGAATCACCATCCTCCTCCACCTTCTCTCTAGCTGGGTATAGTTAGGACTTGCTTAGATAAATTAGTCAGGGCTAATTAACCTTGGGTATTTATTACGGTTAGCAAGCCCTCAACAAATACGTATTTAGATCTAACATGTGCGAGGCACCGTGCTCAGATCTGTTGGAGAAAAGAGCAGTAATAAAAACTGTAAGAGACTACGTGGAAGTAGTAACTGGCTTGTGTTACAAATGATCGCTACAATTCTTTGCGAGATGACACTCCGCTACTCAAGTTAGGCCTCCACTTCCCTGAATGCTCTGTTCTGAACAGAAATTGGTTTTAACTGATTCCATCATAATGTCCCATTATCTTCTTTCTTTATATCTATTTGGCTTAAGAGGGCTAATATAGGATAATGTATTTTTACTTTTTCTCATGCTGTGGACAGAAAGAGGAAAAAAATCAATCCTGACATTTATATTCTCAGCTGTTATGTAACAAATACACTAAAAAACACAACTTGAAAGTCCTTGAACAAAAGATTATCTCATTCCAAATGTCCTCCTTATATGTGTCATTAAAAAAACCAAAACTCACGGTTGTGGGGAAATCACCTTAATTTTAAATATACCTTTCAGAGATATCTTCTTACCTTTCTGCTTCTATTTCTCCCTTTCTCCCTTTCTCCCTTTCTCTCTCTCTCTCTCTCTCTCTCTCTCTCTCACACACACACACACACACACACACACACACACACTTTTAAGAAATCATTTAATTTCATACCCTTGCATTTGGGACAAGTTTGGTAGCAAGCTTGGGGACAAAGTAGAAAATCGCCCATTTAGCCTAAGAAACTAGGTCGTAGCTTTCCTCTACCAAGAAACAATCATATATAGATGAAAAAATATTGAACTATTACGACAGTAATTTAATGTTATCCACTTAAAAGTCATCTGACAGTTTTAAATATGGAGATTTTAGTTTCTCATCCACATCAACAGATACTAAAATTTCTACAATTCCTTATGGCTATGTAAGTTTTGATGCGCATAATGCCTTTCTAAAGTAAAACTCAGCAGAAAAATCTCCATCATAATCCGGAAGTTTGGAGGAAACAAAATTATTTTTTTTATGACAACTGAACAGCTTCTAAATCATTCAAGTGTTCCTTCACTTTAGCCCTTGGTTCCAGCTCTAGCTTGAATCCACAAGTATTTTCTTGCCTAACTCTAGACACATTGCCTGACACTTTGAAGCTAGAAGCCTGGGACCATCGTGTCCCTCCAGTGACAGTGTTTGTTTCTCAAGGGATTTGCTCAAAGTCCTGTGGCCAAATGGGCTGGAGCAGGGCCTAGAATCCCTGCCTGTGACCCTCAATCCAATCTTCATGCCGAGTTGTTCCTTCAGTCCCAGAGGACTCCAGCCTTCCCCAACTTTTCCTCTGAGATCCATTCAATATCATAAAAGACATATATCTGTTGAAAGGGAATATGCTTCACTATGGAACAGGAATGATGAATCTTACCCTTAGGTTCTTAGGCACAGAAATGTAATTCTCCAACATAGACATAAACAAAACATTAATGTGATAGTGTAGTGTTCAGCATAGTACATACTATGCTCTCTGTAATAAATTGTACTAATAGTAACAGGAAACTTTGAAGCAAGAGCAAAACCATACAAAAGAATGGTGAGTCTTCATTATGAAAACAGTAAGTTATTTACTTAAGATACTAATAATTAAAGCTTTGTATTATTTTCTGTTTACGTAAAATCATTACAGGAGCAGAGCATCAAAATTCTATAATTTGCTCCTGATCCTTACCTGCTCCTAGAAGGCTAATAATCTACTATGTTAGAGAAAAACTTTGTATAAATAAATTCCTTCTTCCATTTTATTTCCATAAGTAGCAATTCAGTAATTTTCCTTGTATCTTATTCAGACAACTGAGAATACACATGTGTATTGAACATTTCTCTTCGTAAAACATAAATAACTTGACTTCCTTTGCTAACTTTTTCAATTCTCCAAAAATTGAGGAAACAGTAAGGGATTGGTTTCCTGAAACTTAATTCTAAGCAACAACAGAGAATTAGTGTGGGACAAGATTTCTGAAGGGAGGGTTAACTGGTTGTATCTACATTCTGTGTTTTGATTGAGGAAATAGTCGCCAAAAGCAGAGAAATCTGATGGTTAGTATTCTTGGACAAAAGCCTGCCAAGGACCAGTAAAACATGTTGTAAAGGCACGTGGCTTGACTTCCAAAGGAGAACGACTGAGGATTTGTTTAACAGTGTTAGCGTACACCTAAAAGCATATCACCCTCTCATTGCCTCAGGCCAGAAATACAGGAAGTTATGGGGGAAGAACTGTAGTCTTCACTTGAAGACAGTTCAAGAGAACAGTCTTCATCGAGGGAAAATTTCAATTTAATCTCATGAGTAAACCTTCAGCTGGAACTCAGAGCCCTCTTTTGGAAAGGTTTCAGTTGCAAGCTGGTTTGATGGAACATGTGGGGAATCCCAGAAATGTCACTCTTATTGGTGTTTCCTTGAAACTGTATCAAATATAATTGTTTCAGTGTTGTCGAATATTAAAAATGGAAGAAAGCTCATTCTATTTAGTTTCATTCCGACTTTACCAAGATATCATACATACTGTTATTTCCACATTTCTGACCATTCTCCAAAGGTCAAATCACAAGCATTAATGAAATGCGTACTATATGCTTTTACTAACTGTGATGGACTTTCCGGTGGAGAGATATAATGCCCCCCTCCCCTTTCCAACATTAAAACCATTGTGTTCTTTCTCACTTCTCTGATCTGGCTCCCTCCATCACTCTTCCCCTCCTTACCGCTCTAAACTCTTATGTCTTTTAAAACCTCTGCTTGAGGAGTGCCTGGGTGGCTCAATTGGTTAACCTGTGGACTCTCGATTCCAGCTCAGGTCATGGTCTTAGGGTCATGGGGTAGAGCCCCACATTGGGCTCCATGTTCCTTGTGGAGTCTATTTGAGGATTCTTTCTCTCCCTCTCCCTTTGCCCCTTCCCGTTTGCACTCTCTCTCTCTCTAAAATAAATAATAAATCTTAAAAAAAAAAAATAAAACCTCGACTTGAATTTCATCTTCTCTGACATGTCTACCCAAATTCAGCCAAACTCACTTAACCCCCATCCATGTTTCCAGTCGTATATGCCTATGTTGCGCATTATGACATTTTTAATGCTGTATTATACTTATTTGTCTCTATGCTCTACCTCCGTTAGGTTGTTATATCGTGTCTAAATTGTCTCTGCAACCATCTCCAACCATAAGGTCTCATGAAAAATTTGATGACTGTATGTCTTTGAGGAGCTAACTGTCAAGAAGGGAACATACTTAAGACAACCAAAAAATCATAGGAGGCAATAATTAATATGTTAATTCACTGAACACATTTTTATTAATTGCCTCTTTTGGCCTGGGGCTAGAAGTGAATGAAACAGACCTGGTACCTGCCTTCATAGAATTTAAAATTTGGGCTTAGAGATAGCTATTAAGTCATAAATTGTACAAATGATTTGTGAGTAGTGCAACAATAAAGAAGTGCAAGGTGCCAGGAGAACAAAGAATGGGCATTGGGAACACCACGTTCAAAGGCCCTGAGGTGATACAAGCTTGGTGCTTTGGAGAAACTCATGGGAGACTGATGTCCTTGAGGTAGGAATGGAAGGAAGAGGAGCTGGGCAGAAGCTGGGTCACGTAGGGGTCTTTAAGTCATGCTAAAATGTCTAGAATTTATTTTAAAATCAATAGAAAATTACTCAAGAGCATCACGTAAAATTGCAACGTGATCAAAAAATTTTTTAAAGAAAAGATTATTCCAGCTGCAAGATGAATACTGCATGTGGAGAGATAAGTTAGCTAGGTGGACGGTGATGGTAACTTATGCCAGTGTGACGTCAGTTGTAATGGAGACAAGTGGATGGCTCTGACGGATGTTCAGGAGCAAGATTTCACAACACTGAGAGATCAACTGGGTTTACATGTATGTGATTGTGTGTGTGTGTGTGTTGTGGGGGTGGCTATATCGTGTTGGCTAAGTGGTGAGAGCATGAGAAAGAAGAAAATGTCAAAGATGACTCCCAGGTTTCTTAGCTGAGTAACTCTGTGAATGACAGCATGTTTTTAAATGCCTATGTGGAAAAATGTAAGAAATGGAGGGCTGCCAGCCCCAACCTCCCCCAACAATCTTTTCAGTTTGAAATTCCACTGAGTCTTTATAGTCAGTGCCTCCAATAAAAAGGTGAAAGACCCTGGTGATGGTGGTGATAGCTAACTTTTTAAAACATGTTCAGTAGGGACTGTTGGGACACCAGCTTCTAGCAAGGAATGAGCCTTGAGTGCATGGGACCTGTGAGGGAGGGGCTCTTGGCGCAGGTGTTGAGAAGGGGCATGTAGACCTGGGAAAGAAAGAAGGCCTGAGGGGCGGGCCTTTCTGACTGACAAATGTAATAATTTTGCGGAAGAGTGGGGTGGCCCTAAAAAGGATGTATCATACTGTCTCCAGAGAAATGGACTCAGCCAATGTGCAATTGCAATTCAAATCTATTCTCCTTTGGTCTCTGCTGAGCTCTTCACTATCATAATGACAATCTTTCCAAACTTAAAGAATCTGTTTGAGCTTCACCGTCCCTGTTATCTGATTTCCTGCAACTTCTTCTGTAATATCCAGCTCATATGCCCATAATGTATCTTCTGTGACTCAGCACCTCTCACTAATTAATGTAATACATTTAAAAAACGGTTTCAAAAAGTTTTAGCTTTCTGCCACCCCCGCCCTCCATTTCCCTCCATCCCACACGTTGAACTAAATATACAGCAGCTCCTCTGAATAAAACTGGTGACTCCCTTTCTAAAATGCACAAGATGGCAGTAGAGGAGCTGCAAGAGGGGAATGCGAACAAAAACAGTCAACTCCCAGCTCCCTACCGTTACCTGAATTAAAGGCAGAGAGAATATAAAAGAGAAAAAGCAGCACAGTTAGCTAAATGCTGCTTCATCAATTCCGTCTGCTTGGTATTCATATCACACAGAGAAAAGGTTTTCCAAGTTCACTTGTCTCTTGTTTAATGAAGTAAATGCATCTCTGTTTTCTTTTTAAGCCATAAAATTAATTCCCATTAAATAAACCCAATTTTTCCCTCACTGAATTTCATTATTAAATTGGGGATATAGTCCTTCAGAAAAAAAAAAAAAACTGTTCATGAATATTATTAAATCATAGGAATGCAGCAAATCTTTTGAAAGAGCTCATTTAGAGGAAAATAATAATAATCTGCCAAAAACACAGACAATAGTATAAAAATACTTACAAATATTTCCAAAATATCGATAACATTGTGCTATATTCCAAATAAGTAAAAAAAAAAATTAACAAAGAAAATACGGTGCAAGGCCAGGTTCTTTGGAGAAATGATCAAACTTTCATGGCTATTCACTCCTTAAATCTTTAGTAGTTTGGTTCAATTTTTCCACTACTTTGAACTGCCTTATCCCTTTTTAAACTGTATATTAAATGTAATTCATTAAAAAAATTTTTTTTCAGTATATGAACTTGGGCTCTTTCCAGGTATTAGCTCATGCTGGCTCTTCAATGTCCAAAGAAATGTTGTATTTATTTACGCAATGGCACATGTTTCTTACTGAGTGATGACATTTTTGCTAACATTTGCATGTGGTACAGTACACAGAAAGCTTTTTTTTTTTCACATACATTATCAAGTTTAATCTTTACAGCAATGTTCCGTAGGGATTATTAATATCCCCAGTTTACAGATGAGAACAAAGGACGTCACGGAGGCTAAGTAACTTGTCCAAGGTCACCTACATTTTAAGGGACAGAACTTCGACATGAACCTAAGTTTTTTCATCCTAAATAACAGGATCTTTCCACTATTAACTCACTGAATCTCAAACAACTAGCATATTCAAAAAATTATGTTCATTTACCAAACCAAACCAAAACAGAGGCACATAGAGATAAAAAAGCAATGGCCCACTGTAGGTGGCCCACTGAAGACAGATAGAGACCAAATTGTGGAGGGCTTTATGAAGCAAGGAAGAGGAACTTTATCTTAAGGCCAATGGGAAGCCACTGAAGGGTTTTAAGGCAAGACATGACACGATTTGCATTTTATAAAGGGCAACTCCAGTGACAGTGCAAGGAGAGACTTAGAGGCAGCAAGAGTGGCCTTGGGGAGGTTGGTGAGGCAGCTATGCCAGCAGTTCCAGAGAAAGAGGTGGTTTTGGGTCGTGGCCATGGGCATCATGAAAAATGGGCAGATTTGAGAGACATTCAGGAGTTAGAAAGAATGGCCTTGATGATCAACTATAAACTGGGGATAATGGAAAGGAGAGTGTCAAGGATAAATTTTAGGATAAGCACCTGGGTGGTTGGAGGTGGTATTTACTGAAACAGAAAATACTGGAAGAACATCTGATTTTTCCTAACATGTTATTTCACTACCATCTAATTAATAAAAATTCTTGTTAAGAGAATTTCTTTTATAGTTTTAAAATGCAGATGAGAAAGGCTTATTCTTTGTCAGACAAAAAAATTCTTTGTCTGAAATAGTCTTCCTCTTGTCTATCCCCATTCTATAAATCAACCCTAATCTGTCTCCTCCAAGAAATCCTGTTCAGTTTTCCCAGCTGGAAATCTGTCCTTTGTTCTCCCGTGGCATCGTGTCTATATCTCTGGCTTAGCTATTGTCACACTCTGCCTTTACTTTGGTGTTTATATCTATTGCCTTAACCAGACTACAATTCTCTTGCATGACATTGGAATAAATATAGACTGAATAAATACTTGAATTAATAGATTTAAAGTCCCATTTTCCTTCCATTTTACAGCAAGTAAGACAGTCTGCTGACTTAGAAAGGGGAAATTCCACATTATAAACAAGAAACTTAAGCCAGAAAGGAGGGTGTTAGGAGACACTTGGAGCTCTAATCTAAAAGAATTTAAGTCCTAGCACCAGATACTTTATAGACCAGTGAAAAGACTTCACATGTGATCTCAGAACTATGAGGGACAATCTTTCAGAAATCATAGAGCATGCCAGTAGCCCCAAAAGAATATAAATGGGAGAAGGCTACAATTTTAATGAGGAAAGGATGTTAGGCTCCAGAAACAAGACATCACTAATTTTTATTTAAATCACAGAAACAATAAATTAATTGATTATCTCATTTATTTATTTTATAAAAATCTATTGACTACTGAGGATATAAAGATGAAAAAGAAGGAAGACACAATCCTCAGAGGAGAACCAGAGGCTTGAAAAAATAACTGTAACATGATGTGACCTGTATTCTAACAGAGGTATACGCACCCTGCTATAGAAAACAAATGAGAGAGAAACTAATTCTGTCTGAGCATGTGGTCAGGGATAGCCGTAGACAGGAAGTGACATTTGAGTTGTTCTTCAAATAATGAATAGGAATTCCCCAGTAGTCAAATAAGAAGGAGCATCACAGGTATGCAGAAATACATAATCAAATTATGAAAGAATTGCAAAGCCTGTCTGAGTAGGTGGAACAGAGAATCTGTGGGAGAAAATGACCTGGGGTAAACCCAGAAAGGTGGGCTAGAACTGAGATAGAGAGGGCCTGGCCTAGGAGCCACAGCAAGAGATTGCAGCTTGAGTGTATAGAAAATTTTAGAGCTCATTTAAAAAACACATGGTTGGGGCGCCTGGGTGGCACAGCGGTTAAGCGTCTGCCTTCGGCTCAGGGCGTGATCTCGGCATTATGGGATCGAGCCCCACATCAGGCTCCTCCGCTATGAGCCTGCTTCTTCCTCTCCCACTCCCCCTGCTTGTGTTCCCTCTCTCGCTGGCTGTCTCTATCTCTGTCGAATAAATAAATAAAATCTTTAAAAAAAAAACAACACATGGTTTACATGCAGTGATGAGTAAGAATAGTGATGTGGGTGAGAACCCATAGTGTCTGGCACGAGGGATGCTCAATAAGTACTGAGTAAATGTAGGTTCATAAAGGTGTTTTTCAATAACCAGACTTAATAATATTGATGATATAAAATATATGAAAAACAATAATTTGTCTTTATACCAGAAGTGAACAACTGGAAACTATAATGGAGACCATGTCCTTCACAATAGCAACAAAATACAAGCTTATAAGAAAGGAATGAGAACCTAGAATAGTAAACAAAATATTAAGAAGTGATATAAAAGATGACTTAAATATTTGGAAAAACATGTGTTGTCACTGGATGAAAATATCTGATATTTAAAAGATACCAAATTCTTACAATTTATTTTGTATTTTAATGTTATTTCAAGGAAAATCACAATGACATTTTTTCCATGCAGAAAAAGTAAAGAGATTAAACTTCTTCTGGAGGAGTATTGAGATAATAATATACAGTCAAATTTGTACACAAAAACAGCAACAAAAATCACTAATGAGGAAGTCTTCTCTTTCTTGATATCAAAAGATATTACAAAGCTACAATAATAGAAAATGTGGTACCAGAACAAAACTGGACACAGAGATCACTGGAATGTCATAAAGAAGACATAAATAAACTTTAATACATAAATAAGAAGTCATGGAAAATTAAAATGAAGTTGAAAATACAAGTGAAATGAAAGTAAATTCCAAGTGAAAATGGTTTCTTTAAATCATTCTGGCAAACTTTGTAGCCACAATAGAAGATTATTTACCCAAGTATGTAAACAACAGAAGAATTCATAAAATAGACATCTTAAATGTGATTATTGGTTTTAAAATAATTCTATTGTTATTATTGAAGAAATACTTGAATTAAGAATTATGGAACTAGTTGATCATTTTACAGAACGTACAATTTGTGATGGTTCTTGGTAGCTACCCATCTTAGCAAACACTATCTTAATTTATTGAAATTCAATTATGTAAATACTTATATGCAATGTGCCAATTGTAAAAGTATGCATCCTTTTGGGTAAATATTATTAATTCAGAACAAGTCAGATTCTTGACTTTATGAATATACCTTGTTCTGCTCTATTTGGAACAAACGAGATCCACACTGGACTTCATGAAGATATTGCAATACAAGGGAAGAGAACGTCAGATTGTATAAAAAGGAAGATCCAACTTTATGCTGTCTACAGGGAACCATATTTTAAATGGTATAAGATAAGGATAGTATAAAAGTAAAAGGATTGAAAAAGATAAACCATGAAAATACTAATATAAAGAAACTGGACTGGCTGTATTAACATCACACAAAATAGACTTCAGAAAAAGGAATATAACCAGAGATAATGAAGATAGACAATAGAGAAAATCAATAAAACTGATATACCTGTGCCTAGTCTGGTCAAGAATAAAGGAGGAATGTCACAAATTATCAATGTAAGAAACAAAAGAGATGCTATCACTATAGATCCTACAGACATTAATACAATAAGAAGAAAATAATTTGAGTAAAATTTTGACAATAAATTTGACAACTTAGGTAAATTGGACAATTCCTTGAAAGACACAAATTACCAAAATACACTCAAGAAGAAGTTAAAAAAACCTTAGCAGCTTTTATATATATTTTTAAAATTGAATTTATACTTAAAAATCTTCCCACAAACAAATATCCTGCCAATATAGGTTCACTGGTCAATTTTGCCACATATTTAAGGAATGAAAAGTACAAATGCTATGTGAATTCTTCCAGATAAAAAATAGATAGAAGTAGTTCATAACTCATTTTTATGAGGCCAGGATAGAGGGATACCATGTTTATGGACTGGAAGCCTCAACATTGTGAAAATATGAATTCTTCCCAAATCACCCTATAGATATAATTTAATCCCAATAAAAATTATAGCCAGCTCAGCTGCTTTTTGGGCATAGAAACTGAGAAATTCATACCAAGAATGATATGGAAATGCAGAGGACCCAGAGTTTGTTTGTTTATTTTAGAGAGAGAGCATGTGTGCAAGTGGGACAGAGGGAGAGAGAGAGAGAGAATCTCAAACAGGCTCTATGCCCAGTGCAGAGCCTGATGCAGGGCTCAGTCTCACAACCCTGAGATCACGAGCCCAAATCAAGATTCGGCACTTAACCAATTGAGCCACTCAGGCACCACAAGGACCCAGAATATTTAAAACAATTTTAACAAGGGGAACAAAGTTGGAGGGCTTCCAACTTACTAAAGCTACAGTAATCAAGACAGTGTGGATTAGTCTAAGGAGACACATACAGGTCAATGGAATAGAATAGTGAGTTAAGAAATACACTCACACATATGGTCAGTTGGTTTTTCTATGAAAGTGCTATAGTAATTCCATGGGGGAAAGCATAGCCATATTGCTGGAACAACTGTTTATCTTCATTAAAAAAATGAACCTTTACTCATCTCATTCTATTCACATAAGTTAACTCAAAATGAATCACAGAGGTACTATAAAAATTAAAACTGTAGATCTTAGAGTGAGCAGGCATTCACAATATTGGGGTAGACAGATTTCTTAGAAAGGACACAATCCAAATAAACTATCAAAGGGAACAATGGGAAACTGGACTTTATAATAATGAAAAACTTGTGTCACTGGAATGACATCTTTAAGAAAATGAACAAGTAAGTCACAGACTAGGAGAAAATATTGGCAATATATCTGATAAAGGACGTGTACACAGAATGTGTAAAGGAGTCTTATATTCTTAATAAGAAAAAGGAAAAATCAGTAAAATCGGTAAAAATAGGCAAAAGATTTGAACAGAGGTTTCATAAAGTAATGTATATAAATGGTCATTAGGCCCATGAAGAGGGAGTCAGCATTGTTCGTCATCAGGGAGATGGGAATTAAACACAATCTGCTGTCCCCACACAAACTAGAATACAAAGACGAGAAGACTAACCACAGTAAATGTGAGTGCACAGGCGGGATCACAGGAACTTTCATACTTTGCTGGTGGGAATGCAAAAAGGTACAACCATTTGGAAAACGGTTTGGCAGTTTCTTCCAAAGTTAAATGTATGCTTATTATATGACTCATCATTTCCATTTCAGGAATTTATCCAATAGTAGTAAAAACAGATGTCAACAGAAAGACTTGTACACAAACTTTCCTGACAGCTCCTTTCATAATAACCCCAAACTACAGCAACCGCAATGTGGTCAAATGGAGACATTTTGACGTATCTGCACAACGTGGTACTGCCCAGCACCAACATGGATGACTCTCAGAAGCCAGACACAGAACAGTGTATAATTCCACGTAATCAGTAACAACAGGAAGCAGAGAAAAGTTCTTCCTGCGGGTGGGGGTGAGGGAGATTTTGCAGCAAAGAGATGTGAGAGTGGTTTTTGGGTGATACAAATATTTGATTTTCATTGGGCACATTGAGGTATGTGTTTTTCAAAATGCATCAAATTAGGCCCTCCAGTTTGGTGCATTTTACTGCATGAAAACTGTTACCTTGATAAAGTTTATTTAGGTAAATGCACCTATACAAGTGGGGAACATCTTTGGCACAACTTTGAGAGACAAAAGGTTATTCTGACTTTATATATAAAACCATATAAATAAATAAGAAAAACATTAGGACTCAAGAGATAAATGGTAAAAGGTCATGTAGGAGAAAGGAATTCACAGAAGATGGAAAACAAATGAGTAAAAAGGTTATAAAAATATTTAAGTTGTTTAGTAATCAAATAAATGCAAATTAAAATGATTAAAAATATTTTTGCCTTTCAAATAGCAAAAGATTGAAAAATATTATAGTAGTGCTAGAAAGAGTTTGGTGTTGGTTCACTGCTGGCAGGAGTGTGAATCAGTGTTAAAGTTTAAGTGTTTAAGTGTTAAAGGTTCATATATACTATGAACCTTAAGATTTCCACACTTTGCTACATTAATTCAAATTTCAGGACTCTGTGCAAAGGAAACTCTCAAACATGCTATAGGTAAAGCTTTAAGTAAAATAAGTTGCCTTTAGACATACAGATGGCCAACAGACACATGAAAAAATGCTCAGTATCACACGGCATCAGGAAATACAAATCAAAACCATAATGAGATACCACCTCACACCAGTCAGAATGGCTAAAATTAGCAAGTCAGGAAACAACAGATGTTGGCAAGGATGTAGAGAAAGGGGAACCCTCTTACACTGTTGGTGGGAATGCAAGCTGGTACAGCCATTCTGGAAAGCAGTATGGTTCCTCAGGAAGTTAAAAATAGAGCTACCCTATGACCCAGCAATTGCCAACTAGGTATTTACCCAAAGGATACAAACATAGCGATCTGAAGGGGCACCTGCGCCCCAATGTTTATAGCAACAATGTCCACAATAGTCAAACTATGGAAAAAGCCCAGATGTCCATTGACAGAGGAATGGATAAAGAAGATGTGGTACACACACACACACACATACACACACACACACACAGGAATATTACTCAGCCATCAAAAAATGAAATCTCACCATTTGCAACAACATGGATAGATCTAGAGGGTAATATGCTAAGTGAAATAAGTCAGAGAAAGACAATTACCATATGATCACTCATATATGGAATTTAAGAAACAAAACAGAGGATCATAGGGGAAGGGAGAGAAAAATAAAATAAGATGAAATCAGAGAGGGAGACAAACCATAAGAGACTTAACTATAGTGAACAAACTGAGGGTTGATGGAAGGTGGGGGGTGGGGAAATGGGGTAACTGGGTGATGGCCAGTAAGGAGGGCAATTGAAATAATGAGCACTGGGCTTTGTATGCAAGGGATGAATCACTAAATTCTCCCTCTGAAACTAATAATATGCTGTATGTTAATTAATTGCATTTAAATTAAAAATAATTAAATAAAAATAAGTTGACTTCAGCCTTATTTGTATTATCAAAGACCTAAAAGTAGCCTAAATGTTGAATAACACAGGAATGGTGAATTAGTGATTTTCAACTTTTGAGAAAATCTAATGGAAGTCTTTTTTTTTAAAGATTTTATTTATTTATTTGACAGAGATAGAGACAGCCAGCGAGAGAGGGAACACAAGCAGGGGGAGTGGGAGAGGAAGAAACAGGCTCATAGTGGAGGAGCCCGATGTGGGGCTCGATCCCATAACGCCGGATCACGCCCTGAGCTGAAGGCAGGCGCTTTAACCGCTGTGCCACCCAGGCGCCCCTAATGGAAGTCTTTTTAATCAAACAAAATCTCACTTAGAACTTCAGTAATAAAGACCCATAATAGCAGATCTGTTCTGGGGATGGCAAGACCTGCCTCTTTCTGGCTCTGCAGTGGATATCATTGGAGGGGCAACCTAGGAAAAACATAAGACTTTGAGAGCACAGTTTGAAAACCACTCCATTCAACAAGCTACTATAATTTATACAATGGCCTATCATCATATTTGCAAAGAATATTTGGAAGTATGAGAAAATGATAAAAATTTAAATAAAAGACAGATCAAATATAATTTTATGATGTCAGTTATGTGAAATACACCTGGAAAAAAGATGGAAAAGAAATAATAAATAGATAAGAATAGGAATGTTTTCATATAAAATAAAACCACTATGATATCTGGGTAGTGAGATTATGTCTCATTTTAGTTTCATCTTAAGCTTTTTGAATTTCTCAAGCTTTTAATAAAAAGGGTGTTTCATGATGAGAAAAACGTGTGTGTGTTTATGTCTGTGAGTTTAAAATTTGTCTTGCCAAACAGACCTCATTTTGCTCTTTTCATATGTTGCGGGGTTGGTGGAAATTCTCTTGTCCTATAGATCTTATTTCAGCTCAGTGATGGACAAAATTTCTCATGGTATTTACTATGAAAAACACTGGCTGGGTGAGGTATAGCTCAGTAGAGTCGCCGCTGGCAGAGGGGTTCACTCAGTTATAAACATCCTTACAGGCATGAGAACTCATGACTCCCCCAGCCTCTGCCAAGCCCTGGGGACGTAAAACCAACAGCTCAGGAAAGAACATTCATGAATGCAAATCACCCTAATTCCACTGCAGGTGTGCCAGGGACACTGAGAAGTGACTGGCCTCAGGGTGATGTCACAGAACAGGGGATTTTACGTCCCTTTTATGATGGGGAAGCACTATCCGAAGGGCTTTGCTTCATTGTGTTGGTCACAAGTCAAGATTGCAAGCCACAAAGGCTGTTATGCAGGAAAAGGATTTAATTTAAAAAGATAACATATGGTTGTCAGCCCAGAGAATGAGACTTGAGACTGAGTTTCTAGCAAGAATAGCTAAAACCCTACTGCGGAACCGGGTCCAGCGAGAAGGAGAGCGATCACCATGGCTGACCCTGCCGCATCAACATTCCACCTTGCCACCACTCAGCCCCAGCAACTCCTTGTCTCTGCAAACAACGTCATGAAGAAAATGATGGCTGTGCAAGACCTCCTTCTTCAAGGTATCTTTGGAACTGCAGTCCTGGGTGGGTGAGTACATGTATTTGGTGGAGCCCAGATCGCATGCTGGAGCCCTCGCTGTAAGGAGGGTGCAGAGTTCTGGGTTTTACTTTGAGTAGACGGGACTCATAAGACTGGGCACCCTCATATGTAGCTGGGTGTTCAAAATATGCTGGACAACCGGAAAGCCTGACAATTATCTACCACACCTATGTTAGATCACTGAACCCTTACGACAGCCCTATGAGGTATTGTATTTTCTCCATTTTTTTAAGATGATGAAAACTAAAGATTTAAGAGGTCAGAAAATGTGCCCAAGTCTCTTAAGCTAGGAAGTGGTAAGGCAAGGAACTGAAATCTGGCCCCTAAACTCATGTACTTTCCACTACATGCTGTGACTGACAGAGGAGGGGACAGCTGGCAAAATCCTGAAAGAATGGTTTTCAGGATTGTTCTGTGGCTGGAACGAGCGTTCACCTTGAACAGGAGGAGATGAGCCTGGAAAGAGAGAGAGGGTCTGAACCATGAAAAGAGGAGAAGCTGGTACAAATGACTGGGCTCAGCAGATGTAGGGCCCAACTGGGTTTTATTTCAGAAAAGAATCCTTTGTAATGATTCTTAATCAATGCCTCTCCCTTCCCCTGATTTTTTTATCCACCAAGGTCTCAACTCCTTCTCAGTTGTCCTGGCCATAAAGTGTTTGAAAATTTATTTTAAAGATTCTATATCTATCTATCTATCTATCTATCTATCTATCTATCTATCTATCTGAGGGGGGAAAGGGCAGAAGAAGAGGGAGAGAGAGAATCCAGAGCAGACTCTGGACTGAGCACAGAGACCCACTCAAGACTCAATCCCACAACCCTGAGATCTGAGATCACGACAACCCGAGCTGAAATCAAGAGCCAGATGCATAAGTGACTGAGCCACCCAGGCACCCCTTGAAATTTTATTTTAAAAGTCATTAGTTCTTTTTTTTATAACAATTTTTTATTATATTATGTTAGTCACCATACAGTACATCCCTAGTTTTTGATGTAAAGTTCCATGATTCATTACTTGCGTATAACACCCAGTGCACCATGCAATACGTGCCCCCCTTAATACCATCACCGTCCCCTCCCATAGTTCTTAACCTGTCGAAAGCTATGGGATTTTCTTCCCACACAACATTCTGCACGTGTATCTTCAAGGTGTCCTCAGACCCTCGTCTGGAACCCATCTACAGACTGGTCATGGGTTCAGAGATGGGAATTTCATTGAGAAAATGACCTAATGAGAGCACCTTATGAAGAAATAATTGACAATAGCTCGTGGCACAAGTTTAGGAGAGGATTAAAATGGAAGAAGAGAAGATCATCAGAATGCTGCTGTAAGCCTCCAAGAAGAAATGATGAAGACTTAGTTATGTAAAAATCGTTATTCTGTGACATCTTAGAGGACGTCTCTGCAGGCAGCCTACTTAAGCTCAGCTGTGCGATTGCAGGGCAAGTGGGGCTCACCTGACCTGAAGCAGTTCACGTTGGGACCTCGGCAGCTCGTTAATGTAGGCTAGTCTACACTGACAAGCCGACTGATGCCTCGACTCCCGAAGGCCCCTTAGGCTGATTGAATCGATGTACAGTGTTTCCTCAGGAAACTGCAGGCCCACTGTGCTCTTCCCTGGTTGAGCCGTAAGCAGAATAATTCAACAAGCTGACACCTCAGGTGTCATGTTTAAAAACCACGTAGCTAAAGTAAAAAAGGCATTTAGGGGAAGGGTGATAGGACAGGAAAATGCTGGAGGATCATTTCATGTACGTAGGAGGAAGGAGCAGAGCACGGTGGTGCTTGAGGTGCGTCCACAGAAGGCAGCATCAAGGTTTTCAAATCTTTGGAAGGCCAGCATGTGAAAGAACAGTTACGTTAGCTCTCTCATACTTCAGACATGGAAAAGAGGGTCACTGGGAAGAAGTCAGATTTGGGCTCAGCTTAAAGAAGTGTGTCATAGTTTGAGCTGTCTAAAGAGGGATGGCCTGCCTCACCCTGAGGGACATTCAGACAGGAGCTGGGCAGCCATCTGCCAGAAGCTCTCTAGAAGGGAATTCCACTTGGAAGCCCAGGGGCCGGGCCTGGGGGCAGGTGGGGGATGAGGAAGATGGAGGAGGGATGACCCTGTGGGGCTCTAAGTTATCTCACCTTCTGAGAGCATGTGTTACCCCATAATTAGATAGCAGCCTAACTATTTAAATAACTGAAATAAAATGATTGAGAAACAAAGTCACGGCCAAAGGACTCTTAAGGCCACAGCAACTCATGATAGATTGGAGAGAAGGGCGAGGAGGCAGTCGCCCCCCAGGAGACGTGGTGGAGGCTCCATCTTCTCTCCTTTGCCATCTGAGTTTTCTTTCTCTGAGGCTACTGGGCCACAGCGAGTTTGCACAGAAGAAATGTGCAGTTTTTTGTTTTGTTTTGTTTTGTTTTGTTTTGTTTTTAGGGGGCGAGGGGCAGAGGGAGAGACAGAATTCTAATCTTAAGGGGCAGACTCCACTCTCAGCGCAGGGCTGGATGCGGGGCTCGATCCCACGACCCTGAGATCATGACCTGAGCTGAAATCAAGTCAGACGCTTAGCCGACTGAGCCACCCAGGTGCCCCTGAAATATGTGTTTTTAATGGCTGAAAAGCAGAAAGCCACGAAAGCACACAGTGTTTGATAAGAAACTGGAAGAGAAAGAAAGGGGGAAGAAGGGATAGAAATTCTTTTCCAGGAAGAGCAAGTAGTTGCGAAGACAACAATCATCACAAAGTCGCTAATATTATTTTCCTAATTATTGAACATGTGTTATGTGTCAGACGCTGTGCCACGAGTTTCGCAAACGTGTTCCAGGTAACCCTCACAGAACCCCTAGGAGCCGGCATCGATGTCATCCCTCATTTCACAGGGAAGACACTGGAGCCTTTGGAGAGGTTCAGCAGCTAGCTAGTCAGTAGTGCTGCGGCCGCTTGACAGGCCCCTTAAATAACTCAGCCAAAGATCTTTAGTCCCCCAGGTGCATCCACAAGAGCTTAAACCCAAAGCTGGTGTAATTGAGAGCTACTTTATTATTTTAATATTAATTAGATTCTGAAGCTCGAATAGCGTTCTCTCTCTCTTTCTCTGTGTTACTCTCTCCTGCACTCTGTCCCTCTCGGGTAAGGCAGTGTTGTAGCTGCGTAGCCAGATGGATGCAGCCTGGATTGACAGGGGTTCTCTCTGCTTATAAAGAACAGTTTTATGTTCATCTACCCATCTGCTTGGTATCCATGCAACCATGTAAGAGACCAGCTTTTGCATATTTATATTTTTCTTCTTCCTGCCATGCGGAGATGGGGAATTACATGGTCACTTAGAAGTCTGACTGTCCATTTAGAAACATCTCATAATACCCGGTAGAATAAAATTACAGGCGAAGAACGCGTTTTTCTTTTTTTCAGAGATTATGTTTGTGCTGTAGTTAATCATATGGGTACAATTCATACTGACTATGACTCCTCCTTATTGCAGCTTACCTCAGCTTGCAAATCAGTCCTCCAAATAATATGGCTCAGCAAAATCCTAGTTGGTTCACAAATTCACTGTTCATGCCCACCCCTTCATTTGTCTGTTCTTAGTGACCCTGTTGCCTTCGATTTAGTCTTGCATTGATAAGCCATGAAAATAGGAAACATCTGTTCATAGCGAGTACTCTTGGAGTTTTAATAGACAAAGACTACTCTGAAAATTAAGATATAATACACATTGATATAATAGCACAGAGACTGTAAAACATGTTTCTTTTCAGTACCCTATTGTTGACACATTTTACTAAGAATGTCATTTCCACAGCCATCTGAGTTTGGGGACAACATTAAAGAATGTGGGTGTCTCTCCACAAATCTTTGATCTCTTAGCCCCATTGATAGATGTGTAAAATCCTTTTGACCACACAGGCAGCACTGTCAAGGGTGCTCACTGCTAACCTTCACGCATGCCCATCATGGTGCATGTGGCCCTATAGTGAATTATTTACCCTAGATTTACCTGGACCCAAATAAGAGCCATGGGAGGCTGGAGACTAGTGTGATATCCTTCTAGGCAGCAACCTGATCATAGACATCAGATCCTGCCACACTTCTTGCTTTGTATTCTTCCTTTGGCTCCTATTTTCAAGTGGAAGAAATTATTAGCTTCTATAACCTGACACGAGATCTAATTAATTTACAGTTTCAAGAAATATTAGTACTAGAAGAGACATTACCTTATCCTATTACAGTGAAGTTTTTCAAACCACAGGTTGTGGCCCATTCGTGGGTAGTAAAATCAATCTAATGAATCGAGACTGATTAAATATGGTCACCCATTCTCTGATCCTGCTATCAGTAAGTAAAGGGGTCTGTGTCTCCTCCTTTTGAATCAGGGTCATCTTAGTAACTTGTTTAATCAATAGAAGACATCACAAGTATCATTCTGGGACTTCAGAGACTAGGTCATAAATGATCTAGCAGCTTCCACTCAGGGTTCCTGGAATGCACATTCTTAGGACACTCTTTCTGGTAACCCGGATGCCACGCTGTGTGAGAAGACAGCCCACGTGGAGAAGGCAAGTGAAGCTGCTTAGTTGACAACCAGAACTCAGTTTCTAGCTGACAGCTGGTGTCAACCGCCAGCCATAGGAGCGAGTCCTTTTAGATATCCAACACAGCTGAGCCGTCAGAAGTCTGGAGGCCCAGCGTACACCTGACTGCAACTGCATAAAAAATGCAAGGGAGAGACACCCAGGGGAGCCCACGCAGCCCATAGAACCCCTTGAATTAATAATAATAGCATGTTGTTTATAAGCCCAAAGTTTTGGTGTGTTTTGTTATGCAGCAAAAGGTAAACAAGAGCACAGGTCAAGATAGTTTTTAATGAGACAGAATAAAATAGAATAGAAAATAATGGAAAGATATAAAGGATAAGTGTTGCTTTATAAAATTTTTTTTGATGTATCTGTGTGTCAGAGAAAAGAAGAGATATAGATAGATAGAAATAGAAGGACTGTGTTATGATGTAAAATGTTTTTCTATGTTTTAGGAAACAGGTTTATAGGATATTGCCCATGTGTTAGAATTTACTCATTTAGGGTGCACAATTCAATATCTGGCTGGTATATTTACCAAGCTGTGCAACCATCACCATAATCAATTTTAGAACATTTCCGTGCCCTTCAAAACCATCCTTAACCTTAGCAGTGACTTCTCATTCTTGTCCCTGCCCAGTTGCAGGCAACTACTGATCTACTTTCTGTCTCCATAGGTTCACCATACCATTCTGAACATTTCATATAAATGGGAGCATGCAATACAGATCCTCCTTGACCTATGAAGGGGTTATGTCACAATAAGCCCATTGTAAGTTCAAAATGTAGTAAGTCAAAAGTGCATTTAATACACCTAACTTACCAACCATCATAACTTAGCCTAGCTACCTTAAATGTGCTCAGAACACTTACATTAGCTGACAGTTGGGCAAAATCATTTAACACAAAGCCTGTTTTACAATAAAGTGTTAAATATCTCATGTAGTTTACTGACAGTTTACTGACAGTACTGACAGCAAGAAAGAGAATGGTCAAATGGGCACAGAATGGTCCTATCAGGGGTGCCTGGGTGGCTCAGTCATTAAGTGTCTGCCTTCGGCTCAGGGTGTGATCCCAGGGTCCTAGGATCGAGCCCTGCATCGGTCTCCCTGCTATGCTGGGAGCCTGCTTCTTCCTCTCCCACTCCCCCTGCTGTGTTCCCTCTCTCACTGGCTGTCTCTCTCTCTGTCAAATAAATAAATAAAATCTTAAAAAAAAAAAAAAGAATGGTCCTATCAGTTGTTTGCACTCATGATGGCGTGGCTGACTTGAGGCTGTGGCAAGCAACATGGGAGTGTATTGTACCACATATTGCTAGCCTGCGAAGGAATCAAAATTCAAAGTACAGTTTCTACTGAATGTGCATCACTTCTGTACCATCATAAAATTGAAAAATCGTAAGTCGAACCTTCATATTGGGGACCATCTGTATGTGGTCTTTTGTGACTGGCTTCTTTAAATTAGGATGTGTTTAAGGTTCATTCATGCTATAGTATGTATCAATATTTCATTTCCTTTTATTGCCAAATAATATTCCATTGATGAATAGATATCACATTGATTTATCTATCCAGCTGGTGATGTGACATTTGGGTTGTTTCCACCTTTCAGCTATTATAAAGAATGTTGCTATGAACGCCCAGGTACAAGTTTTTCTGTGGACATATGTTTTCACTTACCTTGGGCACAGTACCTCTACGTTTAACATTTTGAGAACTGTCAGAGTATTTTCCAAAGAGGCTGTACGATTTTACATTCTCAATACTATATTAGGGTTCTAATTTTGCCCTATTTTTGCCAGCATATTTTATTGGCTTGTCTTTTCGGTTATAGGCATTCTAATTCATATGATGCAGTATCTCATTACAGTTTTGATCTGCTTTTCCATAATGGAGAATGGTTTTGAGTATCTTTTCATGTGATTATTGATCATTTCTATTTCCTTTTTAGAAAAATGTGTATTCAGATTCTTCGCACATTCAAAAAATTAGGCTATTTGATTTTCGTTATATTTGTTTTCTCTTCATTCTGGAAATAAGTACCTTACCAGATAAATGATTTGCAAATATTTTTTCCTCATTCTGTGGGTTGTCATTTTACTTTTTTGAAGGGTTTTTTGTTTGGTTTGGTTTTGGTTTTTTGCAGCACAAAAATTTTCATTTTATTTAAAAGTCTAGTAATTTATTTATTTTGTTGCTGTGCTGTTGGTGCTGAATTTAAGAAGGCTTTGCCCAACTCAAGGTAATGACTATTTACTACTATGTTTTATGATTTAAGTTCTTTTGCTTACATCCATGATCAATTTTGAGTTAATTTTAGCGTATGGTGTGAGGAAGGAGACTGACTTTATTTTTTCACATATAGGATACCTTGCTATCTCAAGATTTGTTGAACAGATGCTTCTTTCCCCTATTGAATTGTCTTGGCACTTTGTGGAAAATCAATTGATCTGGTCCATTCTACTAGATTAGAAGTCAGAAAAAGTCTTGTATACACTAATGCATTTTTATTTCTTTAATGGGAATCTTATGATTATCTGGTCCATTCCTCAATGAAGCCTTCCTATGTGTTTAGATGTCTTTGCCATGTGCTCCTGTAGCACTATACTCTTACTTTAATGCTTATTGAATTGCAATTTTTTGTTTATTGTCTGCTTTCTTAAATAGTTGTAAAGCTCCAAGGGGAGGCATTTTGTCTACTTTGCTTGCCTGGTCCAGTGCTTGACATAGCATGACTGCTCAGTAAATATTTGCAATATTGTTGAATTAAAGGTGAGTGAGACCCAAGAAATATGAAAATGTGAATTGAACTTTTCAGGCTCATATACCAAGTTAGAGTTAGAATCAAAACTATAATCTAGTCAAGAGAGATCTACTCCACTCTATCATGTTATTGGCCCTAATCCTGTGCAATGTAGGCATCAATATACAAGAAGTTTTAGACTAAAGGTCTTGTTGGAATGCCAATTAAAAAATATGCTGACTTCTTTGGGAATGAGCCACCTCCAGAACAGAAGTTTATAAACAATGATATGCCCACAATTTGAAAACCTAGATGAAATGGACAAATTCCTTGAAAGACATTGTCTACAAAAACATACAAGAAGAAATAGACTAATCTGAATAGGCCTATACTATTGACTGAATGTTTGTGCCCTCTCCCCATCCCAAATTTATTCATTGAAATCCTAACCCCCAATGTAATTGTATTAGGAGGTGGACCTTTGGGAGGATTATGTCTTGAGGGAAGAGCCCTCATGAATAGAATTAGTGCTCTTATAAAGAGACCCCAGAGAGCTCCCTTACCCCTTCTGCCTTGTAAAGTTACAGTGAAAAGATGGCTGTCAATGAGCCAGGAAATTGGTCCTTGCCAGATACTGATTCTTCTGGCACCTGGATCTTGGACTTACCAGCCTCCCAAACTGTAATAAATAAATTTCTGTTGTTTATAAGCCACCCAGTTTATCGTATTTTTGTTATAACAGCTGAATTGACTAAGATAGCATATATATATATGTATATATATATATATATATATGAAATTAAATCAATAATAACTTTACCAAACAGAAAACACCATACCCAGATGTGTTCACTAATAAATTCTAACAAATGTTTAAGGAAAAAATCATATCAATTCTCTAAAATTTCTTCCAGGAAATAGAAAGAAGAAACCCTTCCTAACTCATTCTGTGAGGCTGTCATTACCTTAATACCCAAACCAGAAAAAAATACTACAAGTAAACTACAGAGCAATATCTCTCGTAAACATAGATGTAAAAGTTCTCAATAAAATATAGCAAATCAAATCCTACAGCATATAAAAAGTATTGTACACCACAACCAAGTGGTATTTATTCCAGCTATGCTAGGAATCAAACACATTAAAGAATCAATGAATGTAATTCATAACACCATCAGGCTAAAGAAGAAAAATCACATGATTATATTGATAGATGCAGAAAAACCATTTGACAAAATCTGACATCAGTTCATGATTAAAAACTCTCAGAAAACTAAGAATAGAGAGGAAGTTCCTCAACTTGATTAAAAACATCTACAAAAAACCTACAGCTAACAATACTTAATGATGAGAGATTAGAAGCTTTTGTGTTAAGATAAAAAATGAGGCAAGTATGTCCTCTCTCATCTCTCTTGTTCAACACTGTATTGGAAATCCTAGGTAATGCAACAAACAAACAAACAAACAACAAGAATTCTGACTGGGAGGGAAGAAATAAAACTATCTTTTCACAGAGAACATGATTGCCCATGTAGAAAATCTGAAAAACCAACAACACAAAAACTTCCTAGAATTAGTAAATGATTTATAATAAAGTTACAGGATACAAAATTAAAATATCAAAGTTAATCACTGTCTTAAATACCAGCAATCAACAAGTAGAATTTGAAATTTACAAGCACATTATTATTTCCATTAGCAGCCAAACAAATGAAACATTTAGTGATAAACCTAACAAAATATCTAAAGATCCATATAAAGAAAACCATGAAACTCTGATAAAAGAACTCAAAGGAGTAAATAACTAGAGAGTTATTTCATGTTCATGGATAGAAAGATTCAATATTGGTAAGATGTCAGATCTCCCAACTTAATCTACAGATTCAATGCATACTTAATCAAACCCCCAGAAAGTTATTTTATAGATATCAACAAACTGATTCTAAAGTTTGTGAGGAGAGGCAAAAGACCCAGAATGGCCAACACAATATTGAAGGGGAAGAACAAAGTTGAAGACCAACACCACTCAACTTCAAGATTTACTCTAAAGCTATGGTAATCAATACAGTGTGGTGTTGGTGAAAGAATAGACAAATAGATCAATGATACAGAATGGAGCCCAGAAAGAAATCCACATAAATATCTTTGACAAAGAAGCAAGGGCAATACAATGGGGCAAAGGTAGTCTTTTCAACAAATGGTACTGGAAAAACTGGACATTCACATATAAAAAAAAAATGAATCTACACACAAACTGTACACCTCTCATTAAAAGTAGCTCAAAATGGAACATAGACCTTAATGTAAAATACAAAACTATAAAATTCCTAGAAGATAACACAGTAGAAAATCTAGGTGACTTTAGATATGGTGATAACTTTTTAGATACAACACTAAAGGCACCATCCATGAAAGAAATAAGCAATAAGCTAAACTAAAATTGTCATAAAGATACTCCCTGGACTTGAGAAAAGAATGAAGGACCTCAGTGAGACCCTCAACAAAGATATAGAAAACATAAAAAAAATCAGAGATGAGGAACTTAATCAGTGAACTTAAAAATACACTAAAGGGAATAAATAGTAGACTAAAGGGAGCAGAAAAATAGATCAGTGACCTGGAGGATAGAATAATGGAAAGCAATCAAGCTGAACAGGAGAGAGAAAAAAGAATAATAAAAAATGAAAATAGATTAAGGCAACTCAGTGACACCATTTACATTATAGGGATCCCAGAAGGAAGAGAGAGAAAGCAGGACAGAAAATTTATTTGAAGATTAATAGCTGAAAACTTCCCTAATCTGGGAGAAGTAACAGAATTCAGATCCAGGAGGCACAGAGATCCCCCAACAAAATCAACCCAAGGTGGTCCACACCAAGACACATAGTAATCAAAATGGCAGAAAGTAGTGATAAAGAGAGAATTTTAAAAGCAGAAAGAGAAAAGGAAACAGTTACAAACAAGGGAGACCACATAAGGCTACCAGCTGATTTTTTCAGCAGAAACTTTGCAGGCCAGTAGGGAGTGGTATGGTTTATTCAAAGGCTGAAACCTGCAACCAAGGGTACTCTATCCAGCAAGGCTATTACTCAGAACAGAAGGAGAGATAAAGAGTTTCCTAGACAAACAAAAGTTAAATTCATCACCACTAAACCAACCTTACAAGAAATGGCAAAGGGGACACTGAGTGGAAAGGAAAGACCATAAACAGGAGCAAGAAAAGTAGGAAGTACAAAAGTAGTAAAATTAAGAAGTCAAGGGATTCACAAAATAAAAGGATGTAAAGGATGACACCATATACCTAAAACAAGGAGAGGAGTAAAGAATGGGTTCAAACGTTAGGCCACAAAACAAATCTCAACAAATTCATAAGACTAAAGTCATACCATGAATCTTCTCCAACCACAACACTATGAAACCAGAAACCAACCACAACAATAAATTTGGAAAAGAACACAAATACATGGAGGTTAAATAACATGCTTCTGAACAATGAATTGGTTAATCAAGAAATCAAAAAGGAAATAAAAAAATACATGGAGACAAATGAAAATAAAAACACTACAGTCCAATCTTGGAGATTTGGCAAAAGCGGTTCTAAGAAGGAAGTTTATAGCAATATCTTACCTCAAGAAGCAAAAACGAACAAACAAACAAAAACAAACCTCAAGTAAACTACTTAACCTTACATCTAAAAGGGCTAGAAAAGGATGAACAAATAAAACCCAAACTGGAAGAAGAAGGGAAGGAAATAAATATTAGAGTGGAAATAAATGAAATAGAATAAAAAGAAACAATAGAACAGATCAATGAAACCAGGAGCTGTTTCTTTGAAAAGATCAATAATTTGATAACTCTTTAGCCAGACTCATCAAAAAAAAAAAAAGAGAGAGAGAGAGAGAGAGAGAGGACTCAAATAAACAAAATCAGAAACGAAAGAGGAGAAATAAACAACACCACAGAAATACAAACAATTATAAGAGAATATTATGAAAAATTATATGTCAACCATTGGAAAACCTAGAAGAAATGGATAAATTCCTAGGAACATATAACCTTCCAAAACTGAATCAGGAAGAAATAGAAAATTTGAACAGACCAATTACCAGCAATGAAATTGAATCAGTAATCAAAAAACTCCCAAGAAACAATAGTCCAGGACCAGACAGCTTCACAGATGAATGCTACCAAACATTTAAAGAAAAGTTAATACCTATTCTTCTCAAACTATTCCAAAAAATAGAAGAGAATGGAAAGCTTCCAAATTCATTCTATAAGGCCAGCATCTCTGATATCAAAACCAGAGAAAGACACCACAAAAAAAAAAAAAAAGAAAGAAAGAAAAAAGAAAACTATAGGCTAATATCTCTGATAAACATAGATGCAAAAATCCTCAACAAAACATTAACAAACCAAATCCAACAACACACTAAAAAAGTCGTTCACCACAGTCAAGTGGGATTTATTCCAGGAATGCAAGGATGGTTCAATATTTACATATCAATCAATGTGATACATCACAACAACAAAAGAAAGGATGAAAACCATACAATCATTTCAGTAGATGCAGAACAAGCATTTGAAAAAGTACAACACCTATTCCTAAAAAAAATCCTCAATAAAGTAGGTTTAGAGGGAACATACCTCAATATAATAAACGCCATATACAAGAAACTCACAGCTAACATACTCAGTGGTGAAAAATTAAGAGCTTTTCTTCTGACATCAGGAACAAGACAAGGATGTCCACTCTCACCACTTTTATTCAACCTAGTACCAGAAGTCCGAGCCACAAAAATCACACAAGAAAAGGAAATAGAAGGCATCCGAATTGGTAAGGAATAAGTAAAACTTTCACTATTTACAGAAGACATGATGCAAATATAGAAAACCCTAAAAACTCCATCAAAAAACTACTAGAACTGATAAATAAATTCAGTAACAAAATCAATATACAAAAATCCATTGCATTTCTATACACTAAAAATGAATGAACAGAAATAGAAATTAACAAAACTGTCCCATTTACAATTGCATGAAAAATAATAAAATACCAATGTGTAAATTTAACTAAGAAGGTAAAAGACCTGTATTCTGAAAACTGTAGAACACTGATGAAAGAAATTAAACATGATGCAAAGAAATGGAAAGATATTCTATGCTCGTGGATTCAGAGCATATTGTTAAAATGGCCATACTACACAAAGCAATCTACAGATTCAACACAATCCCTATCAAAATACCAACAGCATTTTTCATAGAACTAGAACAAATAATCCTAAAATTTGTATGGAACCACAAAAGACCCTGAATAGCCAAAGAAATCTTGAAAAAGCATAACAAAACTGTAGGTATCATAATCCCAGAATTCAAGATATACTACAAAGCTGTATCAATCAAAACAGTATAGTATTGGCACAAAAATAAAAACTTAGGTCAAAAGAACAGAATAGAGAGCCCAAGAAATAAACACATGATTATTTGGTCAACTAATATATGACAAAGGAGGCAAGAATATGCAACGTGAAAAAGATAGTCTTTTCAACAAATGGTTTTAGGAAAACTGGTTGGCTACATGCAGAAGATTGATACTGGACCACTTTCTTACACTATACACAAAAAGACAATCTCAAAATGGATTAAGGACCTAAATATGAGAGCTGAAACCATGAAAATCCTAGGAGAACAGGCAGTACTGTCTCTGACACTGACCATAACAGCATTTTTCTAGATATGTCTCTTCAGGCAAGGGAAACAAAAGCAAAAATAAACTATTGGGACTACATCAAAATAAAAAGCTGATGCACAGCAAAGGAAGCAATCAAAGAAACTAAAGACAACCTACTGAATGGGAGAAGATACTTGCAAATGACATATTTGATGAAGGATTAGTATCCAAATTACATAAAGAACTTACACAACACCAAAAGAAAACCCCACAAATAATTCAATTAAAAAATGGGCAGAAGATATGAACAGACATTTCTTCAAAGAAGACATACAGATGGCTAACAGATATATGACGAGGTGCTCAACATCACAATCATCAAGGAAATGCAAATGAAAACCACAATGAGATACCACCTCACATCTGTCAGAATGGCTAAAATCAAAAACACAAGAAACAACAAGTGTTGCTGAGGATGTGGAGAAAAAGGAACACTTGTGCACTGTTGGTGAGAATTCAGATTGGTGTAGGGAAGACAGTATGGAGGTTCCTCAACAAATAAAAAAAAAAATGATATGATCCAGCAATTCCACTACAGGGTATTTACCCAAAGAATGTGAAAATACTAATTCGAAAAGAAACATACATCCCTGTGTTTATTGGAGCATTATTTACAATAGTCAAATTATGGAAACAACCCAAGTGTCCACTGATAGATGAATGGATAAAGAAGATGTGGTGTACACACACACACACACACACACACACACACACACACACACTGGAATATTACTCAGCCATAAAAAGAATGAAATCTTCTCATTTGCAGCAACATGGATAGATCTAGAAGGTGTAATGCTAAGTGAAATAAGTCAGAGAAAGAAAAATACCATATGACTTCACTCATATGTGGAATTTAAGAAACAAAACAAACAAAGAAAAAAGAGATGAAAAACAGACTCTTAACTTACAGAGAACAAACTGATGGCTACCGGAGGGAGGTAGGTGGGGGGATGGATAAAATAGGTGATAGGGATTAAAGAGCACACTTACCATGATGAGCACTGAGTGATGTATGGAAGTGTTGAATCACGATATTGTACACTGTAAACTAATACAGCACTATATGCAAATTATATTGCAGTTGAAATAAAAAACAGAAAAACGAGATGTCACTACATCTCTAGTAGAATGGTCAAATTCAAAACACTAATAACACAAAATGGCAGTGAGGATGTGGAGCAATAAGACTTCTCATTCATTGTTAGTGAACCTCTCATTCGTTGTTAGTGGGGATGCAAAATGATAGAGGCAATTTGGAAGACAGTTTTTCAGTTTCTTACAAAACTTAACATACTCTTGCCAAATGGTCCAGCAACTACATTCTTTGATATTTATCCAAAGGGTTTGAAAACTTATGTCCACACAAAAACCTACATACAGATGTTTGTAGCAGCTTTATTTGTAATTGCCAAAACTTGAAAGCAACCAAGATGTCCTTCAATAGGTGAATGGGTTAATGAACTGTGGTCCAACCAGACAATGGAATATTATTCAGAGCTAAAAGGAAATGAGCTATCAATTCATGAAAAGATATGGAGGAACCATAAATGCATATTACTACATGAAAGAAGCCAGTCTGAAAAGGTTATGTACGATGTAATTTCAACTATACGGCATTCTGGAAAAGACAAAACTATAGAGACAGTGAAAGTATCAGTAGTTGTCAGAGGTTAGGGAGAGGCAGGGATGAACAGGCAAAGCACAGGGGATGGTTTTGGCAGTGAAACTATCCTGTATATTACAATGGTGGATAAACGTCTTTACACATCTGTGAAAACCATAGAATGTATAACACGGAGAGTGAACCCTAGTATAACTATAGACTTTGGGTGATAATGATGTGTCGGTGTAGGTTTATTGATTGTAACAAACATGCCGCCCTGACGCAGGATGTTGATGTGAAGGAGGCTGTGTGTATGTGGGACTAGCTGCCATAGAGGACATTTCCGCCGCCTCCACTGGGTTTTGCTCTGAACCTAAAACTGCTCTAAAAATAAATTATATTTTAGGGGCGCCTGGGTGGCACAGAGGTTAAGCGTCTGCCTTTGGCTCAGGGCGTGATCCTGGTGTTATGGGATTGAGCCCCACGTCAGGCTCTTCTGCTATGAGCCTGCTTCTTCCTCTCCCACTCCCCCTGCTTGTGTTCCCTCTCTGGCTGGCTGTCTCTGTCTCTGTCGAATAAATAAATAAAATAAAATCTTAAAAAAAAATTATATTTTAAAACAACAACAGTCCAACACCCAATTAAAAAAAGAAATGAAGGTGCTCTTTTGCTTAGACTTTAGCGGGAAAGATGAGGTAAGGTTGTCAGTCAGTACACATAAACTGTAAACACACTGAGAATTCTTGCTGCTTAAACCCACTCATCACTGACTTTATCTGTTCATACGAGACTACTGACAAAATGTTAAGGGTTATCTGCATGATTAGTTTATATTTTCCTTGTTCAGGAAAAGGCAAGAGAAAAAATAACTCTGACTGAGTTGCAACATGAAAGCAATTTACCACCTCATCACCCTTAAACAAAAGGTTCAAATCAAAATGTGTTCAATCTTGACATATACCATATGCCTGAAAATGCTCACTGAATAGAAACCTAGATGTGAGAATAATTATGCATATGAATGGCAACCAATAAATATTTCAGTGAAATTTTTTATTCTGCACAGTTGGGTGTTGGATAATTCAGGTGCTTGGGAGGGAGGGCTCAACTCCTTTTGAGATGAGTACATCAGGGTCAAAAACAATGAAATGATTTAGCCAGAAACACAACAATGACTAAAACTCAAGCTATTTTGATTTCCAGTCTCAGTTACATTTTTTAAAGCCATCATTCCAGGCACATTATTGGTCTAGTGCCTAACTAGCGGTAGGCATGCAATAAACACTTCCTGGAGAAATGCTGGTTGAATTGGAAGAGTGTGAATTCATCAATGTATCTCTAGAACTGTCCAGGCGACAGATGCATAGATCAGGTGATAAATCAGAACATACTGGAGTCCGCTCACCATCATTTGGTGAAAATAGATTTTTTAAGGTTGTTTATCTCCTTTCCTAAGTCTATAGTAACCTCACTTTTAGGCCAGCAGACACTGAGGTCAGCCTGCCACCCAGCCCCTGTTCTCTCTCTCATTATGTCTCACCTGAATTACTTCAATATCATTCTAAATTAGCGCTCATCTTTTAGTCTTATCCCATTTTATTCCATCCTGCATGTACCTCTGAAGCTGTTTTTAGAAAACACAAATCTTGTCCTATCACTTCCTATGCCTAGAGTCTACTGCCCACAGGCTGAAGTCCAAGATCCTTAGCATGGGGTACAGGGAATCTTACAATTTAACCATGGCTTACTTTTTCAACCTCTTCTTCCTCTCCTCTCCATGTTTCCAAATGCTCTATAATTTCCAGTTGATCTATTGCTCAGGCCCAAAACCCAAGAGCATCACAACTCCTTGGTTTCTGTTATATTTCATGTATAACACAGCAGCAAATCCTGATGACTCTACCTTGACAATACATAGAAATCACCAGAGACTTTCTCACTGTTAAGCTAATAACACCTTGTGAATGTATACTCCACTGAGAAACCCCTCCAGTTCTACCTGTTCATGCTGTCTGCTGGAGAAGAAAGTTTGGATGTTTTCCCCCCCAGAACAAGATAAAACAAAACACAAAAACAAAATATAAGCAAAGTTACGCCATGTCTAGCCACATACATGGATACCACCCTGGTCCAATTCACCATAATTATCTCTTGTATAATTTACTGGAAAATTTGTAACTGGTTTCCCAGTTATCTATGCATCATGGAGTGGGATGGTGGTTCTCTTACAACCTATCCCCCACTCTAGTCCTCCAATGACTTCCAATTCACTTAGAACAAAATCCAGAGTCCTTACAATGGCCCTGGAGCTCCTACTACTCTCTCTCTAGTTCACTCTACTTCAGGCACATGCTGTACGTTTCCTCTTGCATCAGGACCTTTGCACATGCCATCTCCTCTTCCTGAGCATGCTTCCCCAGATAGTCACATGACTAACTCCTTTATTTCCTTCTTGTTTCACCTTGAATGTTGCCTTGTGAATCAGGCCTTACCTATACAGCTTAAACAAAATAATATCTCCTTACCCATGAACAGTGTTACCCTGCTTCACTTTTTTCCCTCCTGTATTCATTAATATCAGATGTGCTGATTTATATATTGCCGGGTTTCACATCAAGATATACACTTTCTGAGAGAGGGCAGTGCCTTTGTCTGCTCTGTGCATTTCTCTGTTTTTAATTCTAGAATAGTGCCTGGCACAGAGTAGGGGCTCAGCAAAATATCTCTTATATGAACTGAAGTGACTGAGAGTATGGGACAGTTTGGCTTCTTTCCCAATGTTAAAGAGTGGGTTAAGTTCAAGTTCTTGTGGGTCACTATCTGGTCAGTCCTTTGCTCTAAGTCATAGGATGTCTGCACTGGGATCCCAGGTGTTTGTATTTCTAATACCAATACTCTCTGTATGACATTTGTAGAAGGCTGTATTTTCTTTACAGTGATTTCATTTTTATGATTTTACTCGGCCTTCATAGCACAATATGGAAGGTATCATCGTTGTTATCTGCATTTCTTATTAAATTAGGAAACCTGATACTTTACCAAGAAGTGAAGTCCCAACATTTTAAAGATAATAATAATCCTACAAAGCTTATGGATTTGACCAAGACCTTAATTTAGTCTGGAAGAAAGGGAAGACTTAGGAAGATAATATGAAGACTTTGATACTTTAAGGACAGTCGATGGAAGGACAAACTTAACTGCAACAAACAGAGTGGAATAGATGTTTGTAACAACTCAATCCGTCCAAACCTGCAGCAGGCCACCTAAGGAGTGACATCACTAGCAATGGTTCAGCAGAGACTGGACCATTGGCCTCCAGGCAAACTTGTCGCAGAGGAGGTGCCAGAGAGGAAACTCCAGGTATTCTTTCAACCCACTCATCTATGAATCTAAAATATACATCCCATTTCTTGCTCCAAAGAACATTTTAAATCCTTCAGTGATAACAAAACAAAACAAACAAAAAAAACCCAAGAGCTATCCTAAATAAGGGTGAAATGAGTCATGGTCTTGTATGCAAGACCTCCCTTCCATGGCTCAGGCAGACTGTGAGAAGAAATTCTGGTATAAGCTACAAGAAAAGAGCTTTAGGGCTTAACAATGAGACCAAAGAAAGAACATCAGTTTGGGCAATACCAAGCCACAGCAGCAGAACAAATACCACAGATTTCCTTTCACGCTTCATGCAAAATCCCAGGTCTGTGCTTAACCTCTCACCAGCTGGCCAGGGTGAGGGGGCAGCATCCGAGCCAGGAGAATCTGTTGTTGACAACGTAGGAAACGGAGGCAGGAGGTCAGATGCTATTAGGAGATGGTGTTTCACATCCTGGGGATGGAGCTGTTGTTGGCAAGCGGTTTTGACAGAAATAGTTATTTATTTCCTGGCTGACCTGCAGCCAAGTGTGTGGGCCAGAAATTCTCAACAGATGAACAAGGGTCCCACCCTAAGGCTCTCTCCCACAGGCTTGCTCACTCAAACACTGTCTCTCACCTGCAAGGTTTAAGATAAATAAAATACCAGAGTGTTGCTGACATCCAAGTCATTTGATTTAAGTGATACTTGAAACCAACATCTGGGGTAAGGGAGAGGGGTTGAAACAGGACACTTAACAAAAGGGCACAGGAAGAGATAAGCTTTTCATTTTGTTGAATTTCCATGGCAGGTTTAAATAAAAAACAACCCCATATGCAGTATTATGTTAATTATATAAAAGAAGACCACAAAAGCCACTGCCATGAATATATGAAGGGAAAATTGACCTTCTTCCAGGGTCTTCTATGAAGGAACTTCGGAGTCACTAAATTCCTATGGGTATTAGCTAAGGAACAATCCTGAACAAGAAACTTGAGAAACTTAAGTGTTGGTTTGAAGAACACCCTGTTGTCTCTTTATTGTTACATAACTCGAATTTTTCTTTTCTTCTCTTTTCCAAAGCTCTCTCGGCCTCCTGTCCGATTACGCTGCATTCTTGTTTAGGGGCTTCTGTGGGGTCCTACTTGCCTCTTGGACCAATCTCCGAGTCCTGTGTGGCATGGAAAGCCCATCACAGCCCAGACTGAGTCTGCGCCCAGCGTCTGCTCCACAGCAAAGCCCACTGGCTCCTGAGCCTGCCAGCAGCTCTGCCTTGGCCCATTTTCGCTGCGCCTGGAATGCTCTCCTTCACCTCCAGCCAGCGAGCTCCTTCTCATTTTCAGCCCTGGGGGTGTTGGTGGTGGTGGGGCTGTGACTTTCTAAGGTCTTGCCCAAATCCCTGGATGGAATTACTTTTCTCTGTGCACCAAGGGATTTTTCATACTCACCATGTTAGGCTTTTATGGCCTTGATGCACATATTTATGGCTCACGTTGAATTATTAATTAAAACGAATACCATCTTGTTCCTCCTGACAGTCTCCTGATGATGATGCAGGTCAGGGCACTGGTTCTGGGTGGAGCCAGGCTGCCTGTCCCTTTCTATAAGCCAAGCCACCTCCTAGTGTGTAAACCAGGCCTGTTACCTCGACTTCACAGAAACCATCTGGCATAAGGTCGGGCCCTGTGTACTCAGCATATTTTAGCTATTATGGTTATCTTTATATGCCCAGAGCCTGGCAAGTTCCTGGTACTTAATAATCATAACAGTGAAGAAAAGCAGAATATGGCACCCCAAAATATGCCTCTTTGGCATTAGGATTGTTTTGAGAAACAGCAGACATGGGAAAACGCCTGAAAACAGAAAAGTTCCCTTTTGTAAGGGAAATCTACATTCATAAATCAAGTCTCCATTTGTAAGCGGGTCTCCCTCTCTTCACCAGGAAGAAACGGTGACTCTAAATCACAACAGAATCTTATCAGTGGAAAAGGCACCAACTTGACTCCAGATACCAAACCTCAGCCTTGGTTCCTGTGCTTTGGCTTGTAACTTCCCCATAACTGGCCTCGCCACACCCTTCTTTCTCCTGTGTTTGGCTGCAGACGGTAGTTAAGCTAGTGGTTTAGAGCATACAAACCGCACACACGTTAACAAACTGCATGTTTTTCTGTTGTTAATCTGGCTTTCATTACAGGGGTCTCAGCCAAGGACTCAGAAGGCTAGAGGTAAAATGATTTTTCTTCCTCTATGACAGCAAACCCTAAACATGTGTTATGTATTAGCCTTAAGTACCTTTCATGCAACGTCTCATTAGTTCACACATTCAAGGCCAAGACTTGGGTGAGGCTAGCAGGCACGTGGGGTACAAAATTTAAGAAAGTGCTCACTTGCAGGGTTGGCAAGTGCCCTCTGTTGACCTTGAATTTGTGCAGCCCTGAGAATGAGTGCCTCCTTCCACTATTGAACAGCTTTCTTGAGACAAAGTTCACACACTATACAATTCACCCATTTCAAGTGCACAGTTCAGGGGCTCTTATTATATTCACATGGTTGTGAAACCATCAGCCAACTTTAGAACATTCTCATCAACCCCCCGCAAAAACCCATGCCCATTATCAGTCACTCCTCATGGCCCCCCCAGACTCCCAAGGTCTGGGCCACCATTACTCTACCTTCCATCTCTGTAGATTTGCCTATTCCAAACATCTTATATAAACAGAATCACACAATATGTGGTCTTCTGTGACTGGCGTCTTTCACTCACCATCGTGTTTTCCAGGTTCATCTATGTAACATCAATTGCTACTTTATTCTTTTTATTACTGCGTGACATTCCACTGTATGGAAGACCACATTTTATTTAACTATTCATCAGTCAATGTACATTGGGATTGTTTCCATTTCTTTTGACTACTATGAATCATTCTGCTATGAACACCTATGTAGACATATGTTTTCATTTCTCTTGGGTATATACCTGGGGCTGGAATTGCTGGGTGAAATGGTAACTCTGTGTTTAACATTTTGAGAAACTGCTAGACTATTTTCCAAAGGGGCTGCACCATTTTACCTTCCCACCAGCAATTTTCCAAATTCTTTGTATCCTCATCGCACTTGTTAGTCTCCATCTGTTTTTATTATAGTCACCCGGGTAGGTATGAAGTGGTATCTCCTTGTGGTTTTGACTTGCATTTCCCTAATGCAAATGATGTTGAGCATCTCTTCATGTGATTATTGGCCATTCGTCGATCTTCTTTGAAGAAATGTCTACTTAGATCTTTTGCCCATTTTTTAAAGTATTTGGCTTTCTTGAGGTATAAATGACAAAGTTGTAAGATTTAAACTGTAAATCATGGTTGTACATATGCACACAATGTACATATTTGTGTAGACATATTGTGCAAGGATTCACCTCATCTAGTTAATGAACACATCCATCACCTCACATATTTATCTTTTTCCCTCCCGTTTCTTTTAATTGGGTTATTTGTCTTATTATTGAGTTGTGAGAGATACTTATATAGTCTGGATACAAGTCCTATCAGACATGATTTGCAAATATTTTCTCCCGTTCTGTAGGTATCTTTTTCTTTTTTTTATAGTGCCCTTTGAGCACAAAGTTTTTAAATTCTAATTGAGTCCAGTTAATTTTTTCTTGTGTTACTTGTGCTTTTGGTCTTCTATTGAAGAAGGCCTTGCCTCACCCACGGTCATGAAGATGCACTCTTATTTTCTTCTAAGAATTTTATAGCTTTAGCTCTTGCATTTAGGTGTGTGACCCACTGGAGTTAATTCCTATGTGACCTCCTAAAATTTTGCATTCCAGATGACTCACTCATTTTACCCCAGGACTGCCCTGCTTTCAACAATTCCCTGAAGTTAATAATAATATTGTCTCCACTTATAGATACTTAAATTAAGACTTGGGTAGTGAAATAGCTTGTCCCATGTCACACAGTGAGTGACAGAGATACAATTTGTACCCAGCTCAGTGTTGGAACTCCTACTCAAATCGCTGTACTGAGTTTTTTGGTTTATACTGATGGGCTCTTGAGTGAATATATAACTGACAAAAAGCTTAATTCCAATTTATGATATATTATCCATTCGCCTGTTAAACAACAAAAATTCAACTGAGTGCCTTTGAAGATCTAATTGGCTTTGTTAAACAATTCATGAATTGGGCGGAATCCCATCTAGCAAATAGAAAGGAGCTCCACTGAGCTGCAGAAAAGGAATGGTTATTAAAGGTAGAGAGGAAATGGGAAAAAAGGAAATTATTAGAGAGGGATGCAGTGTTCTAGGCAAGGTCACCCTTCTAATGGGAATGGAAGGAGTCTGTCAAAAAATTTCCTAGTGCTCATCAGGAAATTCTAGGATGGCTGGCTAATGGTTACATTCCTGGCATGGGGGAGGCAGGGTAAAACTGCATGTAGGTTGGGTGTTAAGTCTTGTTTTGCTCATGTGGGGCTCTTAACATAAGTGACTCCATTGGAGGCCTATGGCTTTCATTTTTAACACACCTATGGAACTGTGGAAAAACATCGTTAGCTGCTTTTTCCTCAGCAATAAAAATAGCTTGAATTACAGGGGCACCTGGGTGGCTCAGTTGTTAAGTGTCTGCCTTCTGCTCAGGTCATGATCCCAGCATTCTGGGATCGAGCCCCGCACTGGGCTCCCTGCTCAGCGGGAAGCCTGCTTCTCCCTCTCCCAGTCCCCCTGCTTGTGTTCCCTTTCTCGCTGCCTCTCTCTCTGTCAAATAAATAAATAAAATCTTTTAAAAAAATAGCTTGAATTACAGACATAGAGTAGATGAGACCTCCATGTTGCCCAGCCTTTATTTGGGGTAGAGGATTTGCCCTGTCAGTGCTACAGGAGAGGGGAGAGAGGGCAGTTGAAGATCATGAGAGTTACAGTTTAACAAATCCTACGGAGGGCATCTATTGTGTGGATTCAGTAATGTTTGATTATATCTTTATCTTGCCAAGATACTGGGGTATCATGTTTCAAGAAAAATGTATGAAAATAAATCCATACTTAGACATAGCCTAGTGAAGTGTTATAAACATCCCTATATAGAGACACCAAACTCTTAACAATAAAACAAAAAACAGATTCTCCACAAAGAACAACAAAATCACGTTTACTAGAGGAGAAAAAAAAGGACTTCCAGGTGTGAAGGAAACAGAAAAACCTGGCACACCACAGATACTTAGTAAATATTTGTGGAGTTTTTTTTGGGGGGGGGTTAGTTTTTATTTTTATTTATCTCATTTTTTGTTAAATAAATGTATGTTCTCTTGTATGCAAGTTCTCAGAAAGTATGCAACTCAGTTACCTTTCCTAAAGAACTTGCTTTACCTAGAACAGCGAAAAATTGTTGAATGGATGTCCTGCTGAGAACTCTGTTCGTCTTTTTCTGTTGTTTGTCTGTTCCTAGATCTCAGGACTTCTTCCCTTCTTTGGGGGAGTGCATCCTCTAGAACACTAGTTCTCAACCTTTAGGTTTCAAGACTCTTACACTCCTGAAAATTACTAAGGACCCTCCCAAAGAGCTTTTGTTTAAGTGAGTGACATCTATTTTTTTTTAACACAGTACAAGGCTTGGCTTTTTATTCACCAATAAACTGAAAGTCCATTTCTAGATGTTTCTTTCTTTTGCATGCTTCATTTGTTTTATTAGCAAGCAAAACCCTGTAAGGGGCAGCTTCACATAGTCTTCAGACTCAGATCCATCGTCATCTTGACTAATCTGGAAGTAACGAAGTTTGTAAGTCTCCTTGTCAGATGCAGCCACACAAAGCCAATCACGAAGATTATCCTTCTTAAGGTATTTCTTGGTAGGATATTTCAAATATGTTTTAGAGAACTGTTTCTCAGAAACAACTGTGATTTTATTCTTGAAGCGTTCAATATGAACAACATTCCCCAGATTTCCAGCTTTTCCATTGACTTTAACCTTCTTTAGAAACTGTTCAAAATTTCCAGAATCAAAAATGCCATCTTCTAATGGATGGGTAAGGTCCAAATTATACTTCCAAATTGACTTCTTAGGCTTCTTGTCTTTTGGCGCCATCTTGAAAGACAGCTTGGTGATCAGAGAAAGCTACAGTCACATATGGACATTATTAATTTTTATGTGTTAGAAGTTAAAACTGAGAAACTTAAAAATATTCATTCATGCATGCATGCATGCATTCAAAATAAGGATAATGAACATATTAAATGTTCAAATATCCAAAAATTAGTGAGGCAAGTGTCATTGTTTTACATTTTGGCAAATCTCTTTAATGTCTGGTTGAATAAAAGACAGTTGGATTCTCGTATCCGCTTCCGTGTTCAGTCTGCTGTAACATCGAATACCATGTAGCTTCAGGAAACCCTGCTCTTCACTTGTGAGGGAATAAGAGCAAAACACAGGTGACATCTCAGTAAGGTCATGAAAATAGTCTGCCCTAGTGGACCCCCTGATAAGTTCTTTGAAATCCCCAGGTGTCTCTGAATCACACCTTGAGAACCACTGCTCTGGTAACTTCCTGAAAAAAGGCAAAAGTAAAATTTTGAAGACTTGCAAATCTACCAAGTTGTTTTCCTACTTGCACTTAAATGTAAACTTCTAGGTTGTTGCTTTTTGCCTCAAGAGTCATTGGCATGCTGTTTAGTGATATTTGATTCCAATTCTTTCTACATGGCCCATTTTTTGTCACTTGATGCTTTTAGGATTCTCTCCTTGTTTCTAGTTTTCATTGCACTTGTTCTTTCACTCTTCAAAGTTATATCTTTTCTTTCTGTGAAATTTTCTTGCATTAATAATTCCGTCATTTCTTCTCTTCCATTTCCTCGGTTTTCCTTCCGGAACTTTCATTATTCAATATGTGATCTCTTGGTCAGATCCTTACATTTTCTCTATTTTCCATCTCTTGTTGTTTTACTCTCTGTGAGATTTCCTCAAGATTATATTCTAATTATATTTCCTCAAGATTATATTCTAATTCTTCTGTTTTCATTTTAGTTATTGTGTTCTTTTAATTTCCAGGAGTAATATTACTCTCAATTAAATTTTTTCTTCCTGTTGTCTACCTTATACCCTTCTCTAAGTTCCTTTGTTAAAAATACTATTTTTAGAGCCTTTCCTCAAATGGCCAGTAATCCTTGACTGTCTGCTTTCAGAGTGGGACATTAAATAACTGGACAGCAGGGCGTGTTGAGTGGTGGGTCTCCCTGAGGCTGATGAGCAGGGACTGAGCTGCTCATCAGCTGTATCTGTCGGTATCTGCAGACCTTTTCTTCTGGCTGGTTGGGAGGAATCCTCCTATTTCCCCCTTGGAGGGTACAAACTTGTGCTCCAGCGTCTTGAGAGAGGAGCAGAGAATGAAACACCCCCCTCAATCTTGGTTTTCACCTCCACCTTCAACCACGTCTGCCTTTGTGGACCAGATCCTCCCTCTTTCGAGTTCTCCCCAGAGTCAATAACCTGCCTTCTGCTGGAGTTGGGGAGGGGAATTCATGTGCCTACATGAACTGGGGGCCAGTGATCTGGGAGACCTAGCGTTGTCTGCTCCAGACTTGTCATCATTCTTCCTGTTTCCAGTCCCATTTCTCCTCTCCCAGGGTCCTTCAGCTTTTTGGATTACTCTCTTCAAGCCCTTGGGTTTCAGTTTCTGTTTTGTAGTCAGCTACCATCCATTCTATGACTACAGTCTTCCAAAATGTGGTTCACATGCCTGAGATCTCATCTCTCTTTGTGTATTTGAGGGTGTAAACTTTAAAAGAACTCCTTTTTCAGAAAGGAACAGATAAATGTGTGATCCATCTACTCTATTTACCTGGCAGTCAGCTGCAAGTCTATTCATGCTTCAAAAACAATATAAAGGGGCGCCTGGGTGGCACAGCGGTTAGGCGTCTGCCTTCGGCTCAGGGTGTGATCCCGGCGTTGTGGGATCGAGCCCCACATCAGGCTCCTCCGCTGTGAGCCTGCTTCTTCCTCTCCCACTCCCCCTGCTTGTGTTCCCTCTCTCACTGGCTCTCTCTATCTCTGTCGAATAAATAAATAAAATCTTAAAAAATATATATAAAAAAATCTGTTCATGAATTGTATAGGTTTTCCCACGGACCTTTGTCCTTATAGTTGAAGTCAGAATCCTTATTTTTTGTGTCTTAGATCTCCAGCACTGATACTGGCCATAATCTATTTGCAAAATTTTGAATTACTACATAACAAATATCGAAGTCATTAGTTATGTCTTTCAAAGAGTATAAAAGTGTTAATAATTTTGTCTCTTATTTTATGGAATTTATATTTCCAACAGTAAGATATAAGATGGATTTTCTGGAAAGTTTAATAATCTCTGAGGACACAGAAGAAGAGATTCAAGGTATAAGTCATATGCTGGGAGTCACATGGATGGTTAAGACATTAAATATTGCCTTAGAATGTTTGTGGAAAAGCAGAGAGGCATGTTACTTCATAGAAAACAAACAAACAAACAAACAAACAAACAAAAAACAGAAGAAAGGAAAGGTTAAATGACTTAGCAAAAAATCATACTTTTGTGTTTATGGAGCTTGGATTTAAAACCTTTGCTTTCAAATATCTAGATTAGTGCCTTTTCTTCTTGACCCAGATAAACATTCTGCTTACACACCTATTTAAGGAGCCCCAGTGGGCAGGTTCTAGCAGGTTTTGACAGAATTTATCTCATATACCTGGCTAAAATACAAAAATTCCATGCTTTTAACCGAGAATTGCTTACTTTTCTTAAATGGCTACTGTAAGTCATCCCTAGAGAAGTCATTTTTCATCATAGGCACACAGTTCTAGTGTAAAAGAGATTACCATTTTCATGAATATTTTTTTTCCTGAACGGACCAATTAGTACATAAATGCATATAGCTATTAAATCTATCTTTATAGGAATGAATAGAACACTCTATATCTCAGAAGGTCAGAGTGGAATATAACTTGAGCAAATCCTCTTGAGACCAGGTCTGTGCAGAATATATTATTTATGGTTTTCCCCCCTTTGCTAATACGCTGCCTTTTAAGGAGCTCAGAATTTGAGGATGATAGGTACTATAAAAATGCAGGGTTGCTATCAGTCCTAGAAAAAAATAAATATGAATCCTTTTCTGATTGCCCTACCATGGATTTATCCGATGTTGTGCCTTTTGGTGTCTGGATTACCTTGATTCTGAGAACATTTCCTACTGATTTCATATCTTTTATCTGTCTTATAAAATTTAGTTAAAATTTATTTTACTTAATTTTCTTCCTACAATTTCTTGTGTTTTCTCTCAACCTACATTTCATATTTAGAAAATAACACTCATTTCATACGCTTTCCTCCTGCTTTCCAAGTTGCTCCAAAATCCCCCTTCCGCCAAGAATCCTTCTTTATCTACCATCTCACTGTGGAACTTATCCTCTCCCTGCATGGAAAGTTAAGTTTTTCTTTAGTTATTTATTTTTTTAGTGTATGACTAATAAATCTTCCCTAGAGCAGTACTGTCCTCATTGTTTTTGTCATTTTTCATAATAAAATCTTAGAAGGCATCACATACAGCCATTTAAATCTGTTTTTAAGGCTTCTATTGGATCCGAACAAATGGTTTTCGGGTTTAGCCTATATTCTAGTTCTGCTCCAGAGCTAGGGTCATTGAGTTTCCACCTGCATGCTCAGTCTTCCTTGTCTTGTGGACTCAACACTAAGTCACCAGGCACCAGTTGGACTTTGCTCTTTTGGTACTCATGGTGGTGTTCCTCCGTCATTCCCAAGTCCCAATTCCTCTTCCATGTGTCTGAATCCTGGTAACTGGGTTTCTCTTTGTCCTTAAAATCCACTCTGTCTCAAGTGCTCTAAGACATATTACTGACATTCTCCCCTGATCCTTATCTATCTAGTATCCCAGTGTCCTCCCAGACTGAGACCCTGCCATTTTTTTTTTTTTTGCCAGGTCACCTCCTAGGAACCGAGCTTGTTCTTAAACATCAGCTGGGTGGCTGGGCCCACCCTGGCTCTCCATCTGGATGAATGCTGCATCACTCATTCCAGGCTTTGATTCCTACGTTACACCTACATCTCAGAACACTCTATATCTCAGAAGGTTAGAGTGGAATATAACTTGAGCAAATCCTCTTGAGACCAGGTCTGTGCTCCATTATTCTATAGAGAATATTTCTTTCTCTAGATTAAGTTCTTTTTAACTGCTCTATCTCTAGAATCCTGCATATGGCTCACAAAAGGAAAGCGAGGGAGAAAGGAAGGAAATGAACGTTCATTGCACACCTTTTTTTGACGCAGAAGGTGCTAGACACTGTCACATACCATTAATGAACTCTTTTGTTCCCACAAGAATTTTGTGAAATAGCTATTGCTTCCATCTCACAGTTTAAAAAAAAAAAAAAGGATAAAAGGGGGGGGGGAGACCAAAATGAGCAACTTGACTCAGCAGGAACAGGTTGACCCAGGAATCAAATCCAGGTCTTGTGCTTCTGAATCTCTGTGAGGTTCTCAGCAGACCAGGCTGTGACCTGCCAGCCTGGCCAATTTAGGTTTTATATGCTGCACATCCCTGCTTCTCTGTTCTACATTATTTGATGTTTTCTATGAAGGAAAATGAAGACAATGTAGAAAATATGATTATAGGTGATGAAATGGAAAGTCAGTCTCATTATTTTATGGCCATAACTCACGTTGAAAGTTTTGGTGATGATGACAGGGAACACATTCATTCAATAGGGAGGACAAGACATCGCTTAACTGCTAATGATTAGAAAGTAGGAAGACATCTTTTAGGGTTGCTCAGCACGAATATGCAAGAGAGTGTTTTAATTGTGGTGTGGGTTTCTAAATTATTTCCCTTGGACCATTAAGAAAGATATAAATCATTAAACATGATTAATGGAATCCACACAATTTGCAAAGAAGAGCAACAATTCTGTTGACTGACATTTATTTTAAATAAAAGGAAGTGTCTGTAATCACAAAACCTGAATTAAAATGCCATCAGCAGCATTAATAAACATCAGCCCTGTTCTTCCTTTTCACTAATGCTAGTGTTTATTTATTCATTAACTTATGAAGATCTTAGGGAAATTAATTGGAGGGTATCCAAATGAGAGACTATGGAAAGTCTCATGGAATGTCCTCCAGCGAAGGCAACACCCTTTTGACCTGTGTTGAATAAAACAATAAGACAGACTCTCTTGCTTTCTCTTCTCTGGTGTCTGCTGTGGGTCTTGCCAATCCTGAGTCTTTCCTGAGTGGACGATGGATGAGATGGAGTCAGGGGATTTTTTTCACATTACATCTAAATCACTCACAATTTAACCAAGTTTTAATCAGAAACCTAGTTAATTTAGTGGGGAAAAATGAAAAAAATATTTTTTTGATGTACCTATTGTGTGTAATGGGGAGGGGCATGTTTAGATGAAAACCATTATTGGTAGGTAAAGTTTTTGTCTGTTTTTATATGAAACAGACATACCTGGGATTGCTGGAAAGGTCAAAGAACTCCTGAAAGGTGGGTATTATAAATGTGATGACTTTTGCAATCCAGTCCTTGGTGGAGTGGACACCTAAATATTTTTTGAATGAATGAAACCACACGGGTCAGAGGACAGTCTTAATAATTGCATTAACTTTGTAATTAGGTTTATGTTCATGCCAGTTTGTCTCTGGGGTAGCTTCAGAATCTAACTTGAATCCAAGGTGACCTCAGGATAGCTTCTGGCCTGATGCTGGGTGTGTCCTGGTCCCTTCCAGATCATTTGACCAAAGGGTTGGATAGGGCTCTCTTGGAATAACTTCTGTCTGCTTTCAATTCCAGGGATAACCTTGAACAAGGGGAGGGGAAATGGAAGTATGAAGGGTGAGTTATACAGATCTTTTCACAGGGTATTCTGGTAAATGTTGGAATTTCTTCATAGGACAGAAGTGGACTAGGGAAAACTAGGAACAATGCACCCAGGGACAATGTAAAAACAAGTTCTTTCTTGGCAAAAATAAAAGAGATAATTTATATAAAAGCAGCTAACAAAGAGCCTGGAACATAGAGCAGACATTTAATAAATATTAGTTCCTTTCCTTTCCCTTCTTGACAAAGTATGCCTAGAACATCTTTTTGGTGGTAGTGTGTGTGTGTGTGTGTGTGTGTGTGTGTGTGTGTGTGTGTGTTTGGAGGAGGATACTAGGTAACGAGAGAATGAAATAATTGTAATCCCAAAATAGCATATGTGATAGGAGAATATACTGAGTATATATTTGGTGCTGTCCTCACAATCCCTTCTAACCTCACTTTGGGGATTAACTAGGCAAGACATACATGCCTCCTGGGGCACCTGGGTGGCACAGTGGTTAAGCGTCTGCCTTCGGCTCAGGGCGTGATCCTGGCGTTATGGGATCGAGCCCCGCATCAGGCTCCTCTGCTATGAGCCTGCTTCTTCCTCTCCCACTCCCCCTGCTTGTGTTCCCTCTCTCACTGGCTCTCTCTATCTCTGTCGAATAAATAAATAAAATCTTAAAAAAAAAAAAAAAGACATACATGCCTCCTTCCTAGAAAACCTCATAAGGGAAGATACGATTCAGCCTTTGAGTGTCACAGTAGACATCTGAAGACCCTGGCAGAGATAATGGCTTTGGGAAAAAAGGCAGGAGAGAGTTGAATTGTAAGAGTCTGGATCTTCTAAACATCAAGAGTAGGATGTTGACCTAAATATCCCAAATATCCAGCAGTGTTGCAGAATTGATAAGTCAGGACAAGTAAGTAAAGATTCCCCAACCTGGGGGACTGAGGAGCACATTATACAAAAGGCAAGAGAAAGAGATGCTGGTGGGCGTCTCTCACCAAAGGACAGCTTCAGGAGCCGAGCAGAGGCGCGTGATGGATGATAAGCGCCTCCTGCATGTTCAGAGATCTGAAAACAGACCTGGAAATTGGCATGTGACCTAAATCCCATGTCACCAAGGCATGGAAGCAGCACAGCACCCCAATTCTCCCAGGCCCATGGGCCGTGAAGAAGATACAAATACCAGGGAGCACAGAGAGCTGGTTGAGCTGAGCGAGTCCCACAGTTGGGAGGAGGGTGTGCTAGGAACTGATATCCAAGCGTGTCATGTCGGACTGCCCTTCCTCAGCACATGCTTCCCAAGGCCGATGAGCACGACTAACCTTCAAACCCAGCGCTCCCAGACCTCACTACAGACAATCCATGATGCTGTATTATCTTCCAGCATTTCAAATTAACCTCAAGGAAAAGAGGGCTGAGGGAAAGAATCCTTAGCTCACAAGGTTTACCACCAGGTGGAATGGGGCCATGAAATAGAAACTCTATTTACTTATTAAAAAAATAAAGAACATGTTTCTTGCACATTTGAGTGTGCACAGTTTAAAAAATATATACAAATATGTGCAAATGCATAAGAGCTGGATGTCCTGGGGGGCATATTTGAGAATGGAGGAGAAAATCAGAATTTTGTTTCTTCTTCACCATTGAAGAAAAGTTAAGGGGGCCAAATGTCAGACTGTAGGGGATGGTGGGCACTGGGCCACTGTGGAGGGCTCCTGCCCCATCTAAACACAAAGACATTTGAAAAGCACTAATTAGGCTAAACTATACATGAGGCCATTGTTAAAATAAGAGAATGTTTCTTACCATCTCAGAGGCTCTGTCCTGCCTAACATATTTCAGATAGCTCTGTTCACCATTTCTCATAAAGACAAAATAGGCCCCTAGTGCTATAAAATTCCTCTCCTGAATCTGCCTTCTCATATTTGACCTGAAACTATTTTTCTTATCCTTTTGTATTAGAAACAGTTTCCCCTATGGTTTCACAGCTTGCTTTTTTTTTTTATTAGTTGCAACTGCTTCTGTTTCAGGTAGGAAGCCCACCTTGGGTGGGGCTTCAGAGCAGAACGGGTCCAAACAGGAGACCTCAGGGCGGCAAGAATATTTCACTTGATAAAAGTGAAACATGACCTAACCACACACTAAGATAAAGGAAAACCACAAGGGAAGATTAACATCTCTCAAAGGCCATGGGATTTCAGCTAGTTAAATATTTTCCTTCCAATGCATTGATTTCTTCATTTTCATGCTACTACGAATTTCTTTCTTGTCCTTTATGTAACAATTTGAGCAAAAATAAAACACTCTCAACCTGTCAGATGATTTCTCCAGAGGTGGTATGTTTTGGTGCAAACAGCCCTGGGGTAAGAGAGGGATCAAGGTCTGGCGCTCAGTGTCACCCCTTATGAGATTTGGGGGCAAATTCCCCTGTGCATTCCAAAATACCATAGACTGGGTGGCTTGAACAACAGAAATGAATTTTCTCCCAGTTTGGAAGGCTGAAGTCTGAGGTCTGGGCGCCAGTGTGGCTGGCTTCTGATGAGAGCTTTCTTTGGGTTGGGAGAGGCACCCGCTTGCTGTGTGCTCACAATGGCAGAGAGGGAGGAAGGTCTCTCTTCCTCTTCTCATAAGGCCACCAATCCTATCAGATTAGGACTCCACCCTTATGACCTCATTTAACCATAATTACCTCCTAAAAACCCCACATTCAAATACAGTCACACTGGGGATTAAAGCTTCAACATAGGAAATTGAGGGGGGGAGGGTATATAATTCAGTCCACAGGGCCTTGTATCTTAATTTCTTCATCTAAAATAAGCTCAAAGGGTAAAAGAGCAAGTGAGACAATTAACGTATATGAAAGTTCTTTGTAAATTATAAAAACCTATGCAAATGGAAGATATTAATTAATAAAAACAATAATATGGAAGAAAAACACTGTCAACAGAAAGGCCAATATATTTTTGACTTCTGAGTCAGGACATGTGAAAAATCCCTTAACCGTGTACCTTGGTCTAGGCAAATTGGAACAGCAATGTCCTAAAATAGACAACCTCAATGAATGTGTAATCATTTTAACTGATAATGAAATATTTGTTCTCGTCTAAGCAATTAGTTTCAGGATACCTAATAATTACATTCTGCATCCCTTCTAAATTGCCTTCCACATGTGAATATCAAATTACTATCCTAATAACATTTAAATATCACTAATAACCCCAATCAACACATCTGAAAACCTTCCGCAGTGGCCTATGCTTACATTAAGTGTCTGATTTCTGTAAATAATACCAAAAATTAAAAGCTTTGCCATTTTAATCTCCTTAGATATTATTTATTATTTTTGAATACTGGTAATACAACCGGTGCTGTGTAAAATAAGGAAAATACTACACCAGCATGGAGACTTATAATTCAATCAGAAGAGCAAACAGTTCAAGTAGGTTTGAAGAATCATTGTTAGATTTTGTAGCTTTCCTTCTTCAGGGTATTAGCTATTTTTAGAGCCTCTTTGCCATGGTGCCCTCAGCAACTGTGACTGGTGATCACAAAGGGCATTGCTACTTCTGAAGAGCTATACTCAGATCCACTGACTTCCTGTTTCTGTGTTAGTCAGTATGGTAATAGGGGACAGACATTCTTCTCAAAGAAATGGTCTGCCCCCTCCCCTGGAACCCAAGGGAACAATTCCTCCCCAGGCATGGGACATTCTGATCTCTCATTCTATAGAGACAACTGGCCATATTTATAATAATAATAATAATAATAATAATAATAACAACAACAACAATGAACAATAAAAAACAGTAGTTTTTAAGCTGAAGTTGGTGACTAGCTTTATGGGATCTGTAAACTCCATGTAAGTTAGCCTTCAACAGTCTTTTAAAAGGTCTGTGACTAAAAAGGAATGTGATGAGGGTTCTCTTGCTGCAGAGAAAGAAGACACTGGTTTTAAAGATCTCTTATAGGACCTGAGAAGATACATACACACCAAAACACAAGGCAAAGCTTCTGACACCTCAGAAGTCAGTGATGTCACCAACATGAGTGAGGAAGAAGAAGAGGAAGGCACAGGGAATAACAATACTTAAAATCACTGGTCCATGGTGACTCAGCCAAGCCTTGAGAGGCAGGTTTGCTGGCATCTCTATGATTAGAAGCTGATGAACGTGTTGAGGGAGGCTGTGTGAGAGAGGAGAGAGGGGAGGAAGATCCTTTGGGAGCATATACCTCAGAGAGGAAGTAGGAAGGTTTGGGGCAATGAAAGTGGCCTGAGAAGAGAACAGGGAGGGTAGGGGGAAATGGGAGAAAATCACATCATGGAAGCAAAGGTGTGAGAAGAAGATGGCGGTCAACACCGTGCAATATTGAGAGAGTCCAAGTCACAGTCCAAGAAGAGGCCATCACATCTGAGATTAGTACTTTGTTCAAGACTTCAAAGAAAGCAGTTTTAATAGAGTGGTGGGCTGGAAGGTCCATGTAGGGGAACTGGGGAGGGACCCCTGCTGAGTGTTGGCCCCACACCAGAGAAGTGTAGTGGCAACTGCCTGCTTGAGAAGGTCAAAGGGAAAGAGCAGGAGAGAGGAAAGTGTTGCCTCTGAGAGAAAGAGAGGGAAGGAGAGAGAGGTTTGTGGAGAGAGAGAAGAGAACGAAAGAAATAAAGTTGAGGAGAGAGTGAGAGAGTAGGAAAAGAATAAAAATGTTGAAAAATTCTTCAATGGGGATAAAGGTCCATAATATCATGATAAATTACATTTATCTTCATGGGAAATTTGTTCTTTGATAGAGAGTAGGTTTAACATCAGAAACATAAAGGAATGCAAAGAATCAGAATAGCCACTAAACATCCCATAGCAAAGAGAGTCAGTAACTCCCAAGTACTGGTGAGGATTAGCTAAGTTTAAGAGAATATAGATTTGCAGGGTCTCAAATGGCCCCCGTCTGGATCTCTTCCGGGGACGACTCAGCAGCCAGGGAGCCGGAGCAAAGCAGGCAGAGGGCGTGCCCTGGGTGGGGTGGGGGCACTGGCAGAAGGTCAAGGAGCATGAACTCTGTTGGGTCCCCTCCGAGCAGAAAGGAATGTGCAGCCAGAACGAGCAGTGATTATTTTCATGTGGACTGGTCCTGTGTCTTGAGCTTGACTGTGAACTGGACACGGTGCAGCACAGAGATGAAGAGCACAGGTTTTGGGGTGAAGACTGAGCTGGCTGAGAATCGCAGCTCTGAGAGAGACTCAAAAGTTGTAAGGCAGCAACCCTGACCCCAGGAGGTGGGATTTCTGGATACCCATGACCAAGAACTAATGATCGAAACACTTTTGCTTCTTGTCTGCTGCCGCTGAACAAATCAGTCTGACACCATTTAAAATAAAATAAATACAATAGTAATAAGTCTTCTATTAATATCCCTGAGAAGCGTATGTTATAAAACTAAGGAAGCATCTTTAATGTTACTGATACTGTTGAAAGTCTAAATAAATATAGATACATATTGGCTATAAATAATGAAGCATTCAACTTCAATTAACAGGAATTTAAAAAATTTTTAAGTGTTTTGATGAGTGCCAAGCAGACTTGCCGTGTCTTTCAAATATTAATTACCTAATGTATTATGGAGGAAAAAATGCAACCTCCTTCCAAACTCATGTTGCAGTCTGGATGACTCTAAAATACATATTTTTAGTTGGAAAATATACAGTTTCTCCTTGCTCAAGGAACTGTACTCATAATTTGTGTTTTGCTGTTTTTTTGCCCTAAAGCTAAAAATTAATAGGGAAAAAAATTGAGAGCAAAGAGGTTAATATCTAGTTTATTGAGGGAATGACTTATTCCTTTCAAGGGAATAATTTACATCAAAGGCCACTAATCTCAACATTAAATATTAAAGAAATGAAACAGTCAACTAAAAACAAAAGCAAGTCTTTAAGCAGGTATCTTTTCAAATACCTGTGATAAATCTGAAAGAGAAAAAAGGACCCATCAATACCTTATTTCACAAAGGATGAAATAATTATTTTTTCTTACTTTCAAAAAGTTCTTCATTTTTAAAATGCTTTACTTTTTTCTTTTAAAAAATAATGTTATTGTCGTACGTTTACATATAATAAAATGCATTTCAAGCATATAGTTTGATCAGTTTGGGCAAATATATGTACTTGCGTAATCACTACCACAATCTTGATAAAGAATATTTCCATCCCACCAAAATGTCCCTGGTCTATTTGCAGCTAATTCCCTCCCTACTCCCTGCCCAGAGCAAGCCCTATTCTACTTTCTGATGGACTATTGATTTTGCCTGCTGGAGAATTTCACATAAAGTGAATCATACAGGGTGTATTTTTTTTCTTATTTCTCTAAGTATAATATTATTGCATTTATCAGTAATTCATTTCTTTTTTTTATTATTGCGAAGTAGTAGTCCATTGTATGCTTATTTCAAAATTTGTTAACCCATTCACCTGTTTGGAGGACATTTGAGCATTTCCAGTTTGGGGCTCTTATGAATAAAGCTGCAATGAACATTTGAGTCCCAATCATTCAGTGGACACATGTTTTCTTTTTTCGTGGGTAAATAATTGTCTGGATGTGTGGCAAGTGTATGTTTGACTATGTATAAGGGCCAAGCAGTTTTCCAAATTAACTGTACCATTATTACATTCCAACCAGCAATGTAGAAATTTCTAGTTACTCTACATTTTTGCTAATGTCACTAATGATGTCTTATTTGTGCTTTGAGGTCTTGTCTTTTTCTTTTTTTTCTTTTTCTTTCTTTCTTTCTTTCTTTCTTTCTTTCTTTCTTTCTTTCTTTCTTTCTTTCTTTCTTTCTTTCACTTTGAGTTCAAAGAAGTACTTTGAGACCTGTTTTGAGGAAGGAATTCTTCAGAGAGGATTTGTGCTTTCTTCTTCTAGCTGAATCAGAAATGAAAATCAAATATCTCTGCATTGGAAATCTCTAGATGCTCCAGTTTTTGTTCTTCTGAGGTCTAGCTGTTCATACTTCTCTGATTTTCTAAGATCTGATAGAAGTTCTTCTCTGAGGACCAACATCCCTGTTCCAGTTCCACTCCCAATTACCAGAAGCAATGAGTGGGTTTTTATTTCTTACAACTAAGCAAATCTAAGGAAATCTCCTGAATTGTAAGCAGTTGTAGATACAGTAAGAGAATCTAAAAAAGAAAAGAAATCTAGAATTTCTTCCTTAATCTGTTACATGATCTTGGGGCCTCCACTTTCATCTTTTTTTTTTTTTTTTAAGATTTGTTTGTTAGTTTACTTATTTATTTGAGAGGGAGAGAGAGAAAGAGAGTGATCGAGCAAGTGTGTGGGGATAGGCAGACGGTGAGGGAGAGAGAGACTCCCAAGCAGCCTCCCCACTGAGAGAGGAACCCGATGGGGGGCTGGATCTTATGATCCATGAGACCCATGAGATCATAGCCTGAGCCAAAACCAAAGCAGGACACTTAACCAACTGAGCCACCTAGGTGCCCCTTCGCTTCTGCCTGTTTGTTAGAAACAAGCCCACCTTCCAGCGCCCACATGATGATATTGTGGAGTTACTTTGTTGCAAATCCAACAAACCCTGGGACACGCCCCACAGCTTGGTGTTATGCTCCCAGCGGCTGATTCAGGAGCCAATCTGTCGCTAAGCCAAGGAAAGAGGGAAAATGGGTGTGGGAGTTCCACATCAAATTCCACACACAGAATTAGTTCTGGAAATGCAGCAATATCTACCTTGCAATGCCGATTTCTGGTTATATGAAATTCTGTGAAATGTCTTCCTCTGTTAAGCAAATAGAATACTGTACTATAGAAATATGGCTTTTGGGGGCACCTGGGTGGCTCTATCTCTCCCTCTAAAATAAATAAATAAATAAGTAAGTCTTTAAAAAAAAAAAGAAATATGGCTTTTGCATACCAGTGCAAGTGTTTGAACACTTGGTGATCTTTTCAGCTATCGATTCTTGGCTGTGTCTCAGGTTCACAAGGTAAAAACAGGTACAGCATTTTCCAGTTTCAAGTGCTTATTTATTTACCTGGTAATGTAGTGCCCTTTGGGTTAGTTGGCTTATTGATTAATCACTGCCTTAAGCAACTAATTTTTTTTTCCCTAGTTCAAAGGCTTTTCAACATTTGAAAGGTTGTGTCTGCACAGTAACTTATCAGAGGTCAGTGGTTTACAAGTACATTTTGTACTTGCAGGTTCTTCGGCCCCAAGTTTAGCATGACAGTCACCAGCAAGCATTCCCTGTTGTGGCACTGAGCAGGGAACACAAGGCAGTATAAGCTTTAGCATGCACACCTGCACATTTGCAATGCATTGGTGTGCACAGAAGGAAGATGAATCAGAAAGAAAGAAAACAGAAGTATAGGCAATATTTTCCTTCATTACTGTGTTCTGAACATCTACGTACAATCATACTGTGTACGACTTATTTAGAGAGAACTGGGGATTTTTTTTAATAGACTATTTTTTAGAGCAGGTGTAGGTTCACAGCAAAATCAAGCAGAAGGTAGAGATTTCTTATATCCCCCTGCCCCCACACATGCCTGGCCTCTCCTACTGTGGGCATCCAGGCATCAGGGAGGTACATTTGTTACAACCCATGAAGCTACACTGACACATCATTATCACCCAGAGTCTACTGTTTTCGTTAAGGTTCGCTCTCGGTGTTGTACGTTCCATGCATTTGGACAAACGTATAGTAAAATATATCTATTATTATGATATCCTATAGAGTATTTTTACTGTCCTAAAAAATCCTTTGTGCTCCATCTAGTCATCACTCACTCGTCCCTAACCCCTGGCAACCACCAATCCCCTTTACTGCCTGCATGGTTTTGCCTTTTCCAGAATATCACATAGTTGGAATCACACAGTATGTAGTCTTTTCAGATTGGTTTCCTTTGCTTTGTAATATGCATTTTATGTCCCTCTATGTCTTTCATGGCTCATTTCTTTTTAGTGCTGAATGATATTCCATTGTCTGGGTGTACCACAGCTTAACGGGGGGATTTTTTAAAAAAGTTACTCTTTAGGAGTGTTTAGGAGGTAATCACGTACTGAAAAAGCCACTTAAAGTGAAAACAGGAAATGAAAAACCTAAGATAGTTGTGGGATTGGAAAAGAGATTGCATAACTGCATTGTAATACACAGTAGGCAAGCACTAAATGTTTGTTGAACTGAACAGAAAGAGGGTTGTTTCCTGGAATACAACTTATGAGCAGGGAGTAAAAGCAATGTGGGCCGCAATTAACCGTATTAGTTGTCACGTCCTCTATCAGAAGATGATTGCCTTCAAGTGATTTCTAGCATCCTCACAACTCAGTCTTAACAAATGGGCCAGTCAATGTCCCAATGTACTTGGAAGAGGTCAGAGAGAAGTTGTTTCTCTATGCCTGGTCTCTAAATAAATACAGGTATCCCCTGCTTTTTGCAAGTTCAAGGTACAGCACATCGCTTTTACCAAAGACCTGCATTTAGTGCCTGTTTGCACTGACCGAAGGAAATCCAAAGAGGGTTTTCACTTTTAACAACAACAGAAAAAAAAGGGCAAAAAATGAAAATAGCGTTCAGCATTTGTCTTGCAGTGAGCTGTCACAGAGACAGCCTGTAGCCCGAGCAGTGAGAGTAGCCCCGCCAAGCTCCTTTCCCGGGAACGCTTCTCAGCAGCTCAGTACCAAGTCTCCATGGCTTGAACTGTGAGCGGTTGTGATTTATCTTGATTTATTTTGTGCATCTGTGAGCCCGATATGTCCTAAGATATCAGAAAAACCTAAAAGAGGTTATTGTTTGAGTCTGGGAACGCTCAAAAATGTTTCCATATAAATGAATGGTAATTGTGTCATTGCTTTACATAATTTCATCTAACAAAAGCTTTCATGGGAATGCTCTCCTTGGATAACAGGGGAAACCTGTACTTATTTTTTTAAAGCAGTTAATGAAAAATCCAGATTCTAAGAGGCACTCTTACGTCAAAAGTCTCTCCACAAAATTTCAATTATTTTCTACTCAAGAGAATCCTAAGCAATAATCTGATATATCAGTATCTATTTCTCAGCCCTATGCTGGTGAAATTTTCCTTCTTGAATTGTTTCGAAAGTCCAAATAGTGTCTGACATGGGGTAGATAAAGAGAGGTTCTTTCAAGGTGAAGCTCTGAGGACTGAGTAGGCTACCAGGTCTGGGCTCCACTTCCTTTGAGAAGAGCCTCTATGAGAAGACTGGCAGTGGGGACAGCCAAACAGAAGTTTTCATTTTTTATCTGGGGCCTAGGGATTGGCCTTGTTTCTGGTTTCAAAAAAAAATATCACAAAGTAGTAAGCATGCTCAATTTTCCATGACAGCAAGCAACTTCCCTCCTCCCACTGTGTAACTTTTTGTAAATTTTTTTCTTGAGATTGCAGTAGTCCAGACATCTCATTTTTATTTATTGATAATGGTTTCATTAATTCAAGCAATACTCACTGAGAACCTACTATGCGCTCAGATATTCTTCCAGCCACTAAGGATGCAACAGTGAACTAGAAAGAATAGAGCTGTTCTTTCATGGACTTTATCTTCCAGAGGGAGAAATGAACTATGAGCAAGGAGACAAATTGGATAGTTTTAAGGGTGGTAAGAGTCATGAAGGAGATACAACAGGTTAATAAACTAAAGAGTCACGGGGTGTGGGGATTGTTTGTCATGAGGTGGTCAGGTACAGCCCTGGACAACGAAAAAATCAAATTTTCTTTAAATAATTGAATTAAATTGTTAGGGAGACACAGGTACCACTGTGGACATAGACCCTCACTCCCCATTCTGGCTGTCAGGGATTCTCCAGCTCTCTTACCCTCGAGTGAATCTTGCCAGCCAACAAGCCCACCACCGTACACAGTGGCCTCATTGCTTCATTTTAAAATAAGAGTAGAGCGTCAAGAGTCTAGGGATACTTAGGAAATATGGAAACATAAAAGAAAGACCTCTCTCTACACTCCAAGAAGAAAAACAAAACCAGAAACAAATAACCCCAGAGGAAGTCGGCCTAAGCGGTAAAGACTTCAAACAAACAAATGGGGGATCTGTGTTGAGCTCAGTGAAGGGGCATTTTTGCAGCCGGCTGAGAAAACAACTGGTGCGTACAGGAGCAGAAATACGGAGGACTCTGCAAGGTATGTCCTTGGATCGGAGAGATGATGACGGAACAGGTAACAGGACCGGAACTTTGAGAAACTCTGGGAAATGATCAGGGCATGGAATGCAAGGGGAAAAAGGTAAGGCTCTCAGACACTCCAGTGAACAACAACCAACCAACCAACAAATTACATACGACAGTTATAATCCAAAACTGCAGTAAACTAAATGTGGCATGACTTTTAGCAATCGGTAGGTATAAAGCAGGAGAATTCATTGGAACTAAATTTTAGGATTATTCTCTGAGTGGCAGAGGGGTTACAACATTACAATCTTGGAGAAAGAAGAATACTCACGGCACACCCAGCATCTCTGCATCTAACATTACGTGATTATGATCACGCAAACGCCATTCACTAGCGTTGACCTTGGCAATCCACTTGTAAAGAAAGCATGAAAACTGTAACCAGTAACCATCATAACTGCTATCAGCGTTGGCAACAAAAGGAAAGCTAGAGCTGACAGATGTCAGAGGGTAAATGGGGAATGGAAGGTGAAGGGAGGATGGAATCCACTGATATCACCAGCTCCCATGTGAGGGACCCCAGAGAATCCTCCATCTGAATAAGATGTGGAGGGTTAAGTCCGAAATCACAGATGCCGAGTGAGAACAGTGATATGATGGTGTTGGGAGGCAGAGGGCAGAGGAGGTGGGAGGGGGTACGGATGCACTCCGATACATCTATCGCAGCAGGAAGTTACAGATAATCATTAAAGATGATGCATCGTGAAACATCACTTTAAGCATACGAGTTAGAGATTTCTAGACAACCAGCAGAGGAATCATTTAAAAGAAGTGCCCTCTAGAAAACGACATCACAGATGTGGATGGGTTGACCAAATAACTGGTCTTTTCCATTGTAATAAGCTTGTGGTGTTAAATAACTTATGCGTATAAAATTTGTATCCTGAGGAAATTTCCATGCCATCTTTGTTTCTAGCCCATAAGGAGGGCCATAGATGCCTCCATCATCTGATGACGTGAGGATACGAACCTTCCTGCATGATGATATAAACTCCTTTAATAATTTAGTTTTGGGAGGCAGGAGAGAAAGCCCCTGTGTATTGAGGAGGAGGGGAAAATCCCACCTTAAGTTCTGCAGACTACCCTTTTCAGAATACGTGTTGGTGTAGTAAATATATATATCACATAAAATTGGCCACTGTAATCATTTTAAGTGTAAAGTTCAGTCACATTCGTTACATTCATTACATACCACGATCATCACCACGATTTCCAAAATTTTGCATGTCCCTCAACAGAAACTCTGTACCCATGAAGGAATAACTCGCCACCACCCTCCTCCCAGCCCCTGGTACCTGCTATTCTCTCTCTGTCTCTAGGAATTTGCCCATTCTATGGACCCCATCTAACAGGAAACATACCCATATTTGTCCTTCTGTGTCTGGCTTATTTCAGTAATCTTCAAACTACCTTTTGATAATTTTCTGAAACCGTCTGAAGCCAGCAGCAGGATGTGAAAGTCAGGGGAAATGTGAATTAGAAGTATTCTACTCCATATAAAATCTTGGTGGCACCAGAAAACAAAAATCTTCCATCCATTAGGCATTTTCCAAAATCCAGCACTGGCGACTGTGCCCACACTGTCTGGGTCACTGCAGCAGAGCAGCACAGTTGGCTCGAGCGGGGAACAAGGTCCTGTGAGAGCTTAGGCCCCGAGCCCACAGATGCAGGGCCGCCCACACCAGAGCAGCGCGGGCAGCCAACTTCAACGCTCAGCCGGCTCGCCTGCTACTTCTCTCAGCAGCTGAGAAGGCCACGGTCGCTCTGTGCACAGTTTAGTAAGACGGACCACCCAAACCTTACTTGACCACACACGGGTGAGGGGCACATTGGTTCCTGAGGGACACTTTGTTATTGCCAGTGGAATTCCCGCTCTTTCTCTGTTCCCTGATACTGTTTTGTTCATGTTCCGCATTTCTTTCTGGAACTTCTCACATCTTCCAGTGTGTTTGTTTGCAGGGAATGGAGACGTGTACAGTGATGTGAGTTACAACATACCTAAGGAGATTAAACCATCTCTTGTTATGTGTATTGATTTTCTATTGCCAACTAAAATTAGTTTCAAGGGTATGGCAATTTGTAAGAAAACTCCAGACATGACTGCTCACCGGTGGATTATTTCCCATGCTTTCTTGGATCGCTGTCACTCTTGACAGATACCCTACAAGCAGTTAAGCAAGGAGATGCTAAACTGTCAGCATTTCATTAAAAACAAACCTCTGGATATAACAGGGTGACTACTCACCGTACCCGAAAGCACAGAGAACGCCGTATGGTTGCAAGAATGTCCCCAGGGAGCTCCAGAGCGAAGCCTCTTCATGGATCGATTCACCTTTCCGGCGTCAGCGAAAGCTCGTCAGAGAGAATCTTAAGTTTCTCCGAGGTGACCACTCCTAGGAGGGAAGCGTGGCTCTAACGTCACTGTCAAAATGAACTGGTGGGTGGGACCCCTGATTTCACAAGATACCCAACACGAGGGATTTATGAATGCATGTGTGTAAGAGGGTGTGTGTGTGTGTGTGTGTGTGTATGCGTGCATGTGTGTTAGGGTAATGGAAGGAGAGCTTTTAAGAGAGCTGCTTTATTCTGAAAACTGGTGGCGTGTCACCTACCAGGAGACCCTATAAAGAATTATGCTGTTGGGCTGTTTTGAAGAGGATACCCATTAAAGGGAAATGCAGTGCAGAGACAGGGATGGAGATACGAAGGGCCTAAAAAGCATGACAGGAGAAGCAAGCAATAGGGTTTCAAAAAAGAGGGTGGATTTGCACCAGACATGAGGCTGTACTGGTCTGTTGGCTTTCGGGAAAGCCGGGGGAAGGAGGGCAGAACACACTAGAAACGGCTTGGCTGATGTATGGGACACGGGATAGAGGTTGCGAGCGGGCTCTACAAGAACGCCCGTGTTAAGCAGAATTCATCAGTTATGTGTGTCTGAAGGGTTATGAAAAGGATCGGGCTCGTGACAGCTAGAGATTGCTGATTTACGGCTTGACGGAAAAGGTAAATAAGGAAGGGCTGCTCTTGTCATGTGTTCACACGCCCTCACAAAGCATGCTTTCCCACTCTGTGTTTAAGGTAATTTATTCCTGGGGCGCCTGGGTGGCTCAGTGGGTGAAGCGTCTGCCTTCAGCTCAGGTCATGATCCCAGGGTCCTGGCTCCCTGCTCAGCGGGGAGTCTGCTTCTCCCTCTCCGTCTGCCCCTCTCCTGCTCCCTGCTTGTGCTCTCTCTCTCTCAAATAAATAAAATCTTAAAAAAGTAAAATAAAAAACAGTTAATTGATTGCTCTGTGCAAGTAAGAGGGAAGCAGAGCAGTAAACCTGACCCGTGCGTGGGGCGAGTCTCAGAGGGCAGGTGCCATCCTGAGGGGCAGGGGAAACCTGGGACAGAGCTCCCTCGGCCTTACAGGATCTGAAACAGAGCTTTGGGGATCATTTGGCTTTTTTTCCTGTTTTCCGTCCTCACAGTTTGTGATGAGGCTCAACCACCTTCTTCCAGGCACCTGCTGTCTTGGTGGGTTTGGGGGGAAGGACCACGTAATACTGCTGTCAGGCTGGCCTGGCCCACTCCTGATCAGGGCAAAATTCCTGGGGTCCTGCCGTGGCTCTGCTCTTCTCTTACACGTCACAACCAACCTGTCAGGACATACGTCAGCTCTACCTTCAGGTACATCCAGAATCCAGAATCCAGCCACTTTTCACCCTCTTCATGGCGAACACACGGATCCTCCCTCCTGCTAACCCGTCTTCTGCTTTGGCCCCACAGTGTCACTCAGCACCTCTGCTCAGAGCCCTCCAGGGGCCCCCACCCCACTCACAGTGAAAGCCAAGTCCCTGATATGGCCTGCAGGGAAAAGCCCATGCAACTCAACGTCCCGACACTCCGGCCTCAGCTCCACTCACCCCTGCACCGTCCTACTCCAGCCACACTTGCCCTTCTGTACTTACTTGGACACGCCGCCTTTGCTCTCGCCTCTGTGCCTTCGCTCACTCTGTCCCCACTGTCTGGAGCCGTCGCTCCCCAAAGATCCACATGGCTCACTTCACCCCCTTTGTGTCTTTGCTCCCGGGCTCCCTTCTGAGAGGCCTTTTCCAGCCATCCCACTTAGAACCTCCTCCAGCCCCCAGCCTGTGAGTCGCCATCTGCTCTCTACTTTCTTATCTATTGTACTGACAGCCTATAGCCCCTGATAGAAGGCAAGCTCACTGGGAGCAGGGATTTTATGTGCTGCTAGATGCCTAGTGTCTAGAACTGCATCTGGCATAGGGCAAGTCTCAGTGCATATTTGCTCAGTGAATAAATGAACGAATGCCTCTTATTTTCTATACCTGCAACCAGGACCTGGGTTTGCTGTAATAAGTGTGTTCCTGATTCAGACTCTCTGTCTGAGATCCTCATCTCAGCAGCGTGCCCTGCCCCTGGCCCTGGATGACTCAGGCTTGTTTTCTCTTGTCATTGTCCTTCTGCCCCATCCAGCACTGCAGCCTCTTGGGAAGTGGGGGCAACCCTCTCCTTTCTACCAGTGCTCTCTGCGGCCGCCTGCCCGTCTGCCTGTCACCCTCACTTGAGAGCATCTGTGTCCAGGGCTCCTCCCGACCTCGTCGACTGTTCCTGCTCTCCACAATTCCGTGATGCCTGTAGGAAGTACAGCCTGTCCTCTGTCACCGTGCTCTGCCGGAACTGTCCTCCAGCACTGGGGGTCCGTCATCACCCGTCTAAGTAATATGTGCAATTTGGAGTACAACATATGGTCCCATTTTCTTTTCACACTCACATTAAGTGATTGAGCCCCATCTTGTCCATGGTAGAAGACGTTGCTCTCTCCTCTGGGATGCCCTGTCCCATGATAACAAGAATCTCAGGGTCTTACTCAATCCAGAGATTTACACCAAGGAAAAAAAACCCCCAGAAATCTATTTAGTCCGTTGGGGATTCCTGGGTTGTTGTCACTGCCACATGGTGTCACTGTTGAAATGCAGGAAGCCTGAGAGTTGACGATGGCAGGCGAGCTGAGGGCACCTGGTGCCCAGGCAGGGACGTGCTGCCACCGAGGCTGGGAAACCCAGGAGCCTGGGCGGATCCTGTTAACCAGTGAACGGAGATTCACCTGCCACACAAAATCGTCCCGTTCTTTTGGTTCTGGGAGTGTGTGATTTAGTCAGTGTCTCCTTCCCCTTTTGAAATTCTACTTCAAGTCACGCCTTTAGAGCCAAATGAAAGTTTTCTGGTCTGCTTCTTCTTATCCCAGACGCAGGAAAGCGGGGAGCACCCAGAAGACCCTCTGAGATGCCGTGGAGCACGCAATCGTCCTGACTGGCAGGTAACTCCCATGCCTCCAGTAAAGGTGAGGGTGTACTTGGAGATGGATGCCTCCCCTCTGATGTGTGATCAAAGCTCTGGGCCCAGGGATTGCAGGGTGCAATTCTTTTTCTCTCTTCGGAGTTTAAATGACCCCTGTAAACATGAGACTATGGACTATGAGAAACAAACTGAGGGCCTCAGAGGGGAGGGGGTGGGGGAATGGGATAGCCCGGTGATGGGTAGTAAGGAGGGCACGTATTGCACGGTGCACTGGGTGTTATACGCAACTAATGAATCATCGAACTTTACATCGGAAACCGGGGATGTACTGTATGGTGACTAACATAATATAATAAAAAATCATTAAAAAAATAAAAATAAAAATAAAAATAAAAATAAAAATAAATGACCCCTGTAATTGACAGCCATTGTAGTCACAAAATGAACTTGTGAATTGGAGAAAATAAAAGGCCACTACCCTGGAAAATAGTGAGAACTTCTCCCAGTTGGTGTTTCCTTCATCTCACAGTTGATAACTTTGTAGGGTTCTGACTCTCACCCTACAGCAGTTTCCTTCTGACTCAGAAAAAGCCCCCAGGCTCTTGCTATCCGTCTGAGGTCATTAAAATGCTTGAGTGAGCTTCCAAGTTCCTCTCTGTTTAAGAGAAGCTGACGTAGGAGGGATGTCTGGGACAGGCATCAAAATGCCATAGGAATGATCTCAAAACAGGAACACTTCGTTTTCCAATGACTTCATATGAGCATATTCAGGGATTCCACGTCCTCTTGTATTTTAGCACTTTTTCCGGATTTGTCTTAAGGATTTCTATATAGGAATTACTTGTTACATATTTGTGTTTTTGATGTCTCACAGCACATGCCAGAGGCGGGGTGGGGGGCTATCTCCAAATGGGGAAAACTAAACCAAATTTCTTAACCCTTTAAGCTGGAATACTTACCATGTAAAGATTTCTGTTTTGTTTTATTTTCTGAAATGCAAGTAGGAAAATAAATGACAGAGAGCTTGAGGTTTTTAATCCTAGAGCTTCTGTCTACACTAGGAGTTCCTTCTGCCCAATGATCTCAATTTCACTGACAATGTAAAGGCATTTAGAACTTCACCTGACATGCAAGGGCATCACCAATGTTACAGCAATGACTCTAACTGCCTCCCTACCTAGTGACGTGAATCTCATTCCTGTTCTTGACTCTACCGATGCATACACGTTGGTCTATCTCTATTTGAGGATAATGGTGTAGAACCAAAACATTTTTCATTTACTAAATGGATTTTACTTGAAATATGTACTCATTAATCTTCCCAATAATACATAGGTCATACCATTAATTACTGAATGTCAGGGGATGTCTTCCTTTGGAGACAGTAGGCACATCAAGTGTTTATTTTTCATTTCTGAGGAGTTATTCTTCAATCTCTTCAATAAGCCGCTGTGAACTTTCCTTCCTGATGATGCTAGAAAGTAAAACAGAAATTGATGGATTTAGTGTTAGGAATTAGACGCTGGAGTCCAGAGTTTCTTCAATCTACCTTTTACAGTACGTTCAAAGGAAAACTGATGGCATGAAGTGGCTCGCTAATACACACGAGGACCATCAGTGTTCCAGTTTCTGGTTAAAATTCAAAGAACTAAAATATTTCAAAAGGCAATGTAGTCTATTCCAAAGTAATAAAAATAAATTCTCCTCTAAAGAATAAGAACGTTAAGTATGTGTGATGCTTCCTGGAACTCTGGATGTGAGTCTATAAGATTCAAGCATCACAAACTCAAACGTCTCCAGGGCCAGGCCAGGGATGTTAATTTTGGCTTGTGAGGACCAAGATGGTCTGCAGAGCACTCAGATTATCGAGAAGGGGCAGCTCTTGCTAGTTGCTTCCATGTGGAAATGGGGACCTGGCCTTGTCAGAGCCTTCATCTCTTCAAGGGAAGCTCTCAGTCCAGATTTGTAAGAGAAAGTTCTGGACCCTTGACCCAGACTTTCATGGGCTGTTTTATTTCATCTTAGATATTATCTCTACATCTCAAACAGCTACCACAAGAGGAATAATTTTGTCTGACATTTGGCCACATGAGTCAATAATCCAAATTTCCCTAAGAGTTGCCAAAGGAAAGGGAATAGCACATTATTCAATGATTTTATATATATTTATATATATAGTAAATATAAAACCTATATGTATATATAACAAGACAAAGTCTTTTAAAAACAATCTACCACAAGCTATGAATGAACACAATCACTTAACTAAATAATATTGTTTAAAAACGAAACCTTTTTATTAGCTAACTAATCACTAATCCTTGATTAATATATTTTAGGGATTATATAATTTGAGGCAAAATCCAATGACTCACATGCACTTTCTTGGCTAAATGAACATTGCTATTAGTCATTAACTTTGGTTTCCCTGTGAGAGTTCTGGAGACCTTGAACTCACCATAGACATAGATGACACACGGCTAAGTCTCAGCCCCTAGTTTGGTATTTGGAACTCAAAATCTCTTTAGTTGCAAAAGATCTCTTTTGGACTTACTTCTCTTTTGCCTTTGATCCCTGTGTAGAGGATAGACCTGTTTACAAAATATCCTCATTGATGTGAAGGCTCTCCTAAACTCAGTTAAATGCATTTGCTTGTATTTCTTGGTGAACCTTATCTACATGCTCCAAATTCCTAATGCATATGAGCTTGAGTGAGTTAACCTCTTCATGCCCGAGTACTAATATGACGGTGCTGGTCTCACATATTTCCAAGGCTCCTTCACCATTCCAGCCAATGCACCGTGTTCTCTGATGTTCAAGGCTATCCTCTGATCAGGGTATAATCCGTTTCTATGGTTTGACGATGCTAGACAATTTGGAGCTGTCTCCCTAACCCACTGTGGTTTACTCCTCTTCCTCCTCCTCCCAGTGAATAGCTCCTCTATCCCTGTGTGTTAGGACCTACCAGCCTGTGTGGGATGAGTGCGTGTTTAGTCCTAGAACTCCTCAAAACTGGGACAGCACGTTTATATTGCCAGTGTGTTGTGTAGTTTCGACATGTAATAGGCATGCAATGAAGGACCAAATTCTCACATTAGTGTTCCTGATTTTATCAAACATTTTTTTCTCTGAATACTTTTAAAACAGCATTCAAAAAAAAAAAAAAGACACTTCTTAATTTTGAAAAAGTGGGTTTCTTCAAAGTATCTAAGATCCAACTCATTATGAAAAAAATGGGTTGTACTGATAACTTGGTTCCTACGTGGGTTCTGTACTATACATACATTCATGCATACCTCAGCCATGGTTTTGGATGTTGATGACACTGATTAGGACAATACTGAAGCCCAAATCCACTGACCTAAGCAACTTGGTCAGACTTTGTGTTTGGGTTTGAGGGACTAAACTGCACATCCAAACCAATGCTGCCTTACACACATTTCATGTTCAGTACGGTGTGACTTGTAGTTTGAGAACAGTTACGTAAGTACAGAATAGGCTTCGGATATGACACATGGTGGTTACTCTTTAAAAAATTTAAGATGACCCAATTTTGAGCACAGTTGAGAGGTTTTTGGACATATGAAGTATGCTTATGTTTGCCTTAGGGATATTAACTAAGAAAAGATAACCATCTTTAGTTTAAATATCATTGAAATTACATTTAAAGATGCCTCAGCCAATTCATCCCATGTAGAAAAATCTCCTAAAAGGAACACCGTATTGTAGCTCTTATGTCATTTAGCTTTATGTACATAACAAATACATATAAAAATGCATATTCAAGATCCCAAGAGTGAACCTCAACTTACATAACATAACTTTAGGCTGTTAAAAAAAGGGGGGGGGTCATTTAACAATGGTTTCCTTTGTGATCATAATGCAGAACCAATTAGATTGTAAGTCTCTTCCCACCAAATTCTAGACCCAGAACCTAAAACTCTGAATTTCTCTTGACTGGTTCTTCTGACCTGAAGTCCTGTAATTATCACATTAAACGGAATTAGAAAGGTCTGGATTCACAATTCAAATCTTCTGGATTTGTGTCTTTATCAGGAAGTAGATCATTTTAATTTACTGGTCAGAAGAGAGTTAAGAAACAGAGGTAGAAACACTATCTTACTGTTTTGGAGGCAACCGCATGGGCAGCAAGGGAAGCTTTGACTGTAGTCAGCACTAGTCATTATCTCGGTCACTGGTCCTCTATACAGGGGGTAGTCTTTTATGAGCCAGTATGGAAAGGACTGGTTGTCTGATGATATTTAACCACTGGGATTGCTGAGAATTTGTCAGCATGCATATCCTCAGGAATCAACCCTCAACTCCTAGCCACCCTGATCACTGCTTCTCAACCAATGGGGAAGATTCTTCCCAGGCAGTTTTTTGGCATCTATGGGTCAGACTTTTGTAAGAAGGAGATATCTTCTGGAGATGAGGGGTTTTCCTGGGGCTGTCACTGCAGGAGACCAAAGCAGGGAAAAAAGTAAAAGCAGTCTGGCAGTCACCACTTCCTTTTGAATTCTCACAAAGAATATGGGCTCCTTCTGAGATCTAATGTCCAATAGTCCCTGGAGGAGTCGCCTTATTTCTAGGATCAGGATGAGAAGACGGGACTTGGCTTCCTCCTCTGGGGTGTTCAGAGACTAGTCCATAAAAACAGCTTGGCCAGATGAAAGATTGTTCTTCGGAGGACTCAGAGAGAAGTGGTTAATAACTTGCCCCTACAAAAAGTAGAAATCTATAAATTTTTCCATTTAAATAAATAGGTCTCCTGTACTCTACGATAAATTGTATTTAGGTAATTCAATTTAATTAAAATTAAACATATTCAAAAGCTATTCTTTCTCTCAAAGGCCTCATGTAAAGATGAGATCACATACCCATAGAGGTTTTTATTTAAGCATATTCTCAAAGTGGCTCTTAGTAACATCCTGAACTTTTACCCTAGTGTCCTGTTAATGGGTGGTGTTAGGGATTCTGGCCTTCAAGGACATGATTCTGGCCTTGGCCGTGCCCATTATTGATTCTGTAGTGAGTCAGGTTCAATTTTGATTTAGGATGAAGCCATTTCCTTTGATGAGGTGAATGAACTCTTCCTGGATCACCGCAGATATTCATTATCTGGCAGAAGTTAGTCACAGAAGTTAAATTGGATTCTTAGAAAAAACAGGTCTAAAAAGAGGAACATGACTGCCCAAACTCATGGGGAGAAAGGGAATGTGATAGTGAATGTCTCCTTTTAACATCGGAAAAAAAATCCTCTCATCCTTAGGTTATCACATCTCTCTTCATCTGCCTGAAATCTTACTTCCCATTCTCTCCTGCTCCCCTGGTCTCGTCTCGTCTGGTCTCGTCTGGTTTCGTCTGGTTTCGTCTGGTCTCGTCTGGTCTCCTCTCCTCTCCAAGCTCTGCCTGGACTCCACCCACATGCTTAAACTAGCTTTGCTTCTTTCAGACCCAACCTTGGCTATTTGTCCCACAAACTGGTAAGGAGCTCAGGTCTTCCCCTCATCTAGAGCAGAGTTCAAAGAGAAGAGTTCTCTTTGATTACGGGCTCTGGTTTTGAAATCAGACAGAAGTGGGTTCAAATTTCAACTCTGACTCTTACTAACCTTGTGATATTCCACGTATTTTAAAAATTACTCCAGGCTTCAGTTTTACAATCTGTAAAATGGGGTTAATAACACATGTCTCAAAGAGTCATAAAGAGAAAAGAGATGAAGCATGTTAAGTGTTTATACAGACTGACAGGTAAGTCCCCAGTCACATATTGATTTGAATAACATCCTGGCCTTTTCTCCCGATGTTCCACTTCGTTCATGAAGTGTTTTCTATTACTCTACTGATGTCACCTTAACCACCCTCTATGCAGCTATAGGAATTACCCTCAGAACCCTTTGATGCTAACACCACACAGGCGGCTATGGTACCATGGAAAGGGCCCGGGCTTCCGAGGCTGCTGCTCTGGGTGGACTCCTGGCTCTGCTATGGGCTCTGCTGTGTCCCAGCTACACTCTCAGTGAGCTTCTAACCTTCCTCACCCTACAGAGAGCATACACAGGTCCTCACTGGATCGTTGATTAAGGTAATTTTTTATTGAAGGCTTAATCTTGCCAGGTCCTGTCCTAAATTCGTTATGTGCACTAATCTCATCAAAACCACCATCTGAGATAGATAGCTACTGTTATTCTCTGTGTTGTGTGGACAGGGAAACTGAGGCTCAGAGAGATGCCGGCACTTGCAGGAGGTGGAGGTGGGATGTGGGCTGTAGGGACCAAGGCAGGCCATCCCAAAGTGTGCCATTTTGGCATGTTGGTTATTTTAAATAAAAGTTACTTAAGAGACAGCTAGTGCAAGAACACTCAGACCCTCCTCTGTCCCCTTGAAGGCAGGAAATAAACCTCCCATGTAAAAGGTACCTTCTCTGTACCAGGAGGTGAAGAGACATCCTTTTAACCAGAGATGGGAAATTTGGAGCTGTATAAACAACCAACCCTTCTTGTTTTTAATTTACTACGACAGCCCAAATTCTGTTTAGAATTCCTTACTGATTCAAACTCCCAAAGTTAAGGGTTTTTCTTTTCTTTTTTTTTTTTAATCCTGTCAAGTCCTCACAGATTTATTATTCCTTTGTCTCAAAAGTATAAAAACTGCCTGCCTTGGTCACTTCTTTAGGTCTCAGTGTCATAATTGGGCCTCTGGTGCATGTAATAAAGCTTTGGGGTTTTTCTCCTCTTCATCTGTCTCATGTAAATTTGATTCTTAGTCCAGCTGGAAGACCTTGAGGGTAGAGAAGAATTTTTTCCTTTCAGAGGCCAAGTGTGCCACTCACGGAAGGGCCTTCTATTTGCTCAAATGTGACAGCAGAGGAAGGCTGGGCCATTGCTATCCGCTCAGCAATGTGGAGGTGATTCACGTGTGTAGTTCACGTGTGTAGAGCATATGGTGAGTTTCTGGTTTGCTCTCTTTCCCCAGTACCTAGCAGAGCATTGCATTCTAACAGGCATTTAATAAATTTCCTGTTGACTTACATGTGTAGCCGTAGCATTCCCTTCTCCTGAGGGCTTTCTTGAAGCTTCTCACAGTAGCCCTGGTTTAGTTGTCAACAATAAGAATGACACAGGAATAACAATAACATAATAGTTAAGAGTTTCTGAGCACTTACTTTGTACCCGGAAGTCGATGTGGATTATCCGATTTACCCTTCCCTGCAATCCTAGAAATTACATGCTATCATCAACCTGTGTTACAGGGGAGGAAACAGCCTTGGAGCAATTATGTGATCTGCCTAATGTCATGGAGCTAGGTAGGGTAGAGGTCAGAAGACCGGATTTGAAACTAGGTGTCTGCTTCTGGAAACCTCTTGACTTCTTAAAAATTGGCATTAGATCACCTGACCGCCTTCTCATTTCTTGTTTTATAACTTTTTGCTATCAGACTTCTTCTGTAAATTGTTTTATTGTGGTAAAATATGCATGACATAAAACTTAGCATTTTAACCATTTTTAAGTGTATGGTTCCGTGGCATCAAGTACAATCACATTTTGTACAATCATCACCACCGTTTGTCTCCAGAACTCCTTCATCTTTCCAGACTGAGACCCTGCACCCATTAAACAATAACTCCTCATTGCCATCGTCCTCCCCCTTGGTCTGAAAATACATTTTCTTCCAAGGTGTGCATGTGACCATTTCAGTTTTTGAGGACTAGTTTGAGAATTTCTGTGATGGAAGTCTTGGCAAATTCTGTACCCTGATGACTGTCTCACTCAGCTTGGTCCTAGAGCCTTGTGACCTTGTTTTCTATCTGATATCAGCAGGCCCGGGGGCAGAAAGGTCTTTGGTGACAGATGGCTTCTCCTGTTTGAATCAGTCCTTTTACAGATTTTCTCATTTCAGGCCTTGTTCAATTTTCTTTTACCGCTGCCACGTCCCCATGACGTGGGTCCAGAAGTCTGAGTCACTTGCTTTGCTTACGTCAAAGAGAGTTACAATGACAAAGGGAAACTGCTATGATTATTATTTGCCATAAGAGTGTGCTGACTTGCTGGGTGAGGGGGCATTCTCGTATTTTGGGTGTAAAATTTTCAGCATCAGCCATAGCTCAGTCACAGACAGAGTTGAAACAATCTGGCTAGAAGCAGGAGAAATAATCCATCTGTATATATAATGAGGGGGAAGTGACAGACTCTGTTCCTATTGTCCTTTCTCAGACATGCCTCTTCAGGTTGTGGATGGCATGACATTTGTCATCTTGACAAGGCCAGTTTATGAAACAGTAACAGGGGCAGAGCCAGAAGATCACAGCGGTTTAATGCTGTGCTCCAGCCAACGTCCTTGTGAGAGCCACTTAAAGTCACCACGTCTTTAAAATAGAGCCAGTGTCCCCAACAGCGATGGTGCCTTTGTAAAATGAGATTATTTTGCATAATGTCTATGTGGATACAGATATAATTATAGATAATGTTATTTTTTGTCTTCAGTTTCCAGGTTGATACAGACTATCTTTTTGATTCCTCCTTTCTCAGTGCATATATCCCCTGAAATTCACTTTTTCTCCATTTTCCCAATCTTCTTGCCTTTATGTCTGCTCTCACATATGATATAAATCTTATGCCCTTTGTATCTAGTTTTACTGAGCAAGATTCTTTTGTTTTTTTCAATGTTTTTAAACAATTCTATCATTCCATGAAGGCCTCCTTGACAAACCTAAAAGGAAATTGATAATTTTTTTCACTTAGCTCTCTTACAATTTACCTTTATAGGACCCAGACTTACGTCATTTAAAACACTTTTTATTGAATGATCATAGGCTGAAAAATGCACATAACTATGCAGCTCACTAAATCTCATCTGAACATACCCACAGAATGAGAGCAAAGATAAAGAAACAAAATATTATAGTGACCTCTAGGAGCACAGATGAGTTTTGTTAATTTTCAAATTTTATATAGATGGAATCAAACCATTTACATTCTTTTGCTTAAAATATTTTTATCCCTGCAATTTGAAGTTGGGACCCAAACAATATTAAAATTTGTTGTTATGCCATTTATGTCTTTTACATGTATCCTGTCTATCTCTTATTTTTCTTTGAATTTTTTAAAAAAGACACTAAGATGCTAATCCTCTAGAGTTTTCCGTAGTCTGATTTTGCTAATTGTATCCCTTAATGTATTTTTTTGTTGTTGTTGTTTTTTTTTTTTTAGATATGTGCCTGTTAATTTCCTGCAAATTGATGGTCTGATATAGAGGCTTCATCAGACTCAGGAGGCATATAAAGTCTGGCCTCACTATCCGTGGTGTCATCAGTCACTGGAAAATCATTGCCTGGCTCCTGGATGAGGATACGGAAGCATGGGGCGCCTGGGTGGCACAGCGGTTGAGCGGCTGCCTTCGGCTCAGGGCGTGATCCCGGCGTTATGGGATCGAGCCCCACGTCAGGCTCCTCCGCTATGAGCTTGCTTCTTCCTCTCCCACTCCCCCTACTTGTGTTCCCTCTCTCGCTGGCTGTCTCTATCTCTGTCGAATAAATAAATAAAATCTTTAAAAAAAAACAAAGAAAAGGATACGGAAGCATGCAGAGGTTAAGTCATTTGGCGAAGTGCTCAAGGCAGACCTGAGGTCTCCAGGAATCTCCTCCAGTGTACTCTACACTACAGACCAGCACTGAAAACTTACTGTGATTTCTGAGTGTAATTCAAATATATTTTTAGTTACTAGTGACTCAAGTATCTGACTCTTGATTTTGTGTTTCATCTGGAAATAATGGGCCATGTTCTTTATATTGCTTCTATAGTGCACAACATTATTTACAATGGTAGTGGTTTTGTGTGTGTTGGGGAGGAAGAAGTTTGCTCTGCCCTTCAAGATTCTTCTAGCTGGAGTAAGAATTAAAGTGATATGAGACAGATTAAACAGTAGAAAATCAAACAAAACTTTAATAACATGTATACCTCCTGTATACATAGATTTTTCTGGGAGAGATCCAGGTTTGGTCCCTGAAATGGCTGAAGCTATCTCCTTAAATATCATCTCCAGCTAAAAGATGTTGGGAGTAGGGAATCAGTTATGGGTCATTACAAGGAAAGGCACAGTAAACAAGAGTAAGGTTGTTATGCAGATTTAAGTCCCTGCCTTCTCTACTGATAATAGTTTCTAGAGATTTAGAGTCATCTCCCTTTTCCTAGTACTGAGAGAGACACCCTTACAAATGGAGATTTTTGTTACACATGTAAATGTCTCTTACCAAAAGGTAACTTCTACAGGGTTTTCAGAGCTTTTCCTGTGTCTGCTATTTATTAAAAATAACCAGCTTAGACTAATCAATATGCCAAAGATGGCTATCTTGGGATGGCAAAATTTGCTCTCCTACATGTGAAAATGGAGTGGAAAGACCTACTTTTTATGACATTCTTATTTTAGAAGAATGGTGTCAATTAAATTCAGTTAAATAGGTATTTAATAAGCACATAATGTGTACTTAGCAAAATGAAAATATAAATAAAAACAAGGATAAGAGAACATCTCCACCATTAAAGAGCTCCCTATCTTTTTCACAGAATCTTATGTCCAAGAGGAATTACTCACATATGTATGGTCAGTGGAAAAAAGAACTAGTTTCTGAGTCTGAGGACAGGGATTAATGCTTCGCCTGTGGTGTTTTCTGGCCCTGTGACTGGGCGGGCAGTTTAATGACTATGGGTTTTAGTTTGCTCATCTATAAAAAGTGGGTCTATCCCACAGAGTGGCTATGAGTTTAGATGAAATAGTGATTGTAAAGAATATTATAGTAATCATACTTTTATATCATCACTGCTTGGATATTATAAGAATGCGAGAACCCATTGTTTCAAAAGCAGGTGCTTCATTTTTTGAAAATCTATAATTATGGTAATATTTTCCTTTGAATGAACACAAATCTCCCTGTAACTTCCACCTGTTGATTCCGGTCAGTCTCTTCCAGTAAAAGTATAAATCTCTCTTTCTGCACAGTGTAAATGTAAATCTTTCTCATGTTAGTCCTTCTGATATGTGAAGACCACTATCATCACATTTCTCTTGTCCAGGAAAACCATCCCCAACTCATTCAAACATTCTCCCCGTGTCGGGGTTCTAAACTAATGATTTTTAACATTGAATATATATTAGAATCACCTGGGAATTCTTAACAAATATGCATTTTGAAAAAGCTCTCCAGCTGATTTTTAAATTCGTAATTATCTTAGTATCTTAAGTTATTTCTAAAACTTTTCACACTTGCCAGTACCCGCTTTGGAATATGACTCACTAATCCAAATAAACACCACAGATATTTGTGGGCCAGCTGAAGTAGTTAGGGTTTGCTAGCTGTTGTAGCAAACAGATCAAAAGATGGTGAAGGACTAAACACAATGGAAGCTGATGTCTTGCTAACAGGAGTTTAAAGAGGACTTTCCTGATTGGTGGGCGGCTCTCTTCCAAGCATTGATTTAGGATGCTAGACTTATTACCTCCCACAGTTCTGCTTTTTTTAAAACATGACCTTAGGGGGTCATTATGCTCACTACATCAAGTTGGGGGGGAAAAAAGAGCATGAAGCATATGGGCGTTATTATGGACTAGCCCAGAATAGTGTCCATCACTTTGGTTCATAAAACCACATGTCCACACCTAATTGCAAAGAAGTGTACCTAGGAACAAGACAGATTGAGTTTGGGAGCCAGCTAGACAATCAGCACGGCTATTGTATATGATATGTTATGACTACTTCTGACATTAGGCATACCAGCTGTCAATGAGGTCACAAGGACGTAAACTGTCGGGATGACAGAAAATACCTTAAAGTTAAAAGACAAATATAGAGTGGAAGATGTTTATAACATCTCTGGATGTTCGGAGAGCTCTGTCATGCTGTTGACTCACTGAAGAAATGGTCAGCTAAATGTTTTTAGCTGTTTTCAGAAGACATGCCAAGTCAGGTTACCGCCCATTAGATAATCATTCACTTGTTTTTTAAAAACCTATTCATAGGACTTTGTATTGATATCATGTTAGTTGAGGCCCATCAAGCTACTATGCAATACATCACAAAGCCTTGTGGCAGTCATATAATCAGGAAGAAAGTCTCCTTTCTCTTTAGCAGAGAGAGACATCATGTTCAGAGGAAAGGTACAACCCGTGTCATCTAATTAAATTTATATTATATAAAGCTGATTTCTACTTAGTGCTTATATTTTTTCTAGGCACTCTGCTAAATATTTCACCTGCATTTAGTTTTTAAATATTCACAACGACAGTCTTTTTTTTTTTTTTTTTTTTTAAAGATTTTATTTATTTATTCGACAGAGATAGAGACAGCCAGCGAGAGAGGGAACACAAGCAGGGGGAGTGGGAGAGGAAGAAGCAGGCTCATAGTGGAAGAGCCTGATGTGGGGCTCGATCCCACAATGCCGGGATCACGCCCTGAGCTGAAGGCAGACGCTTAACCGCTGTGCCACCCAGGCGCCCCAACACAGTCTTAATAGATATCATTACCTTCCTTTCAAAGATGAGACTAAATAATTTGCCCAAAGTCATAAGAACAGTGACTGTTGGAATTAGCATTCAAATGTAGGTATATCTTACTTCAAAGATGAATTTTTAATTATTTTTCTGTGTCATCTCCTATATAAGCAATACTTCTTATAAAATGCCAAACAGGGAGAGAGAAAATGTGGTGAATATCATCAGGGAAGATGTTATTGGAAGTAAGATTTGTTATGACCCTAAACAAAGGATAGGATTTAGCTAAAATGATAAAGGGCTAGAGTTTATTTGCATATCATATTTTTTTTCTAGGGAGAAAATACCATTCTATAAGCAACCATATTTTGAACTTTGGCGGACAGGATGTTAAAAATGAAGATTTAGCTATGGGGAAGTTAGGTCTTATACCCAGGTGACGCAGTGCCTTGACTCTTCAAGACACATGGATTGCCAGTGTTTGTTTCTGTATGGCTGCATATACTCATTGCTCTACTTGAGGAGATTTAAATATCCACACTGAACACAGGAATTATTCATGTAGGAAGCCACTAAAAAAAAGTACTCAGTTGGATGGTGTCGCTGGCCAACTTGCTCATTTCTAGTGCTATGTCTCCGCCTGGTGGGAGATAATGGAATTACAGTAAATTCACAGGAGCCACTTGGGTAGGATAATGCTCATATCCACTGTAACAGTCAGCTAATTTTAGGAAACAAGGAAAAAACAAACAAACAAACAAACAACCCGTAGCTTCAGTTTCCTGAAGCTATCTTTTCCTTATTGCAGTAAATTACTTAAGATATATAGATTTTTTTCTGCATAGAGAGCTGTACTGTTTTTCTGCATGCACTATTAGGGACATTGATTGGAAAGCATCAATACTATTCCATTTAAGGGCTGCTGCACTTCTCAAAAAGTATTGCTTTCTTTGATGGTATGTATTTAATGGAAAGCTAAACTTCATCTAAAGTGATATTAACATCAATTCAAGGGGAGAGAATTGTGGTGGGAGGAATGGTCAGTAGTAAATTTCAAAACTTTTCCAGGGATTCATACCATTCACATGCATGACTAATATAACAGAAAATTATAACAGTATTGATATGGTTTCACAAATATTGGTTGCAGTTTAGTATATCTCAGTCTTTGTAACTTTTACGAATCACTTCCTTCTACTCCCTGGTAAAAGCATAAATTAACATAATATCAGCCTCTTGGTTTGGAAACAGAGATGAGAACTTGTGTATCTCAGAATCACCCATGGCATCTTGGGGTATAAACGCCAGAGTCAGAAACAGCATGCAAAGTTTTTTACCACATTAGTTATGTATGGTAACGCTGAAACCAGACTGAGACCTGTTTTACAAGGGCACCTACCCTGTGTGTGAGAGAGGGAAGCTAAGAATCAAGTCGCAACAGCTTTTAAAAATTAATTGGTTCATTGGATGGCTATGGGAAATGGACTAACAATTGGCAAATACCCTAAGAGTCCTAAATTTGGTTAGGTCCTTTAAATACATAACCTGCTTATGAAAAGCAGGTGCTACTTTCCCAGTTTACAGAGGGAGAGAAAGATATTTAAACGACTTGGCTAGGGTCACATTGCTCTTACGATATAGCAATATCATAGGTATTGTTGGCAGGACTAGCCCCCAATCCTCGTCTTTCCTACAGCTTCATTTATGACCACATCCTTCATTTTAGTGATGCAGCCCAACTGCGACCAGCACTTTAAATGGAGTAAGGCCAGTTAAGGACGTGATTCAGAGACAAGTCAATTAAAATGCTTAATAAAAATCAAAATGTGTGAACACCTTATACTGGTATGTAATTTCTTCTGTGTGTAATACCCATCAGTTTACAAAAGGTGTTCTAGACATGATTTCATTAGCTCCTCAGCAATCCCAAGAGGAATGCTGTGCTAACAGTGGTCTTCTCTTTTTACAGGTCGAGAGACTGAGGCTTGGAGAGATTTTCACCCAAGACCATTGAGCAACTTTTAATGTGTGATTTCTGGATGCCCGAAAGGAGAGAGTAATTGTCACATGTCGTTCCTCTCCAATTTCCATCCTTCAAACCTCGTCATGGGCTGTCAGTGCCGGGCACAAGACAGGGTGATCGTGCAGATGGCATCACAGTGGATTTTACCCCCGGCATCTTCGTCACCCTTTGGTTCAGTCTCTCAGGTTTAACACAGAAAGGTGCACTACGTGTTAACTCAGTACTTGCAAGTTTCAAAGTGATAAAAAAAAAAAAAAGGACAAGGTACAAATGCCAAGCTAAACGAGAAAATAATGATTTTAAGCTGCTGTAAGTGAACTGGTTCAAATGACCATCAGCTATATGTTTGAGCTCTCATTCTACTGTAACATACATGTATTCAGTAAACATCGGTCAAATTGGTTCCTGACTCCCCTGGACTAAGCAGAGGGGCATGATGGGATGGGCATGGGGGTGGGGGAGTGGGGGGGACAAATTTGCCACTTGCTCTCTGTAAGACCCTTCACTGTTCATTTCTGCATCTTCAAAGTGGAGCTGGTATTGTCTATTTCGTGGGGCTTTCGTGAGGACTAAATGATCCTAGCACACGGGGAGGACTGTGTGAAAGGCAGTGTACATAGCGGGAACTCAATTACCATGGATATTTATAAAACATTTTCTGAATTGTCTGAGAGAATTATGTTTTAAAGGGGAGAATAAAAAAAACTCCATTAAAAATACTAGTGGCAGAGATATTTAAACTTATTCCTATTGTAGCAATATATGGGCATAATCTAATGGCACATTTTAGTTCTCAAAGAAAATATGACGTTTAATTGCTTCTATCATAATGGAAAGAAAATTAAGTTAGGAGTTAAAAGGAGTCCTGGTTCTATTATTTAGCATCTCTGTGACATTGAAAAAGCCACTTCGCTTCTTAGAAATTCAGTGTCCTCATCAATGAGATGAGATTATCTACCCTCGTTACCTTCTATATATGTTGTTACAAAGACAGATGGATTTCTGAAAGTGAAAGTGATTTTTTTTCTGTACTATATTATTATACAAACCTACCCACATCTAGCATTGCTTCCTGGCTACCAAGGTGAGGAATTGGGGTCTCCTTTGCCAATCTTTGAGCCTCAAATCCAGGAGAACAGTGACTCTAGTAGGTACTTTACGTCAAGAGAAAAGTGACAAATTATTTTGAATACACTGCTTCTGTTGTATTGTCTTTGGAAGCCTTGGGTTGGCATTCATTCCCATCAAGCACGCTCTACTGAAAGCTGCTTTTTTCAGGTGTGGGGTGCTGGAAGGGCCTTCGTCACTTGACACCAGTGACCTTCTTGGACCGATGCTGATACCATCATCCTCAGAGAGAGCTTGTGTTCCCAGGATGTCCTGAGCAATTTTTCAGTCCCAGGAGAGGCCGTCTAGATTGAATTAGCTTTGGTTCTTCCATCACTAATTAGATGGCACAGCAGGCCAGCCTCGGGGCATAAAAGCATTGATTCAGTTCCAGTAATAAGCTTAATGAAGTACCTTCACCCTGATTCCGGGTGCCAGTTCTCTAAAAATCGCCCTGAAATGTAAAGCTTCGGAACTACTGGAGCTACCCAGTCAATGTAGAGACACAACAGGAAACAAGAACAAGTGACATCGATATTTTACAGGACACACTTGCATTCTCGTCAACCCTAGGTTTGAAAAGGGTCTTGAGAGCCATGAATGTATCCCTCAGATGCCACGGTGGATTATGCTCGAACCGTCCTAAGGAGTCAGGACCTCTTCTAAATTTCTAAATGCTGAAGGTGCCACAACTGCTTTGGAACACGGTCAACTTTCGAACAACCTCTGCCATCCTCATTAGTATGAAATATGACTCCCACTCATAAATGAGTGCCACCCACTTGCCAAATACAGTCTTGATCCAAGAAACTGCCATGTGAGGTTGACAACCAGATATGTAGAAATGAAAGAAAATTAATGGGGTAATATAAAACTCTCAATATAAACTCATATTTTATACACTGCAGCACATTTTCACCCCCATTTTCTCATAAGAGAGAATCTGCTGTGAAGTTCACGGGTCTGGAACAATTGGCTGAAAGAAGACAGTTAAAGAGGAGCCCAGTCAAGACAGATAAGGGACAGAGTCACAGCATCTTAAAATTGAGAGGAATCCCAAATTTTTATCAAGGCCGGCCTCTCATCCACAAAAGAATGATCTCTGTCTGCCTGCCTGACAGTCGGCGGCGCCCGCTCCAGCGTTCCTAATGCGGGGACGTGTCGAGGTGATGAGGCAGGGCTGTCCATCATTGAGTCGCTCCATCTGCTAGGATGTACTTCGTTATATTTAGCCAAAATCTGCCTCCTGTAACTCCTTCCACTTCTGCATTTGCCTTTGATGACAAGAAAGCACAAGTCTGTTCTTTATTCATAGGAAAGTTACTCAAAACTTAAGGACAAAATAGGTCCCCACCCTGCAAATCTTCTCTGTGCCAAATGGTCCAGTTCTTTGAGCAATGATCACGGGCTGGCTCTGAGGTTCCTAAGACCTCCGGGTGCGGACTCTTCTCTGGAAAGACATGAGTTCTGTGTCCCAGCAGCTTCTGCCTCCCCCGGGAGCTTGTTGTAAATGCCGACTCTCAGACCCCATGCCAGACCTCCTCACAAGATGGTCTGTATAAGCGTTAAAGTTTGAGAAGCACTGGCCTAGTCCGCTGGACTATGTCTTACAATATAGCAACTAGAATTACGTAAATCCCTCAAGTGTGGTCTGAGGACCACAAAATATAGTGAGATTATTTACCTTGCTCTGTATGTTATATTTGTATTAAATCTCCTATCATTGTTTTATTTTTATTTTTTCCAGCAAATGCCTCACACAGTGAGTACCCCCTAAGGTGATGATGAAGACGACGATCCAGGCCTTTCTCACATAAACTATGGCTAATCATATTCGCTTCTCCTCGCAATGGTGTAATTGATATTTTGCACCTATATCTAAGAATATCCACGTATCATTATTAAATTTTACCCTGTTGGCTATAGCCAATTTTTCTACTCTGTTCAGATAATTTTGAAGCTTTATTTCATCAACCATCACATTACTTATTTCTCCCAGCTATATCCTTTTAAAAATAGATGAGCATGTCTCTCTTTATTTAAGACACTGATAAAAATAGTGAATAAAACAAGGCTAAGGGCAGAATGCAGTAATATATTTCTAGAAACTTCCTTCATAGAAACACATTAAGTTCTACAAATGTTGGCTGGGAACCTATCAGTGTTGGAAACTACCCTGTGTTAGGTACCTGAAATACACGGAGAATGCGGCAACCTTCCTGTCCTTGAGAGGCCCACTGTCTAATGTGAATTCCAAATTTGGAGATCATGCAAGGACATCTCCTGCCAGCACTACCGCCCTTTCATTAAGCTAATTATGGTAACAGAGTCCATGTCTGTGTGCCCCGAGGCAGGTCTGCTTTGCCACCTAATTAGTGATGAAAGAACCAAAGCTAATTCAATCTAGTCTGTCACTCTCTAGACTGAGGAATTATCCCAGACATCGTGAGAACACACACTCTCTCTTGATATTATAAGAAAGGACAGCCAACACCACAAGATTTTTATTTCTCCTGAGGAGTTCATCGAATCAAAGAGCAAATGTGACCTTCTAAAAAATATATATACCTTGGAAGGAGATAGAAGAAACTCATCATATACAACATATACAGCAATATCTCAGACACAGGACGACACAGGAGAGTAGGAAGAAAGACCCTGACTTCTGACCAATTTTGTCTTAGCAGGCTGATACCTTAGAAGTGATTAACCATCAATTGAATAAGAAAAACTCAAGACCTCCAGCAAATTCAGACGAACATTTAAAAGTAAACACACACACACACACACACACACACACACACACACAAACAGCTCTGTGTAAGGAAGATCTGAATAAAAAAATTTAAAACTGGCCAATGTCTTGACATTGTGAGCCCATACTAGTCTAATTAAATTTTCAATTTCTTTGGAATTGTAAATTCTTTGTCCCATGAACCCTAACAACCTGCTGGGCTTCCCAATTCACTGGCACCTTCCCACCTGGCCCCTGGGCCCTAGCATTCTTCATTTAACAATCATTGACAAATGTTTACTGGATGCCTTTTATGAAACAGGCCTTCATGATGTGCTGAAAATAAAGCAGCACATCAATAAATAAATGAGGTTATTTTAGTTATTGACAAATGCTGCAAAGAAAATAAAACATGGTAAGTTGTGAGCGACACAGGCAATGTGTTCTTTCATGTTTGAAAAATGTTCTCCAATTCCGAGACAAGAATGTTCCTGGCCAAAGGAATGTTCCTACCCAAATCTCCCTGACACTGAGTCCGTGGCCCCTATTGCTAGATTTCCCTCCCCCCATCTAAGTTCTTCTTATCCCCTTGGGTCTCAGCTGGTTGGGTCCGCTTTATCTCATTTTCAATGGACACCCTAGATCTTGTTGTTGGTTTGGACATTCTACGTATAATACTTGCAAATTCTCTCTTACCCAGGCCTTGTGAGTTGAATTCCTGGCTAGGGTTTCCTTTAGGACCCCTTTCTCCAGGTCCTCCCCTCTACAGAAACAGACTCTGGCTCACTCCTCTGATTAGAACAGGTGCTTTTACTCTGTGTCCTCATAGTGCCCTGACCTTCCCTTTCTCATAGAACTTTTATGCAGGTTGTCCTTGACATGCCCATTGTCTGCACCAGACGGTCCGCTCTTTGAAGATGGGGCTAACTCTCCAGTTGACACATGCTGGGCCCTCAGACATTTGAGATGAGTAGATAAGGGGTGATTAAGTGGTTTTATATTCAGATTTTTAACTTCACCTCATTTGGCTGAGTCACACTGCCACGTATTTTAAAATATCTATTAAAAACCAGTTATTTTTTTCTGATGACATTAACTACCAAGGGTTGTTTCATGTGGCTATATTTTCACTTTGTTAGAAGTACATTACATTTTTCAATTCAAATTGAATTCCATCCTACCTAAAATGGCTTTGGGCAACCAGTCTTACTGGACAATAAAAAACTCAGTGGGGCTTTGTGGCACAATATTTATATGTTTCTAATTCACCTCTGGTATATATCTTGCTCAGTTTTAAATCACACATGGCAATCCATNATTTCTGTGCATTTGTTCTCTAAGAAATCTCTTGAGATTTTTTTTTCAATCCTCCTCCTTGGACATAAGAAGAAATCATAACTTTTTAGGAAAACAAGACCGTGAAAACAAGCAATTTTAAGCTTGGCTTAAAATTCAGAAACAGGGACATTCTTACATACATAAGTAATAGCATAAGTATTGTGATTTTGGAAAGGAAAGAGAGTCTTCATGCTTCTCCCCAAATTCTCTTGTAGTCAATGAGTCTTCCGAAATCCCACATTTTTAAGATTTTCTTGGTAAAATGCAAATTCTCTTAGGAAGGACATGAAGCCTTGCTAACACTGAAATTTAAGTGGCTAATATCTGATTTTTTTTTTTCCTTTGGAAAAGTGAATAGCTTATAAACTCCCAAGCTCTGAGGGGAGAAGGAAGGGAAGAGGAAAGAACCACAGAGATGAGGATACATCAAAAAATGGTCTCAGGACCCCTACATTAAATTTTGACAGCTCTGCAATTCTCCAGGGGTTGATCTTGCCATTTGGGCAGGGGCCTGAGGCCAAGCTTGGAAGAAGGTGTTTCTCTCCCCCATCCTTCACTGTTAGTTTTCAGATTCAATATTGCTAAATCCTTTAATAAGCTTCTGATGACATACCATGTAACGTGAGGAAATAAAAACCTCACCTATTTTGGAATTCAGAGTGAAATATCCTCCATTTATTGATTTTGAGTATGCAATTGATTCTGGCCAGTCATTCATTAGTAATGGGCAAAATGATTTAAAATATTCAATAACTGGGTTATGCCCACCCATGTATTTACATATGTTTTCATAAGAATCACCAAGGGTAATTTTACATTTATCTATTCGAGCTCTGGCTGACATCGAGTTTAGCAATAAATTACTCACAGGCTCTTTTTACTTTAAAGCCAGATTAGGATTCCAAATTGTATGTGTTTGTCAAATACTGAATAATTCAGATGGCTTTTCATCGTTCTCGCTGCAATGCTGCGGGTAGGAAATAGGACTCAGAAGGGAAGGCGTCCCAGGGCCCAGCAGAGAAAAGAGCAGGACGAGGATTAACCACCACAGGCGGTTAGCAAGGGAGTAAATGATGAGTGAGAGAGCTGATGATGCTAATTTGGATGGAAAAGTCTTCTCGTCTGATGGTGGAGGAAGGCCAGGCATGAATAAAAGCAGCCAACATTATTAGGTGCCATGTGCTGGGAATTGTGCAGACGGTTGGAGGATGGTTATCTGAGTGGTCAGCAGCCATATGACTTGAGAGCTCAAACTTGAAACCACAGCATTCTCCCGAGAGGGCTGCAGATACAGGCAAGATGGAAGAATATGTGTAACAGAGGAGGATCTGGGGGTATGAGTTGTTGGGATTGGAGGTACACACTCTTGGCTCCATCTTCTCTGTGAGGCGTTCTCAATACCTTCAATCACAATCAACTTCTCTTCTGGGACCCCACAGCACTTTACGTGGAACTCTGTTGTAACACTTCCACAGGCGGATTTGTTCTTCATTATACACTGAGTTGTTTCAAAAACTATTTTGGAAACAACTTTCCTGAGATATAATGAGGTCTAACTGACACACAATAAACTCCTCATATTTAAAATGCATAATTTGTTAAGTCTGACATATGTATATGCCCATGAAACCATTATCACAATCAAGACAGTGAACATATCCATCACCTTCAAAAGTTTATTGGTGCCCTTTTAAAATCCCTCCCTCTATCCCTTTTATCAGTCAGGGTTCTCCAGAGAAACGAACCAATAGGATATATGTTATAACAAACTGGCTTATGCAGTTGTGGAGATCGAGATGTCCCAAGATCTGTAGTCGGCAAGCTGGAGACCCAGGAGATTTGATGGCGTACTTCCAGCCTGAGTCCAAATGCCTGAGAACCAGGAGAGCCAGTGGTGTAAATTCTGGTCCAAAGGGTGGCAGCCCCCAGCCCCTGAAAAGCTGATTTTTTGGTCTGAGTCCAAAGGCAGGAGAAGACGGAAGTCCCAGCTCAAATGTTCAGGTAGGAGGAGCTCCCTCTTACTGAGCCTTTTTATTCTACTGAGGTCTTCAATTTGATTGGATGGGACCCACCCACATTAGGGAGGGCAATCTGCTTCACTCAATCTACCTGTTCAAATATTAATCTTATTCAGAAGCTTCCTCACAGACACACCCCGAGTAAAGCATGGCCAATGTCCAGGCACCCTGTGGCCCAGTCAAGTTGAGGGATAAAATCAATCACACCTCTCCTTGCCCTTGTGTCCAAGCAACAACTGATGTGCTTTCAGATACACCATACATTACTTTGCACTCCTTAGAGTTTTATATCAACAAATTCACACAGTATGTACTGTACTCTTTTTTGCCTGACTTTATCCATTTTTTTTCAATATAATTATTTCCCCCACACTGTTGCATGAACCAATGGTTCATTCCTGTTTATTGTTGCATGGTTTTCAACTGCATGGATGTACCACAGTTTGTTTATCTGTTCATCTGTTGATGAACCTACGGCGTATCTGCAGTTTTTCAGTCATACAAATAAAGCTGCTCTGAGCATCGATCTGTGTGAGCATATACTTTCACTTCTCTTGAGTAAACACTTAGAAGTGGAATGGATGGATCATATGGTAGGTGTATCTTCAACGTTCTCAAAAATGGCCATACTCTTTTCTAAAGTGGGTGTACCATTTGCACTCCTACTGGCGGTATATGAAAGTTTCAGTTCTTTCAGAACCTTGCTAACACTTGGTATGGGCAGTCTTCAATTTTGTCCCTTCCAATAGGTGTGTGCTGGTATCTTGCTTGTTTCAATTTGCATTTTCCTAATGGCTAATGATATTGAGCATCTTTTCATGTGCTTGTCATCTACATATCATCTTTGGTGAAAGCATCTCTTCAAATATTTTGGCCATCTTTACTGGACTGTTAATTTTCTTTCCGATTTTTGAGAGTTCTTTACCTATTCTGCCAAGTATTTTATCAGATATATATATAACTTGCAACTGTCTTTCTCACAGCTTGTGGTTTGCTCATCTCTTTGTAGTGTCTTTTTCAGAGGACAGGTTTTAGAGTTGATGAAGTTCAATTTAATGGTTTGTTCTTTTATGAATTATGATTTAGTTGTTGTTTTAAAGAAATATTTGCCTAACCCAAAATAAAATTCTTTTCATGTTTTCTTCCATAGATTTATAGTTTTAGTTTCCATAATCTGTTTTGAGTTAATATTTGTTCATGGTACAAGTTATAATCAAAGTTCTTTTTCATTTCTTTTCTTCCTTTTTTTTTTTTTTTTTGCATAAGAAAATCTCATTCTTCCACTACCATTTGTTGAAAAGACTATTCTTGGGGTGTCTGGGTGGCTCAGTCAGTTAAGTGTCTGACTCTTAATTTCAGCTCAGGTCATGATCTCAGGGTTGTGAGACTGAGCCTTGTGTCAGGCTCCACACTCAGTGTAGTCTGCTTGAGGTTCTCTCCCTCTACCCCTCCCCACTGCGTGCTCACTCTCTCACAAAAAATAATTAAAATCTTTAAAAAAGAAAAAAAGAAAAGACTATTCTTTCTTCATGGAATTACCTTTGCACCTTTGTTGAAAATAAGCTGTCCATGTTTATTTCTGGATTTTCTACTCTGTTACATTGGCCTATTTTTCTACCTGCGTGCCAATATGATTGTTTGGATTACTGTTCCTTTAAGTAAATGTTAGTGTTAATCCTGAGACTTTAGTTTTCATTTTCAAAGATTTTGGCCAATTAAGATCCTTTGCATTTCAATATAAATTTTTGAGTAAGTCCGTTATTTTTAAAAAAAAAAAACAAAACCACTTTTGGAATTTGGGTTAGTATTACATTGAACATAGATCAATTTGGGGAGAATGGCATTTGACAATTGTGTTTTCCTACCTGTGACTCTAATACATCTCTTCTTGTATTTGGGATTTCCCTAATTTCTCTCAGCAATGTCTTGTATTTCTCAGTATGTAGCTCCACATTTTTTGTTAGATTTATTCCTCAGAATTTCATATTTTTAATATTATAAATAATACATTAGAAGTATCAGTTCTTAATCATTTGCTGTTACTATAGAGATCCAACTGATTTTTGTACATTGACCTTGTATCTTGAGACCTTACTACTCCCAATCATAAGTTCTAGGAGCCTCTTTGTAGATCACATTGGATTTTCTCCATAGATTATCATGTAGTCTATGAATAAGGACACTTTTACTTCTTTCTTCGTAATTTGGAGGCCCTTCCTTCCTCCCCACAGATCCTCCAGCACACTGTTGAACAGAAGTGGTGAGAGCACTGTTTTCTAATTCCTCAGGTGTTCTTGCCTGAGCCATGGGTGGTTCCTTCACAAACATGTGCTCATCAGTATTCATGGCGTCCTCACGGGGGATCCTCTCTAGAGACCAAGGGCTCCCCTGTGTGCAACTCTCATCCTCTGTACTTTGTTTTGACAACTCTAGTGCTGGTCTTCACAGGCTCTCAAGTCTGTCTCCTGACCGCCAGGATTCTGCTGGACTTGGATCGGTCCTTCCTCCCTGCACTGCCATTATAAACTCTCTCCAGGTGGTAGGCTTGGGCACTTTTAGAGCTCACTCCGTTTGTTTCCTGTCTCTCTGGGATTACTGTCCTTCGGTGCCTGATGTACAGTGTTTTACAATCTCTAGTTTCACGTATTTTGTCTTTTCAAAAATTGTTTCAAGGGAGAGGGTAAATGTGGTCTTCTTCCTCAAGAAGTTACATATATATTGCTAAGTCAGATAGTAACTGCAACGTTTAGAGTGAATAATAACAGTTGCCAGCTCCTACATCCCTAGTACTTGTCCCCTAGAATCAATCACTTTAAAGATTTCGAGCTGTTTCTTCTGGAACTTAACTCCATATTTCTACTTGCATGTTTATATTGGTTTTTTTGATTTTTCATTTTTAGGTTTTGGCTCTTTATTCCCCATCTTGCCGATAACATTCCCACACATGCATACTTCTCTTCCCCACTCCCACCTTCTAATTTAGGTATCTCATAATTTTTGGTGACATAGAAAATGGGTTTTATATTAATATAGCCCCAGAAATACTGTTTACAGTTAAGCCACAGAGTGTAACAAAATTAAAATTTTCTTTTTAAATAATATTTCTTTTTCTTGGAGTTTAAAAACAAACCTGCTCCAGCACCAGATCATCTAGAAAGTTTTATAAGAGTGTATACTACTGGACTCTGACTTGAATCTAAATTGGAATCTCAAGGCTGGAACCTTAGAGGAAGTATTTTTAAAACACTCAGTGGGTCACTCTGACTCAGCTGATCTTCTGCGGTTTGGGGATAACTGCCTTCGGGCTCTCATCTTATTGAAGCAGAGTGCACGGTTGTTGTAACTCTGATAACATCTTCATCATTATTGAACTGTCAGATTGCACTGAAGTTTTGCTGTCCCAGATTTCTCTCTGACACTACACATCGGTCATAATATGACTCTATGATCTCATCTGTCAACGGGAACCAAGGCAGTGGCCTGCGCTTTGCTAACAATGACTGGATTATAATTGGACCTGAACTCGTGGACCCTGGGCATGGTATTCACATTTCTGGGTTCAGTGAACCGAATTAAGAGTTAACAGCCTCTTTTGAGAAGTCAAATACATGGGATTGACTCAATTGCTTCTGTGCACCTATATTTTAGTGGTATTGGTTTGCAAAATTTCCTATTTTGGTTGGAGGTAGCCTTGAACACAGTGTGCTGTGCAAATTGTCATCAGCACCACCTGTCTCTCCATTAGCTTCTGTGGTCTAATTAGATTTCTACCGTATCAGGAAATATTCAAAGTGTGCAAATGGTGAGGCTTCACCCTGTTCAGCCATCCAGTGGGAACCAGAGTATAACAAAGTGAATTAACTCTCTGCCCTTGAAAGTCTAGAAACTGTTTTTAAGCAGTAAATATTACATTAGACATATCCTCCAGAGACAACAACTTTAGGTCCTTCCTGGAAGATGTTTCAACCCTTCTCAATAATCATCACAATGCCAATGCCAGATGCATTATGAACAAAGCACATGCACATGTTGGGAACTTTTGAACAGTACAGTTTGGCTTAATGACGAGGCAGACTCCCAATAAGTAAGTGACACAGCCTCTGAACAGCCACGCCGCATTGTTCACCTTCATCTTACAGTTTTGAAATTCAACGTCCTTGCCTCATTGTTTGTCACAGACATGAAGTAATTCTAACAATTTCAAAGCCCAAGACTTTCATATGGTCCCTTCCTTGAGGGAGTATTCCACACTTCATTAGTGAAAACTGGTTTGAAAATTTTGGTTTGTAGAAATACTATAAAATCTAACATACTCCATCAACCACACTTTTCCAGAACATTTGGAAACTGAACTTGATAACATCAACCTCTGCCTTGTGGAAAGCTGTTTTCAGAGAGCACATTAGGTGTTTCAGAAAATGATACAACTGTGAGTTCTTCTGAACAAAGCAAGCAAGCCATTAAATTATAATCTATCCATTCATTCATTCATTCATTCAAGAAATATTTAATGAATCCCTTCTACATGCCAAGCACTGGGGTACTAGGAAGTATTATGAATTAAAAATAACAGTAACAGGGAAGAGGGTGATAGGAGGCTAGCAGAGACCTGAGTGAAGTGAGAAAATAAGTCATGGGAATATGCAGGGAACATGTTTCAGATAGAGGGAAGAGGAGGTGCAAATGTCCTGAGGCAGAAGCCTGTTGGAATGTTTCAGAAATAGCAAAGAGGACAGAAGAATAAAAGAAGTAGGAGATGAGATCTGAAGGTCAGAAGGGGGCCAGGTCTTGCTAGAGTGTGAAATGTAATTTGAATGTAATTTTAAATGTGAATGGAGACTATTGGCAGGTCTTAGGCAAGAGAGTGATGTGGCCTGACTTAGGTTTTTAGAGGATCCCCGTGAATGTTGTGTGGAGTATCGATGTGGTGGACGTGCAGGGAATCACAGGGGAAGAGGAGAGGCAGGGATCTGTAGTTCTTGGGACCCTTATGCCCACGTTAGAAACAGACCAATAAAGGAGAAGCAGCAGATCTTCCAAGACAGGTTATATATTACTGATTTATTGCTATAGCTGTGATAACTTCAGGCAAGCCCTGCATTGCTTTAATTCAGTTGTGTTACTTAAGTACTAAAATAAAATGTACCATGTTTTAAAAACTAGGTGCCCCTGCCTTCCTCCAAGAAAGAGGACGGTAATAAAATAGATGAGATCCTCCTTTTTTACTGCACTCTGGGCATAAATCGTTACCTGCCCAGAGTTTACAGGAAAGTGTTGTTTGTGAGGCCGAGTTGTTAAGTGTCAGTTGTGAACATTTGCCAAGAGTTGATTTTATAAGAGATCTTCAAGGAAAAAAATTTGGAAGAAAGAAAATTATTCTGAGGGGTTTTTCCCCAAAAAACACAAAAATTAAGATAACAATTTTTCTAATATCAAATTGTGTGAAAACATAAACCTCTGTTTCATAATGCAGATTCTAGGATTTAATCTCCAGAAGCCTGATTACAAATTTGAAATAAGGTCCAAGAAGCTTTATCTTTTTCCTTTAATTTTTAAAAAAGATTTTATTTATTTATTTGAGAGACAGAGAGGGAGAGAAAGAGTGCATGAGTGGGGGGAGGGGCAGAGGGAGATAATCTTTAAGCAGACTCCCCACTGAGTGGGGAGCCCAATGCAGGGCTTGATCTCAGGACCCTGCAATCATGACCTGAGCTGAAACCAAGAGTCCACTGGATGCTTAAAAAACTAAGCCACCCAGGTGCCCCAAGAATCTTTATTTTTAACCTGATCTATAGGAATGAATGGTCTGGTCATATTTTAGATAATCATTTATGAATGGTTTTTCTCAAAAGTAAGCTTCCACTAAAAGTTTGATAATGCGTGTTTAATTAAGATCGTGAAGTTCAGATGCTTATATTCTCGGTATCATAGAATCAACTCAGGCTCTGCACTCTTTTGGAAATTGCTCTTTTCTTCTTGTATCATTTGGCTATGGAGGACAGCCATTTCCCACAATATGACCTTATTTCTGCTCCTTCCTCTCATCTCTAGCCATAGGGGATTGGTCCTGAAGAGCTGTCCTAAGTCAGGCTAATCAGAGTTGTTCTTTAGGACCAGAGATTCAAGCATCCTGGTTGAAGTCATTAGACAGAAAATGTGAGAATGTTTTAGAGTACATGGGAGAGAGCGAATCTTCAGTAATAGATAAAAAATAAGAATTAAGCCCACACTGAATATGAAAATAGTCCCAATAGTATTTGTGCTCTCATTCCAAAAATTCCTCAGATTCAGTTATATTTCTACACTCTCGGTATCTGTGTTAGCAATTGCTGTGTAACAATGTTGTTTAATGGTTTAAAGCAACAATAATCATGTATTACATCTGGTGGTATCTATAGGTCAGGAATTCAGACATAGCAGCAGGAATAGCTTGTCTCTTCTCCATGACGCCTGGTGCCTAAGCTTGAAGATTCAAAGGCTGGGGGCTGGAATTGTCTAAATCTCATTCACTCATGTGTCTAGTGGTTGGTGCTAGTTGGTGGGTGAGACCTTAGTTATCTTGGACAACTGGTTGGAACACCTTCACGTGACCTCTCCGTGTGATGTGTGCTTTCTCAACACATATTGATGTAGGGTGACTGGCCATAATGTTTTACCTGGAACTGAGGAGTTTCCCAGGAAATGGGAGAGTCAGTGCTAAAACTTGGGAAGCCCTCAGTGAACCAGGAGGAGTTATTCACCCTATGTGATGTCTAGGTTCCAATGGCCATTCCTGAGAGATAGATAAATACTATGTCAGATGGAAACTGTATCTTTTTTTTTAACCTAGTCTTAGATGTCAAGTAGTATTCTGCCATGCTCATCAGAAGCTCCAGCTCAGATTCAAGGGAATAAAATATATAATCCCCACGCTTGATGGGAAGAGTGTCAATCACATTGTAAGATGCATATATGGGAGTGGCTAAATATATCAGTGTGTACACTAGTCTTCTAAAAATCCCATTTTTCCTTAAGTTAGTTCAAACTGGGCTTCTGTCACCTGCAAGCAAAATAATTTCTTAAAAACTCTCCATATCACCAATAATATTTTAACAATCAACTGAAAGTTTGGGCTGAGTTATAAATATTAAGGAGCCTAACCTATTCCTGAACAACTAGTCACTCTATAAGCTAAGAGAAGTGGGCTGAGGGAACACTTGCCAACGAGGCAAAATTTTCTCCCAGATAGAGTCCAGATCTGCCTCAAAACATGAACAATTTACATTATCAGGGCCCTAAAGTTTCACACTTAAGCTGAGAAACATTATAAGCAGGCATTACTAATTTCCTAAAGTAGTTTTTAAAAAATAAAAGAAAAAAAAACTCAAGAGAACCCCCCACTACCAATAGAACTTCATAGAAGCCCTGGTGAACTTTTCAAGTTACAATAATTGCAAAATTTGCCTTTAGGTAATGACTGACTTAGTATGGAGTACAGTTAATTATCTGTCAGTTGCAGAGGAGGCTGGGCAGTAGAGCAGAGAGAAGTCGATTTAGAGAATGAGGAGAACTTTGGGGTCATTAAAGACTTGAAAGCATCCCATCTCTGTCCCATCTCAGTATTTCAGCATGCCACCGCCGACAGCACCACGGGGCCATCCTGGGCAAGTTACCCAGCTTGCCAGAACTTCTACTTGACCGTAGCTGGATACGTGTTTTTACAGAAAACTGGTGGAAGAAAGACTTTCAGCCTCTCTTATTTGTGTTGTGGGTTTCTGCCGCTATCCCTCCGTGTTTTTGGGAAAGGAAACCATGAAACTCAATTTAATTACACTTTCAGAAAAGAAAGAGCTTAAGGGGAGATGACAAAAAAACAAAAAGCTATAAGGATTATAAGATATAAAAATATATTAAGATACATGTTAAAATGAAAAAAAACTAAAAAAAGAAGTAAAATTTAAAATGACCAATATTACAGGAATACTAAGGAAAAGATCTAAAGGATGACTTTAGTCAGAGTTGAAACTATGAAATAAAAAGATTATAGGCAATTAAAGTAATAAAACATAAAAATAGGGTATGGCATAAAAATGAAAATTAGGGGGTGCCTGGGTGGCTCAGTCAGTTAAGCATCTGGCTTTGGCTTGGGTCATGACCCCAGGTTCTGGGATGGAGCCCCACATAGGGATCCCTGCTCAACGGGAAGTCTGCTCCTCCCTCACTCTCTGCCCCTCCCCTGCTCATGCTCTCTCTCTCAAATAAATAAATAAAATCTTAAGAAAAATAAAATAAAAATTAGGATAAAGTTGAGAGGTAAGAAGTTATAGGGGGAATGAAATCAGAATAAATTAGGAAGATTTCCTAAAACAATATAAATGTGCTATGTACTCTCAGAATAAAGAGTAAAATCATGGTTGCAAACAGCTGTGGATATAAGTCCTAAGGCAGGACCTCAAATCACTGGCCATTCACCCAACTAGTTTCCATGTCTCATTCATCTTTATACCCCTGCCTCTGGCACAGCATAGATAGAGGGCCTAATATTTGTAGAGGAAGTAAACAAATGTTTACTGAGTTCCTGTTATGTGCAATACACCTTTTGAGATATGCTTACATAAGTTAGTTTACTTAATTCTCAAAATAATCCCATGAGTTACTTTTGCTCTCAATGTATCATGGAATAGCTGAGGCCAAGAGAGGTTGAGCTGCTATCCAAGATCACAAAAACAGTAAGTGTCCATTTTCCATGAGACCACAACCCTGTGGCCAAACCATCTGACTACCTCTTGAATACCGTGTACACACACACACACACACACGTGTGCACATCGTGGCAGGTTTTACAAGTGGGCATATGGCTATCCCCTGTCTCATGGGGTCCTCTTTTTTACTGCACAAAGAGCATCAAATCCTAGTCACTTCTCAGAAACATGCGGCTCTAGCTGGCTACTTTCATGAGAAAACTGTAGCTGACGGCTCCTCCGATGCTGGTAGAAAGGGCAAAGCATTTCAGCATTGGTGTTGACACAACACACTTTGCACACGAAAGCCCTTTGTGCCACATCAGAGGCTGCACAGATACTATCGTTCTTGTGTCAGTGAGATATGGAAAGAAAACTGGATTTAGCTGAACCAGAACCCAGAGTGGAGTACATTTCTTCACAGTAGAATGGATATGACCGGTCCTGCTCTTCTTTTTTTGCCAAGTGGCTGTGAGGACCACATGAGATCACAGTTGGGAGGACAGCATGCAAGGGAGAAGGGTGTTGGCTCTGGAGTCAGAAGGACCTGGACTTGGCTTTGCTATTTGTTAGCCTTGTGACCATGGCAATTCACTGAAAGTTCCTCAGCCAGGGAGGATTCCCATTTCCAAACAGAGACCACACAGTATTGTGTCTTTCAGTGGTTTCTTGTGAGGATCAAAGATTAATGGATATAGAGCCCCTCATTAGCATTTGGTCCGCAGAAGAACACAAATGAACAGTATTTGGAGGATGTTCTGGGGAAGGTGGAAGAGGGAGTGTTTGTTTGAGGCATCTGCTTTCTTCCCCTCCCTCTGTGTGCACACAGGGCACCAGGTAGCGTCAGGGAAGCTGTGGGGGACAGGTGGGACGGGCTAAGGAGAACATTATAACAAGACAGGAGTTATGTTTCCTGTTTCATGCATCAATCGCTTGTTAAACAGTCAGTGAGTTCCGTGGAGGAACTGATGATGGCTCATATGGAGCTTGGCCCCAAATAGGACCTCATGAGTACTCTGGTGCATAATTAGTGAGGTGGCTGTGCATTAGCGGCCATGCTCTTGAGGGACACTCAAGGCATGGGCTAGGACTCTGCCACCTCTTGAGCAGTATATGTTAGGAAAACCAGAGCCCCGGCCATTGAAAGCAGGGAACTGGGCCGGATATTTTTGTGACCTCCCCTTCATCTCTGAAATTAACATGGCCCAGACAGGACACGAGGTGGCTCAAATTTCTCCTTTCCTCTGCATTTCCCCACCAGCTCCGGGGCAGCACCCTAGCAGAGAAAAGTGTGTCATCCTTACTTCAACTTAATTTCACAGTTGAGCTAGTGGGCCTTGAGTTCCCAGGTGTAGCCACTGCAACCCTGTCTTCAGGGCAAGAACGCTCTGCTCAATGCAGCAGAACACACAGTCCCCTTGCTAATAGGACATTATGTCTGTCGGTCAGGCCTTCGACAGGAGTTGGAGAGCAGTCAGCTCAAGGTTAAAGTCTCTGGCAAGGACGGTACACTGGGATTCTATTCAGCTGCCTGCAGAAGATTCTCGTATGTTTACTACTTTTACCTTATTAGCAGTAGCTTTGGAAGATAAAACATACTGTCTGTCGAGGAAAAGATACTATTTTTCTTGTTCACCAAGGCAAAACAGTATGCATCTAGTTAATCCAAGAAACACATGAAGCTATTTAGATATTTGGAAGGTAGGAAAAGAATATCCTTTGAAAATAAAGTTAACAATATTCATGCACAACGGATAGGATTATCCATCTCAAGGAGAAATCCTCTGTAAAGGTATAAAGAGTCTGGAGTTATAATTTAGTAAGTAGAATCCTAAAAAATAACATTTTATCTTATTTAGAGAAACACAGAGAAGACAAGCACATACATATGCAAACGCAGTTGATCAACAGCTCTATTCTCAGCCAGCCAACCAAATCCGGTTTCGCCAAACCTACTGATAAATGGCAACTTACGAGATCTTTGGCCACAAACTGGCTTTATCTTACTAATCACCTGGGTCGCATGCCATAATATTTGAAATCTCAACAAAACTAAAGGAAAAAAAGAGAGAGAGAATAAATCATAGTTGTGATTCATAGGAGTTGAGATTGGATACGTCGGAAGATGCATAGACTCAAATGCTGGTGACAGATCATTACTGTCCCCCAATCCTATTAATCTGGAGCTGGAGAGCAGTGAGCAAGGTGATAAAGAACAGAGCAACACTGGAATGTTCCTGATAGAGGATACTGTATGGAGAAAACAGAACTGCAATTTATTAAGAAAATAGCAGTGTTTATTTTTGGTGGAGTGTCTGGCAGTCTATGGAGTTTACAGACACATTCCCCCATAGAGAAGTTTGAGCACCAGTTAGAACAGAGTTTAGCAAAGAATGAAACCCATCCCTTGAACAAAAGTAGCAAAATGTTTCACCCTGAAACTTTTCCACAAGTCTCATGTAACAGAAGGTACTGTGCTCTCTAGAAGAAATGGGACAAACTAAAAATTTCAGATACTTTGTCCTGAGTCACGAGAAACTCTTATATGTCAATGGAAACCTGTATTTCACATTTTTAATATATCTACATGTATTAAATGTAGTATTACCAAATTTGAGGTTGTCCACTAAGATCTGTCATATTCCGGATTTTTCTCAAGAAATAGAAAATTTAAGGGGCGCCTGGGTGGCTCAGTTGCTTAAGCATCTACCTTCGGCTCAGATCATGATCCCAGGGTCCTGGGATTGAGTCCCACATTGGGCTCCCTGAACAGTGGGGAGCCTGCTTCTCCCTCTTGCTCTGCTGCTCCCCCTCTTTGTGCTCTCTGGATCTCTCTCTGTTAAGTAAATAAATAAAATCTTTAAAAAACTAGAAAATTTAAGAAATAATATTTACTTCATAAATTTTAGAATGGTTTCTTCTAGGTCTTGCTTGAGACTGACACACACACAAACTTGCAGTGATTTCTCCATTAGGAGCTTATCTATTCATTCTCCCTTACATGAGTATCTATTCGTGGCACATATTAGCCGGCGTATAGACCTTATAGCAAAATTGTGAAGACAAGATTTATTTAATTTTTAGATCAAACACAACTGATGGACTAAGCAAATAGCACATAAATCCCAGGGACAAATGATTAAAACACGGTGATTTATTCCTTTTTCTATAACTTGCTTAAGCAGCAAATAGGAGGTTTGCATATTCCCAGGTAAATTCGGATCTAGTTGAGCAGTCTGTATGGGTATCAATAATCAATCTTCACTTGATTGTTTATTTGAAAAACTGCCAATAGTGTCTCTTTTGGTTTTGCTTTGCCAGTGTGGAAACAGCCCGTAATTACTTAACACACACCATCGTCCTCTCCTGTGAGGGTTTATCCAGGGATAATGAGTTCCTGACACACGACCCTACTGTGTTCATTGCAGATGTCACTAGTCCATCAAAGTGGGCTTTCCTTTGGAAACTAGATGCGACCTCAGAATCTTCCTTAACACAGCACTCTAATCTGCTGCTGTTAATTGATTGGCATTTGTACATAAGATGAATCTTATTTGCCCTCTCTGGCCAAGTACAAAGTATTCTTGCAATTTTATTTAAGCTAAGATTCATTGAATATTTAATTATTTATGATATAATTGTGAGCAGATGGCAGCCTACAAGTTACCCACTTACTCTGTGTGAGAGGAAGTAATATCTTGCTTGCAAATTGCTCCTCATGGGATTATTATGATCAATGCCCATACACTTTCCATTTTTCAGTTTTATGAATGACCTCCTTGCAGAATGCTGATATAGTGCTATATGTGTTATGGAATGTCAAATCCATTACAACAAGTCACAGAGATCTGTGAACAGACACTAATTTGTTGACATTTTAGTGGCTTTTAAAAAATTGGCTTAAATTTAACAGCAAAGTCCCTAGAACGAAATGCTGTGTGTGTGTGTGTGTGTGTGTGTGTGTGTGTGTTTTCTCCTGTTGAGAGAATAAAATCTGAGTTTTGCATCAGAAATAAACTCCAGGAGGTCCAAAATTCTGAAGAGCTTTCCCAGAGACCTTTTGAAAAATAACAGACGGCTCAGGTGTACATATTTAATTATGTCCGCTTTATTTTTCTCCCAAACTTTAAAATACTTGGAAAAGTGATGGGTTAAAGGCCAAATTTAGGTAGAATGTGGGGTTTAAGTCCTACTCAGTTTCTTGATTAGTGAAATTAATGTGGTAAGGTTTGTTTTAAGCCCAGGTGACTTGTGTCTATTCATTGTCCCTGCTGGTGTAAGTAAAGTAATAAAACGAACTAGACACGGTAGCGTGTAGAAATCAGTAATGGGGAAGAGGCACGGGTCTCTTTTATGAAATGGAGATGATACCGCTAACAGCCATAATTGCAGCTGATCCTATTAAAACAGCACGATAAGGTGCTGATCATGTTCAATTTTCCCCTCACTTTCAATATTTGATAATTTTAAAATGTAGGGTTTTATTCTGTAGTGATGACTACTTCAACACAATTACTCTGGTTCCGATGGCTGAACAGATGTGCTCTAGAAATACAGGCAGTAGAGAATCAAAACCACCAACCTCTGAGCTGCCGATTAATACGGTCAATATTTATAATAGAATATAGATTTGGACCCAAATTCTAGGATCACTACAATCTTATTGAATTTTTATTTAACTCTGGACAAAGCTTTGTGTTGGCACGAGGCAGTATGCCATGTTCCTTCCTTTTAGGAGAATTTTAACTTGCCAGGGTTATGTCTGTTCTTGTGGATTAATCATCCCAATTTCTTATGTCTCTGGGAAAAGTCACACTAAGCAAATGCCAAAGACTTTAAAGAGCACCATTTAATTCAGTAACTAGTCTAAAAATATATTTCAGAATATATATTACCTTCCAAAAACCTTTCTGGAGCCTGCAGGGAAAAAAAAATTCAAGAAGCCATGTTTAATTATTTTCATCTTTGGACAACCTCTAAACATTATCCCCTAATTCTCTACTCTGGAGAGTCTCCATCTTTCTTATGCCCCCCAATTTAAATGCACTTAGTCCTTCCCCGTTAGCATTAGGGCGGTGCTGCATGTGTTAGCCCGTGGTTGTACGCAGCTGACTTGTGTGCATGTCAACACTGCCTTCCCACCTTCTCTCTCTCGTTGCAGACCCTGGCTCCAGCCTCAGCAGCAGCAGTGGCTGCATTTGAGTGGATGGTGTATCCAGAACACTCTTCAAGTGATGGCGAAGGGGGAAATAACACATCGAGAATAAAGCCAGATTTCTTGCCATCAAGAAAGTACTACCACCTTGAAATGATAAAATGTAAATGGAGTCTACGTACTACCTGCCAAACGACAGATGTATGTACACAGTAGAAACTGAAAACCTAAATGAGTGTATACGGATAAGTACGGAGATGAGCTGCAATCTCTGTTTTAGATGCCAGAACAAAGTTTTATGGTATTCCATGGAGACACACACACACACACACACACACACACCCCTACCTGATGATGTCTCTCTCTTTTCTCCCTTTACAAAAATTACGAGGCTTAAGCAGCCAGCAGTCTTAGCGAGAGCTCTCCCTATAATTCTTTCATCCATTTTACATGATGTACAACAGTAAGTTTATCTGTGTGCTAAGTATTTTTGCAATTAAAACTCCATCACACTTGTCAGAATAAATGAACGAAGTTCATTCTCCCTCATGTAAGATGCTTTGTTTTTAATGTTGCATTTTGCTCTTGTACTCTCACTAAAACATAACTTTGCAATCGAAGGGAAGGCCACCCAGCTTCGTTTGTCCGCCCAGAATCCACATTCAGTGAGTTGGTTGCATGATAATACACTTAGTAAAATTAAATGAAAAACAATGTATGTGATACTTGATCCGTGGTCCCAGATGCGATGGGTGCTGTCTTCCACATTCTTTATTTCTGGTGGTGGTCTCCTAATTTTAAGTATAAGCTGGAGGCAGGAGGTGGGAAGCGTAGGCACCAAGCAAAGAAAGGCCCCAGAAATGGGAAGGGATAACTATAGAAAATAATGCAAAACAACCAAGGTTTCCAGCTTCCTGGTGGTTAATTTGTTGGGAAATTGTGTCAGGCAAGACAGGCTTGATGAGCATGGCAAAGCTACTCTTGGCTCCACTCATCTGAACCAGTAAACCCTGCAAATGCAGGAATAAAAACACTCATGTCAAACTCTAGTGACCCCTGGCATGGATTACGTCTCTTCTCTTAATTAGATTTGTATTTTCAAAGACTATTCTCTGAAAAACTGTTTGTGTTTTAGCAGTGAAATCTAATTTGAGCAATGTTGTTGTCACAAACCCATGCTGCTCTTTCTCTTTGCCTCTTTGGTGAATATTGGGATGGAAAAGCAGTATCAAGAGGCATTTGAAAAAACATGACTGTTGAGGAAAAAAAAAATCAAAGTAGAGGCCTGAGTTCTAATCTCTTTACTGCCATCAACTGCCTAGAGATCTTGGGTGAATCTTCTCTTCAGTCGTTTTTTTGTTGTTATTGTTTTGTTTTGTTTTGTTTTTAATCATGCCATCTCTCACTTTCTCAAGAAGTTTTCTACTTTGGTTCTCTTTTCTCTCATACATAATCAATCTTTCCATCTCCACAGTGCCATTCCCACGTGTTCTGGTATTTCCCATCTTAATTTAAAAAAATAAAAGGAAACCTAACTGTGTTCTCATATCCCTCGACTTAACATCCGGACAGCTCAAATTTCTAGAAAAAGTTGTCTGTACAACTCATTTCCCTTTCTCTTTTCTGCTCTAGCTTCTGTCTGTACCAGTGTCACCAAAACGGACTTGACAGACATCACAGCAGCCTTCCTGTTGCCAAATGCGAGGTGCTTTTCTAGACTCATACACCACTTCACCTTGAAGTATTTTCCCATCTCAGCTATTCTAACATCACACGTTTCCTGGTGTCCTCAGATCCTGCGCTCCGCCTTGTCCGTTTTCTTTATCGCTGCTCCCGGCCACCTGAACTCTCCCTGGATAACCCCATCCCATTGCACGGCTGTGTGAACATTATGGATGCTGGCTCCTGCTCTCCAAATGCTCTTTCATCATTCCGTGCAATGTGAACAGAATCTTCTTATGAGGAGCCAAACTGCAAGTCACTGCCCAACTCCAGCCCATCAACAGTGTAGTGAAGGCACTGAACTCCAGACCCTGGAGACAGTGACTCCCGGGAGTGACGTCTGCGGGTGCTGCATGCAGACCGTGCAGATTCTCATCCCATCTCTGCTACTGATGTAATTTCCCAGTTTTTTAGTCTCTTCTCTTGTAACTTGGGGTGAGAACGCTAGTACCTCCTTCAGGGCGCTGTGGTACCTACCTCCGGGGCTTAGACAACTATTTGGCCTGTCCTAAAGGCTATTTGCAAGGGAGTGAGGAGAGTCTGAGACTGACCTTCCTCACCAGTGAACAAGTTAGTCTGCTACTGTTTCATGGATGCTGTCAAAAGACACAAGATTCCTGCATCACAGACAAGGAACTTTAATACTCGCAGCAGAGCAAAGACCATGAGGGTCATGTTCATATCACCACCCCCACCCTCAAGCCCAATGTGGCTGATGTCAAGGGACCCAGGCAATGTTATTCAGTAGTTACCATCACAGCTGAAACTGCTCCCCCCCCAGGCTTAGGGAATATGCCTCTTTTACAACGGGCTGTAAGCATACCTGTTCCTTGCTCCAAGGGAGACATTATCTTTACTATATTGGGAAGTATACAATCTGCCCTTTGCCTAGGAGGGACACGGTAGCTCTGTGTTCCAAGGGTGCCTGCTATACACACATCCTTGGAAAGATGGTCTGGAATAAAAGGGCAGTGACTTATAGGATGTGCGGAAACATGACTCATGGGAGGACCTCTCTCCCAGCACTGTTATTGTCAGAAAATACTGTGCCATCCCCTCTGTTGGCTATTCCTCCAGGGAGAATTCATTGCTTCCTCTTTTGTGTCCCACAATACTTTGCAAACATTGTAAATATTTTTCTCTCATACGTGTCAAGGTGGTCTGTGCCTATTTTTCCTGCTGCACTGGGAGATCCTTAACAGCAAGTATCTCAGCTTATCCATCTTTTATGCTTCTCACTCCTACTCCTTACATTGCACCATCAAGAAGAGCTTCTAAAATAGTGCTTAATATGCGTTGAATTATTTGGAATTTAAAAATTAATGAGTATGCCGGGTGGGAAGACTTTTTCCCTTTAGTCTGTGATGAAGACTGCTGTCATTATTCAAAAGGAACATGTGGCATTCAGGACAGTAGAGAGACCAACTCTCATTAAGCAAATGAACATCTGAGTTTTTAATATGGAAAACACAATGAGAGAGGCTGTTAGTACAGTGCCATTCTTCAAAGGAAAATATGTTTTTCAACTCAAGAATGTAATGGTCAATGCTACATTTAACCCCCACAGCATTACCGATTCTATATAGAATTATAACATTTTCTAGCTTTAAAATGATTGGTTTAAATGGATAGATATATAATACAATGGATTTTCTGATTCATATGGATATATTGTTTCTTTTTTTTTTTCATTTTTCTTTAGAACTGTCAGACAATTCTTCAAGACTTTGAGAAACTGTGTCCCCAGGGGTGTGAAGAGACACCTATGTATGTAGGTCTGTGGCTGTAATTTGCTCTGCTATCTACGGGGGTGACAGGTGCTAAAGAAATGCAAACTGACGTTATGACTCAAAGCTGCACTATAGGAGTTTGTGTTAAGCATTTGGCTTCAAGGGAGTTTGATCTAATCTGAAGTGTGGATAAATTGGTAAAAGAGTGTTGTATGCCTATTCTGTGTTTAAGGTGGTGTCAAATTGTGCCTTAGGAGAAGAACTTAGGGAGTTCTGTGCTGATGAAAATAATTGAATATTTATTTCATGATCTCTGGTACAGTAATAGGAAGACAGTTAAAGTTGTTGATGAGGGTAAATGGGAATTATTGCCAACAGTGAGCCTCCAGATGGGAACAGAAAAGACCGGAGATCATATATTATAGCCATTAAAGGGCAGAATGTTGTTCTGGCTTTAAATTCTACTTCAGCCATTTGCCAGCTACATCGTCATGGGGAAGTTCCCAAAATGGTTGAGACCCCAGTTTCCTTGGGAGGTATCTGCATTTCCAATCTCTTCTGAAGGTGGAAAGAGCTGATGCACACGCATCGCTTAGCCCAGTGCTATCTGTAAGTGTGCAATAGTTTGCAACTTGCACGTGTACTTATTCAAGAAAGAATCGGCCCAAAGAAAAAGCATCTATTTATCTAACAGTTTACTTTTAGCTGCTAAAAGTGCATTTCTGTAATTCCTGGCTGAAGGTCTTTGGTCCTGTTTCTCTCAGGATTCACTAGAATTCTAGTGTTTAAACCTCATTGCTTTTTTTCTGATGGGCAGGCAATTCTTCCTACATTTAAATGAATGTATGAAATACATTAAGGATAAGGCATAGCCTGAGGTCAGCTCACCGTATTGGCAGAGACATTATTAATTATCATTACCATCCATTTGTCAGTGCTTTGTTTCCTTTTGGGGGCAGTCTTCTCCTGATTCTTCCCTACCATTTCTCTGCAAAGGACAGAACGCTGCAGCTCCTCTAACCCTCTCAGAGTGTCCTAAGAGCCACCGGCTGCTCCTCAGAAGCCCAGTGAGTCACCTCACTACCGATGCCTGCTCCTCTCTCTGGTAACCGACCAGAATTCTGGTTTCCCTTTGCTGTCCCACCATGGAATAACGGGGTGTCTCCGTGTGAATGTCTGTTACAGCTCCTGACCTTGAACCTTGGTGAAATCCTGACACCTGGCTCCCAGATTTCATCTCCGACTACTTCATTGGCTCCAGGAAACTGGCTTTGCAAATAGTGCAGTGAATCAGACGGATTCCAAAGCCATGAAGTGGAGAGTATGGTTTCAGTGTCTTGTATTCGGCACAAGAACTTAAATGCTCCGCGAGAGAAAAGCATCCCATGCAGGATTATGATTATTGCTCCAAACCAGATATCGGCAAATATATATACATAAAACCCATCTACTCTTTAGATCCTGATTTTGTTTCTTCAGCGAGAGCTATTTTGGGGGAGTTTACTTCAGGGTCACATTCATACGAGTGACTGCTAAAACACAAGGTGGCAGTTTAAGAGGACGGTATGTGAACACATCTGTTCTGACAACCTCATCACGTTCATCTTGATAAGATCAGATGTGTGGGATACACGTGATGTGGGAGGTACGACACAGACAAATAGTAAGGAGAAGACCAAAGAATTCTAGTAGTTGGAAGGGGATGAAGTCAAGAGAGGTGAAGGAAAGGCCAGATCTGAGGAGAGGGGAGGGAGAGAAGGGGGGAAAGAGAAAGAGGGAGGAAGGAGGGCAAGAGCAGGGAGGAGAGAGAGTGTGAGCTGCACATAACCTGCTCAAAGGGAAGGAGAAAATCAGGAACAGGAGCTGAAGTCTTTAAATATTTCATTAAAGGTTCACCACATAAACTATTTTGTATGTGTGTGTTCTCTCTCTCTCTCTTTTTTTTGCCCATGGATATCAAATACAAGATTTAAAGTAGATTTAATATTCTAATTTAATGAGAGAGGAGAGGTACAGCATAAAGGAAAGGTTACGAGTGGCTGTAGGAGTTAGTAAGTTTAATTTGAGCTTCATGATTATGCATGTTGTTATTTCCAGTCTTTTCAGAAAACATATGCAATGAAATTTCCACACAGTGCTTTTGCAGACTGAGGCTTTTTCCTGTTTGTGTCTCTCCCTCCACCTTACTTTTTAATTGTGTTTACACAAGTAGGCTCTAATTTCTGCCCAGAGCAACACAATTCTCTGCCTCAGCAATATTTTGCAAAATATAAGCTAGAGAGGGGGTGGAGGGATGTTGCGCTAACCTTGAAAGCCTGTCAGCACTCTCCCTCCCTAACGCCACTGGCCAGCTGCCTAATGGGAAAAGGAGCAGGGGAGAGGAGCTCAGGGGCATATTCAGTCATGTAATGCTGTAGTTCTCCTTTCCAGGGGAGTGTGAAATTTCGGATGAGAGGTCAAAACACAAGCTCAAGAAGACAAAATTTATGTTTCACACATTCCTCAATATCAAGTGTTTGGTCTAAGTTGTCAAATTTTCATAAATGGAGGAAATGAGGAAAGGAAACTTACATCTCGTGAGAGCTATTGTAATGACATGCTACACCCTGGGGCGGTTTTTATCCCTGCACACACACACTTAATCCGCACAATAACCTTGCACGGTTTGCAGAAGAGAAGAACTGAGACTCAGAGAGGTTAGGTAATGGACCCAGACCTCAGAAGGAATTGCAAGTCCAGTTTGGCTTGAGCCCCCAAACATACATTCTACTTCCAAACTTTCTTGATTGAAAAAGGACCTCAAAAAAATGGGGAAGATCCCAGACATGACAGGCAACAGAAATCACTGTTTGCTTACCTGCCCCATAAATATAATCAGAATGAAAAAGGAGAAACACGTTACTATTCAAAAAATTTTCATTCGTTATTTTGAGGAAGTCTTAGACTTCGAAAAATAATATTATTTCTTGTGCTAATTACACAGTACTATTTACCTAAAAAAGAAATTTTGGAAAATAGAGAAGACCATATAGAAGAGAATAGACATCATTAGTAAGTTTACACTATCAGAGTTTACGTTTGTTGCTTTAATAAAGTCATCCTCAACCTGAGTTAATTATAGATTATAAAAATTAATTTCCCTCTCATATAAGAATTCTGAGGAGGGTGGTGCCTGGGTGGCTCAGTCGGTTAAGTGTCTGACTTTTGATTTTGGCTCAAGTCATGATCTCAGGGTCGTGAGATCCAGTCCTGTGTCAGGCTGGGCATGGAGCCTGCTTCAGATTTTCTCTCTCCTTCTCCCTCTGCCCCTCCCCCTGCCACCCTCTTCAAGGTGTGCTCTCTCTCTCTAAAAAAAAAAAAAAAAAAAAAAAAAAAAAAAGAATTCTGAGGAGAATATTTCAAGTAGGATAGTAGTTCTGTCATCTTCAATGTGGCTTCCAAGTTTATTCTAGCCATCACTACTGCAGTCTTCAGGAAGAGAAGAAAGAACACTTGTGCAAGAATTTATGGACAAATATTACTTCTACTTACATTCTATTTTCAAGAACTAAGTCGCATGGCCCCTCCTAGACACAGGCAACTGTTGTCCCTGGATAATCTATTCTTCCTCTACTGCTAAGGAGAAAGGGTGGAATGGATTTCAGAGGAAAACTGTCTTCACCCAAAACAACTATTATTATATTTTATTCTATATCTCTCCAGAATCTTAACATGAATACCTATACCTACATGATCTAAAAACAAAATTAGGATCATATTATACACACTGTTTTATAACATGCTTTTTTTCATTAAGCAAGTATGTTGGTCATACCGTCTTATGTCATTAAATATTCTTCTGTAACATCACTATAATGTAGCACAGATATTCCATCATCTGAATGTGCCATACTTTATTCATCCAATCCCCTATAGATGTTTCCAGTAGTTCACTAATATGAAAATGAGATGGAGGATTTTATGCAAAAAATATTTCTACTTAGAACAATTCTTAGAAGTCAATAGGTAAGAAACGCTAATGTATATCGTAGAAAGATTGTGTTAATTCACTGTCCTACCAGCAATACATGGAAGTAAAGACATCTGGGACTTAATCATACAAGCATCACCTATACTTGACTTCCCCTAGTGTAATTATCTCCATTACTCTTGAAATGCATCAGACTAGGGCTATGCTTATGGACATTTAACTGTCATCCAAAAGTATTTACTTCCTTCTCTGCCACATCCATGGAAAGGCTATACTTCACCATCCTTTCAGTTTGGGCTTGGCCATGGGATCTGCTGTGGCCAATAAGATGTCAGTCAATTTTGTAAGCAGGAGCTGAAATGTTCTTGCCTGATTGTGTGGGCCCTCCTGTTCCTCTGCCATTGCCATGAATAAAATTTCCCCTGGGCAGCCTTTAAAGTAAGGAGGATGAGACACGTAGGCAGACTAGGGCCCAGTGGGCAGCTTACAGCCACCTAGGCAAGCCCAGCCTATATCAGGCACATGTGAGTGAAACCAACACCTTAATTTTGTATGTCACTGAAATTTAGTGGCTCTTTATTATGCAGCAATAGCTGACTGACACGTGCCAACTGACAATACCTGTGACAGAGGACAACCTACCAGTTGTGGAATGTACAACATATCTGGGATAGGCCTGCTCTATCCCTGGCTTTGTCTTTATCTCTCTGGGTGAATGGTTGCCACTTAATTTCCAGGTGTCTGCAGGTGGATGAGCCAAAGTTATCATCTTAGCTGAACCATTTCAGTCTTCTATGATTTTTCTGTATTTGCTTTCTCTTTATCCCAGTCCTATACAAGAGGCTAATAGAGTGTGGCTTCTAAAATGTCAAACAATAATGAGAAAAGGAAAACAATTATTAGCAGAACCAGTCACAGATGTCCACAGGCTGCATCCTTTTACCCTACATCTTGTACCTGCACAGCGGTGAGATCATCAGCAAAGCCTAAACCTGAGGAGCCTGGCTAAAGTGAGGAACTATAACACACAGCATCTGAAGTGCCCATGAAAACACAACAAAGAAACAAGAACAGGAACAACACATACTAAATAATCTCTTATGGATAAATTTCAAACATTTATTCCAGGGACTGCTCAAGAATCTGATGTTACTTTAGGGACAAGCTTTGGGTATTTTCAACATTTTATTAACTCACAGAACTCTACAAGACCATCCCTTGGATAATGCCCATAAGGCCTTGGCTGCTTTACTCATTCATTCTACATTTATTGAGAGCTGACCATGTGTCAGGAATCCTGTTAAAGACCAGAGATCCTAAGACGAATACATGTTTCTTGAGCTCAACGAGTTTACAACCTAACAGAGGAAGACAGATATGACACATAATTCAACTTTAGAAGGGTTTTAACAGAGCTGTGGACAAGGTGCTATCTAGAGAAGAACGAGACACAGCCAGGACTCAACCAGTGTCCTGATCCCACTTTTGCAAAGCATACCACGTTTCACATACCTTATCAGTATAAATTTTAGTTTTTCCTGACCTCCTACGACTAAGCCTTACTACGCTGCTGGTAGAAAACACTCCATTGGTCTCTCTTCTTTACTTTTTAGCCCCAATCCTTACTACTCTTTCCAGCAGGCTTACAGAGATTGCCAGCTCCTGCATACAGTTTGCAGAATGTTTGGTCAATGGCAGCGGGGTTTGGTCCTATACAAAGATATTTAAAGGGAAAAACATTTAGAAGTAGCTAATGGAGCCTATTATTTTATGACCCATCTGAGATGAGAGTAGATGATGAGGATGATGATGATGATGATGATGATGATGATGATTTTATTTTTTAGAGAGGGAGAGGATAGGTAAGGGCAGAGGGAAAGGGAAAGAGAGAATCTTAAGCAGACTTAACACCCAGAATGGAGCCCAACTCGGGGCTTGATCTCACATCCCTGAGATCATGACTAGAGCCAAAATCAAGAGTTGGATGCCTAATGGACTGAGCCACCCAGGTGTCCTAAGAGTAGATTACTTTAATTATATTAATCTGGATCTCAGACATGGTATCAATATGGCAAATTCAATGGAGAAGAATAGAACATACCGGCTCTACTCCTTCCTCACCAAGGAACTCTTGTCTTGTAGCAAAATTAGAGACTCCTCACTAATAGGCTCTGTTTTTCCTGACAATGATACCTAGGCCTTCCAATTAATGACTGAGAACTTCTTATTAGTTACAAAATAGTCAGTGGCAAGTGTTTGTTAGTGGGCTGTTTAAAACTTTTTTTTTTTTTTTGTAAATATAGAATAGTCGTTTCCAAAACTAGTCACATAGAACCAGAATCATCTGGGGAACCTTATATAAATAAATGTACCAAGGCCCCTCTTTTGGAGAATCTGATAGTTACAGAGTGGATCCAGAAATTGTATTGTTGTTAGTAAGTCCTTCAGGTGATTTTGATAATCACCCTGACTAGGGCATCACTACTTCAGAGAAGTTTTGTGAAAGAACTATAACTGTTGATACATTTAATTCTCACATTCTTTAAATTATCTCCTTCTTTAGTCAGGACAGTAACCACGATTCTTAGTTCTTAGACAGCAGGAATACTGGAAGACAGAGGCTGATGGACTCCAAACCTTCAGGACTCAGCAGGACTCCAGGTTCCTTAGTCCAGTGAGTCTCATAATTAGTGATAGATTTGTATTTCCATCTTCCATACATATGGGTATAATCAGGAAGGACACAACTCCATGGTCTCATCCCTTCTTAGAAGGTCCTGGGGCAGGCATCCGTGCTGGACAATTAAGGGAGCACCATTCATGCTGTCTCTTGAGAGGTCTGAAGAATCTCTTCTTCAATGCATTTGAGTAGTGATACTTGCTGCTCCTGCTCCTCACCCTGAGGTTACTAACTAGTGCAATACTTTTTGCCCTCTGAAGGTTGCCTTGCTCTGTTTTAGATTATATTGACTCCTGTTGAGGGACCTAGATCAGCACTCAAAAAATGTGTGGGGGAATCAATCTTGACCTCAATGACTAGCTTCCCCAGGAGCTTTATGATCCATTGTAGCGTAGGATGCTGACTCAGCAGGCATCCTTTGATATAGGATCCATTCCCCTTCTTGCAGATGTCTGGGTCTTAATTCAGGAAACCTAGCTCTAAACTATTTAGCATATCTCTGTAAGCACACTCAAAAACAGTGCCCTGATGTACTGAGACCCCTGGCAACCTACACTGAGGTTCCCTGGCTACTACAGTGTGTGTGTGTGTGTGTGTGTGTGTGTGTGTGTGTAGAGCCTTGGGGTTTCTTTGGAGACTTAATCTCTCTCTCTCTCACATTAAAAAGGTGAAGGGTCAAGGGTTGTGTGTAGAGAGGAAATAAGTATGACAAAAATAGATACAAGTGTTACCTGGCCTGTTCAATATGGAATCAACAATCACTAGGCAACGCATACCTGTGAACAGGTGTTGTTAAATCCTGGAAGAAATATGTTCCCAAAAAGCTTACCAGCTTTGACAAGATTAACACATCTGAAATACTATTAAACCATATAAGGCAGAATATAATTAAGTGCTAACGTGTGTTGGAAAGACTATCATAAAGTGTTTTAGGATTCTGTAGCATTGTCTTCCCCCTGTCCATGGTCCTATTTCCGCAAAATGTAAACCAAAACAAACCACCACCAGGGAAACCGATGAAAACTTGCTTGATTGGATTATGCCGCTTCACTAAAATGCCACCCCTCCCTCTGCTAGAGCTTCTCCTTTTTCTTCTTTTTCCCCCTAACTATCTTTTTCTCTTCCTTTTTGTTTTAACCTAGCAGCTAAGCCTAACAAATGTAGCAAAACCAAATAGGAAAGTGGGAAAGCTGCCTCCCTTATTTTAGAGCTTGACAAGATGTGTTAGCTTTTACATTTTGAGCTCCGTAGGATGTCAGGCACTTCAGAGCAGGGGTGGCATCTATCTTTATGGTGCTACTTGCACAGGCATCCTATTTGGATGAAATCATCCTTTGTTTCATTTATTATTTTTAAATAGAGTTTGTCAAGGTCCCAAAAGTTCCTTCTAAAGAGGCAATATGTCCTCTAGTCTCGTTTGCCAATGTGGGCACCCCACTGCGGAGCAGTGTGCTGCTGACTGCACAGTGGCCCCCTGCATGAGCTAGTGTGCATTCATCAGGCTTCAGAATGCTCTGCCCAGCAGCTAGAAGCATGTTGTTGCCTTTTTCTCGGGCCTTCCAGGGATACAGCAGCAGGAGTGCACACTTCTTGTTGTCTCATGCCACTCATCATCACCAACGGATGTTCTCAAATGCTCATTTGTGTGAGGCAGTGGCTGCATTTGCTGGCCAGGGGAATCCCCCAGGGAGACGTTACAAAACACCAACCCTGGGACTCACCCCTGAGATTCTGACTCAGTAGATCTGGTTGCAGTGCAGCCGCAGCATCTACCTTTAAAGGCTCGATGGGCAGTTCTAGTTTACAGCCAAGACTGAGTGGCATAGGGAGGTGTAGGGTTGAGACTGTCTGTATTGTGGAAGTTAAAGTGTGGGTGAGTCACAAAGAACTTAAAAAATCATGTGCCGGAATGTGCACCAAATTTCTCTTGGCATTGTCTTAGGATCTACTTCACTTTCTCTTAAACCTCTGCTGCAGGGCCTAAACATTGTGCTTTGCAGTTGACAATGAGCCTTGGCAATAGCCACGTGGCTGATTGGAGATTCCACTGAATTACCTTTATTTTATTTTATTTTATTTTATTATTTTTTTAAAGATTTTATTTATTTATTTGACAGAGAGAGACAGCCAGTGAGAGAGGGAACACAAGCAGGGGGAGTGGAAGAGGAAGAAGCAGGCTCCCAGCGGAGAAGCCTGATGTGGGGCTCGATCCCCGAGCACAGGGATCATGCCCTGAGCCAAAGGCAGACGCTTAACGACTACTCCCCCCAGGCGCCCCTGAATTACTTTTCAATCCAATAATAGGAGTAATTATGAAGTGATGAGACCAGTTTGTTTCACCCCATTTTCCATCCATCCACAAGAATTTATCTTAAACAATGTAGATGAGATTATATCATACTTTACCTTAAGACCCTTCAGTGACTTCTCATTAGAACGAAATCCAAAGTTCTTGTCAATGCCAACCAGCAATACGATTCCTTCCCACCACACTGAGTGAGCTCCTACTTGTTATCCAGATCTCAGGGCAAATGTTGGGTCTTCAGAGAAGCTCTCCCTCCCACCCCATCTACTCTAGTTGCCTTCTGCCTCCTTATCTGTTTCCTTGTTTTCATTGCACTTCCTGCCAACCAAAATTAACTTATTTACTGGTACAATTATTTGTTGTTATCTCCCCCTACTTCAGAATGTAAGTTCCTTCAGAGCAGGGTCTGGTTTGTGTCGTTCACTCTCATATCCCCAATACCTATAATAGTGAGAGTCTGATGCCATATTAGGCACCTTGTGAAATGTGAAAGGAAGGAGGGAAGGAAGGAAGGGGAGAAGGAAGGAATGAAAGGAGAGAAGGGAGAAAGGGAGGAGAACTTCTAGGAAGGTACTAAGTAGTTGATAATCTCTTCCCATTCCCAGTTTTCCAAATATGTGCTCAGTCTGGCATGTGCAATTCACCTTACTCCTCCCTAGAATGAGTGGAATCTAGATGAGATGGATGCTAATGTCTCTGTAGTCTTTGTTGCTCCTTCTTAGAGGTGATACACAATTGTTTTAGTGACATTTCCAGCAGCAGCCTCCACGAGTGGGAGCTAGGATCCCTATGATGATTGGAAGAGGCACTAACCATCAGCAAGCTTTGATCAAGTTCAAACATCACACCTGGTAGGGCTGACACATCTCAATAGCCCATGTATATTATTTAGAATCTACATGTCCTATATGCAGGCAAGCTTTCTGAAATGAATTCAGGGAAAAAGAGAATCCTGTGTGTGCAGTATATGCTACAGGAATGTGTGATGACAGTTACCATCTATCAAGTGCACTCTACGTGCCAGCACTGAACCAGCTTCCTGATAGACACCCAGAGCCTTAGAGATATAGGGAAGCATTTGGAGAAAGCAGGGTCCACACAATTATCTCCCCCAGGCAGTGATTTAAAACCATATTCAGAAGGAGGACCAGCAGATGAGAAGCTGCTGTAGAAAACAGAGGCCCAAATATAAAGTAGACCAAAGGTCACAGGTGCACAGTGCTGGTTGTAAGTTCAGTCTTCTCACTCTCTCTCCCTCTCTCTCTCTCTCTCTCTCTCTCATACTAGACAGTCTTCAAGAACATGAGGGAGCTGCAAGAAAGATTACCAGCCCAATCTGAGTGGGAGAGCAAGCTATCCCCTGAGAATTCTAGTGAGGACACTCCATTTCCATATTTTCAGAATAAGACACTGAACAAACTTTATGATTCAGTAGCCAGAACACCTGGTACAATCTGGAGTTGACTTCTCAAATCCTGGTACTTATGAATATTTAGATTTGTTTCATATCAGTGTAGTTCTACCTGAGAATCCTGAGTGCCCTATGCATCTATATGGTTTGGTAGGTCATGCTGGTGATAATATTTTTAAAAAATCTAACTGCTTTGCAGGAAAAACAGGATGGCACTGTACACCAGGTGGGAACAATGGAATACTGGGCTCCCTGTGTCTGCAAGAATCATATTCTGCCTGAAAGTGTCTTCCCACCTCTTCAATTTCTCCTCAGGTTCTTTCCTCCTGCTGGAAGAGGGGGTGGAGTGGGGGTTGTAGCACTATTTTATATTCCGTTTGCTGCTTTCTGTTCTTGTCATCTCTGCTTTTTCATTCGCCTTTATCAAGGTCTGGGGATGCACAAGGGAGAACTAAATGATGAGATTTTAGGTGTCCTGGGAAGGGCAGTCTGCTGAGCACAGATTGCTACCAGCCCGCTTACATCAGTGTCTGCCTATATTACACCATTGGTTATGTTCCTTTGGGGTTTGCTTGGGATTTAACTTACCAGATAAGCTAAAACCTGTGTGTGGGGGTGGGAATGGGAGTGTTGAGGGGATGGAGGGAGTGAGAAGGGATGGTTGGTAAATGAGATGTGACCTTGGAAGTAGTGTCCTAGAACAACCCAGAAAGTTTGAGAGTCTAAGATAGGGGACAGGGACCCAGGGAGGGGGAAGAGGAAGACCCAAGCATCAGCTCCCAGGAGTATACATGCACACTGTCCTTTCTTCCTGGGGAAGCTTCTCTTTCTCAATCCACCACTGATTGCTGTCATTCAGGGCTCTGTCCTTGGACCTCTCCTCTCCTCTGGTGACCTCATTCACACTGAGCGCTTCCATTACTATCTGTGTGTTGCAGCCTCTCAACACAAAATCCCTAGTTCAGATGCTTATTGCTGACTGTCTCCTCGTGGATGTCCCAGAGACACCTCAAATTCAACTGGTACAAATCCAAACTCTCCACTTCTCTCCCTTGCTCCTGTCCTCCACTCCATGCCTCATAGGCAGACCTGTTTCTTTCACCTTATTTCCCACCTCCAGGAAGAGCACTGACACATAACCAGGAGGCCATGCCTAAGCAGATGTCACCCTCACCAAGTCCTAAGACACCCCACCTTTTCCTGCCCCCGCCCCATGTCACCAATCTTACTGCCACTGCCTAAGGTGAGCCTTCAAGATTTCTTTCCTGGAATCCTGATAATGTTACCTCTAGGCCCACCTCTCCCATCCATGCTAACACTTTCTCATGACCTCACGTCTTTGCACATGTTCTCACTAATTGAAATAAGCATCATTATACCAACTATCACTTAATGAGTTTTTTTTTCTTTTCCATAATTTTCTGCAATCCTCATGGTAATCCTGCAAAGAATCTGTCATTACTTGGGCAGTAAACAATATACCCGACACCTGCTTACCAATTCCCAAGCTTTGCTCTTCTCACTACTGTTTCAGCCTTTCTTCTACACCCTCACCCAGCCACACTGCCCCCTACTTCTCTGCTTGCGCATCGTCAGTTCCGACCCACTTCCAGTACTGAAGCTAGGAGGAGCTTCTCTGAGACATCGTTTTTGAATTCACACTCAACATGTCACAATCTATTTTATGTGCCTCTAAAAGCCTCTAAAAGTTTTCATTAGAGCCCCTATTACCCTCCAAGACTGTGAATATCTTGAGGATGGAGATAGTCCACGTACATACACCATCTTTCTGACCTTTCTCTCTCCATTCCTGCCTTCTTCTGAAAGGGATTTAAGGCTATGAGAGTAAATATTGTGTCTTTTATCTTTTATTCCCACTACTTAGAACAGGTAAGGTTTTATTAATGAATGAATACTAGGAAAACTCTGTGAAGTAGCAGCAGGATTATGGAAATCTCCGTTTTAGTAAAGAGGAAAGTGAAGGTCAGGCAGTGTGGACATGTCTGCTCAAGGACAACTTAGCAACAAAGTCAGGACCTGAATATTTGTCTTCTGGTCCAGTGACACAAAGCAGTACCCCAACTTTTATGGGTTTACTTTGTTTTCCCCTCAGAGATGTATGTTGTTTCTCTTCCTTTCTTATCAAGTCGCTCTTCTTTTTTCTTTTTTTAATAATTTTTATTTTGTTATATTTGTCACCATACAGTACATCCCCAGCTTTTGATGCAATGTTCCATGATTCATTATTTGCGTATAACACCCAGTGCACCATGCAATATGTGCCCTCCTTAATACCCATCACAGGCCTATCCCAATCCCATACACCCCTCCCCTCTGAAGCCCTCAGTTTGTTTCCCAGAGTCCACAGTCTCTCATGGTTCATTCCCCCTTCTGTTTATCCCCCCTTCATTCTTCCCTTCCTTCTCCTACCCATCTTCCTATTTCTTACGTTCCATAACTGAGTGAAACCATATGATAATTGTCTTTCTCTGCTTGACTTATTTCACTTAGCATAATCTCCTCCAGTCCCCTCCATGTTGCTGCAAATGTTGGGTAATCGTTCTTTCTGATGGCTGAGTAATATTCCACTGTATATATGGACCACATCTTCTTAATCCAGTCATCTGTTGAAGGGCATCTCGGCTCCTTCCACAATTTAGCTATGGTGGACAATGCTGCTATGAACATTGGGGTGCATACGGCCCTTCTCTTCACTATGTCTGTATCTATCGGGTAAATACCCAGTAGTGCAATGGCTGGATCATAGGGTAGCTCAATTTTTAACTTCTTAAGGGACCTCCACACTGTTTTCCAAAGTGGCTGTACCAACTTTCATTCCCACCAACAGTGTAAGAGGGATCCCCTTTCTCCACATCCCCTCCAACATTTGTTGTTTCCTGCCTTGTCAATTTTTGCCATTTTAACTGGCGTAAGGTACAAAATCAATGCTCAGAAATCAGTTGCATTTCTATACATGAACAATGAGACTGAAGAAAGAGAAATAAGGGAATCCATTCCATTTACAATAGCACAAAAATCATGTTATCTCAGAATTAACTTAACCAGAGACATAAAGGATCTATATTCTAGAAACTACAAATCACTCTTGAAAGACATTGAAGAAGACACAGAAAGATGGAAAAATATTCCATGCTCATGGATCGGAAGAATAAACATAGTTAAAATGTCTATGCTACCCAGAGCAATCTACACTCTCAATGCCATCCCGATCAAAATACCAATGACATTTTTCAAAGAACTGGAACAAACAGCCCTTAAATTTGTGTGGAACCAGAAAAGGCCCCGAGTCGCCAAGGAATTGTTGAAAAGGAAAAACAAAGCTGGGGGCATCACGTTGCCGGATTTCAAGCTATACTACAAAGCTGTGATCACGAAGACAGCATGGTACTGGCACAAAAACAGACACAAAAACCAATGGAACAGAATAGAGAACCCAGAAATGGACCCTCAAATCTTTGGGCAACTAATCTTTGACAAAGCAGGAAAAAACACCCAGTGGGAAAAAGACAGTCTCTTCAATAAATGGTGCTGGGAAAATTGGACAGCTACATGCAAAAGAATGAAACTTGACCACTCTCTCACACCATACACAAAGATAAACTCCAAATGGATGAAAGACCTCGATGTGAGACAGGAATCCATCAAAATCCTAGAGGAGAACATAGGCTGCAACCTCTTTGACATCGGCCACAGCAACTTTTTCATGACACATCTCCAAAGGCAAGAGAAACAAAAGAAAAAATGAACGTGTGGGACTTCATCAAGATAAAAAGCTTCTGCACAGCCAAGGAAACAGTCAAAAAAACTAAGAGGCAGCCCCGGAATGGGAGAAGATATTTGCAAATGACACTATAGATAAAAGACTGGTATCCAAGATCTACAAAGAACTTCTCAAGTCACTCTTCTGAAAAGAGGCCCAGGGTTACCCCTGTGCTTCATCCACACCTTACTGCACACAAACATTCAGAAATTTACTTTTTCCTCCTGTTCTCATTTAGCAGTTCTCTCATTCCCTTACCTCCTTCTGGAAATGGGGTTGCCTTCCAATAAGGCAACAATATAAGTCTACTTTTCAATTTTTCCACCTACACCTCATCTTTGCCATGTGTCTTATCTCTAGATGGTAGAGCACATGCCTTTCCAGTCAATCACCAGAGGAGACCATCAGCTCTTAAAGCAATGCTGTTGGTGTCAACTATGAATTGACCGACATTTGGCTCTCATCAAAAGCTTGATGGAGACAGGCAATATTTGACAATGTCTAAGAGACTGATTAACTATTAGCTCTTCATTGTTTTTCAGAATTCATCCCTTTACCAATTAATCCATGGACAGGTTACCTAAACACTCTAGGACTCAGGTTGTTCTTCTATAATAAGAATAATTACAGTAATATCTACATCATATGGTTATTGTAAAGGTTAAATGAGTTAATTCACACAAATGCTTGCAATGATTGGAACAGATTTACACTTATGGGACTGCTGTTCTTCATTTTCTAGGCTTTCAAAGAGGGTTGAAAGTTGTATTCGAAAAATCTAAATTTTTATAAGAAACTGCCATTGAGGACATTTTTATTCAAATTTCCTTTTATGAAGAATTTTAGAGAGAAAACTTTCAGATCTCTACATTAAGAAAAAAAAGGTTTGTCTTTCCTATGAATTGCCAGGTTTCCTTCTCTAGCAAGTAAGATATATACGAACAAGACCTCATCATATTTCCATCTCTGTTTTAGAAGCTAAGAAGTTTAGAGCTAAGTGTTATATTCAAAGGAGAACATTCCTAATGCCATCTTTCTTCTGTTACGTGCCTTTTACCTTTTCATTTTTCAGTGCTTCTAATCTCATTATAATCTATCTCAAATAATTTTTTGAAGTCCTAGAAACTCCTAAATAAACACATAAATAAATATACTAGGCATAAAAGACAACTTACCAGCTTTTAGCCACACGTCAATGTTTCCATTAACAATGGTGGACCCTGCATTTAGAGAAAGGGGAACTGTGGTAGGTAGAATTCTAAGATAGCTAAGATTCCCACCCCCCAAAAACATGCCCTGATCATTTCCTCACCTTGAGTAAGTGGTATCTGTGAAAGTAATGAGATTTCTCATGATTAGTTCTATAATCAGTTGACTTTTAGTTAATCCGAAGTGAGTGGGGTTATCTGGGTGGCCCTGACCTACTTGGGTGAACCTTTTAAAATAAGCAAAAGTGTGAGAGTATCCTGCTAGCTTCAGGGAAGAAAGCCAACAGTCATATTGCAAACTGCTTATCACAAGGACCATGTGAGTAGCACCTGAGAGTGCCCTCTAGCTGTTGAAAGCAACCCCCAGCTAATAGCCATCCAGAAAATGAGGGGGGTCGTGGTCCTAAAATTACAAGGAAATGAATTCTGCCAAAGACATGACCGAATTTGGAAGAAGACTTTTATCTCTGGCTGGGGATTTAGCCATGTGACCCCTTGATTTCAGCCACATGAGACCCTGAACTGAGAACCCAGTCATGCCATGCCTGGACTTTTGACCTACAGATATTTTAAGATAATAAATAAGTATTATTTTAAGTCACTAAGTTTTTAGTAATCTGTTAATGCAGCCAAAGAAAATGAATTCACATTTCTAATAAACTAAACCTAAACAAGTTTTATAGTATAAACAGCTATGATTTATCACCAATTCATTGTTGAGGATGCACCAATTCTATTTCCCAAGGGATCGTAATAGGTAATATGGAGTCATATCACATTTTTAAACTATTAAGAGCTAAACACACACACACACACACACACACACACACACACACACACACACATAAATGTATATAGTGTTGAAGTCGGGCAAATTCTGTTAGAAGTGAATTGTTATTCTGGCCCATATTCATGGGGAAGGAAATTAGATGATATATTTTGGATGGAAGAGGTATCAAATAATTATGAAACATGTTTGAAAAACTCCACATCTCCTAGTGCCCTTACTTAGTGTGGGTCCCTGCTCTTACATTTTTCTGAGTTCTAGGTAATGTTATCACATGTGTGGCTTTGTGTAACTACTTCCACAATTGAGATAGTGGACAATGCCGCCACCACAGGGCTCCCTGGGGCTCCTCCTTTATAGCCACACTACCCTCTCCTTCCTAGCCCTTAACCCTTGGCAAACATTGATCTTCCTTCCATCTCTATAATTACATTATTTCAAGAATATCAAATAAATGGAATCGTAGAGTATATAAACTTCTGAGAATGTTTTTTTTTTTTCATTCAGCATAATTTCCTTGAGGTCCATCCAAGTTTTATGTGTCAATAGTTCATTCCTTTTTGCTGTTGAGTAATAGTCCACGGTATGGATGTACCACAACCAGACAGCCATTGAAGGCCATTTAGGTTGCTTTCAATTTTTGGTTATTATGAATAGAGCTTCTCTAAGCATTCATTTTCAGATTTTTATATGAACCTAAGTTTTTATTTCACTGGGATAAATGACTAGAGTACAAATTCCAGCAAATTATTTTCCAAAGTGGCTATATCATTTGTCTTTGTATTTCCACCAGCATTGTATGAGTGACCAGTTTTTCTGCACGCTCACCAGCATTTGGTGTTACAACTAGGTTATTTTAGCCATTATGACAGTTCTTCAGTGATATTTCATGGTTTTAATTTGTAGTTCTTTAATGGCTGATGATGTTGGATATCTTCTAATGTGCTTATTTTCCACTGGCATATTCTCTCCATTGAGATGTGTGTTCATGTCTTAATCACTTTCTAATTGTCTGTTTTATACTGCTGAGCTTTGATTGCTCTTGGTATACTCTAGACAGAAATCCTTCGTCTGATCTATGGCTTGCAAATATTTCTTCACAGTCTACAGCCCACATTTTTTTCTCAAAATTGAATATTTTGCAGAGGAAAAAAATCCTGATTTTGATGCAGTATAACTTGTTGACTCCTCCTTTTATAAATTATGCTTTTGATGTCAAGTCTAAAAATTCTTACCCAAGTCCTATAACCTGAAGATTTTCTCCTATTTTTTTCTAAAAATTTTATAGTTTATAGTTTTAGAACTACAGTCAAAACTTGTTTCATGACTTAACATATGAATCATTTTGATAAATGTTTCATTATCACTTGAAAAGACTGTTATTTTACTTAGCTGAGCTCTTTAGACCTTCTATAACCTTACTGATTTTTTTGTTTTCTTCTTTAATCAATAACTGAGAGAACTATGGTAAAATCCACAAAAATGATTATGTATTTTTCTATTTCCTCTTTTATGCCATCAGCTTGCTTTGTTAAGTCTTGAAACTACATCATCAGGAAAGTACAAATTTACTAATGCTAACTACACTAATTATGAAATATAATGCTTTATGTCTCATAATACTTCTTAACTTAAAGTCTGTTTGATATTAACATACCTACACCAGCCTTCATTTGGCTATGGTTTGCATGGTATATCTTTTTACACTCTTTCATTTTTGATTTTGTGTGTGTGTGTGTGTGTCCTTACACTTAAGGTGTATATCCTGTGAATAGCATATGGTTGTATTTTTTTATCCCAATCCAAAAATTGTCTTTTAATTAAAATGGGTAGTTTGTCTACACTTAATGTAACGACTGATATAATTGAACGTAAGTGTACCATCTTGGTATTTATTTTCTGTTCATCCCATTTTGTCTTTCTTCTTATAAACCTTTTGTATTTTATTGACTAATCAAATGTTTTATTATTAATCACTTATTATTAGCACCTTAATAACAAATTCTTTTGATAGCTATCCTAGAAGTTATACCATGAATTTTTAATTTTTTACTAACTACCTTAAATTAGTACTTCTATCATTTCCTGAGCAATCCAACAATCTTAAAACAATTTAACTCTATTTTCCCTCTTCTTTTTGTATTATAATATTATAAATGTTGTTTTGTTATAAAAAACCAACATTATTTTATACTATCCACATATTAACCCCTTCTACTGCTCTTAATTTGTTCCTGTAGCTCTGAGCTTCCATTTTTTTTTTTTTGTTTTTCTTCAACCTGAAGAACTTCCCACAGTACTTCTTAAAATGTGGATACGCAATAAATTCTTTCAGTTTTTGTTATCTGAAAATATCTTGATTTTCCCCTCATTTTAAAAGATATTCATTGGGTATAGAATTCTACATAGGCAGGTTTTTTTTTTTTTTCCCTCTTTCAGCACTTTAATGTTGTTATACAATCGTCTCCTGGATTTCATGGTTTCTGTTTCAAAGTTAATGATAAATCTGATTATTGTTCTTTTGAAGATTCCTGGTTGTTTCCTTTCCCTCTGTCTTTAAAAGTTTTCTCTTTCTTTGACTGTAGCAGCATGACTACCATGTGCTTAGGTATGTTTCTGTTTGCATTTATTTAGCTTGAAATTCCCTGAGATTCTTAAATTTGTGGGTTAAAGTTTTTCATTGCTTTTGGGGAAAAAATTACCATTATCCATGTAAACTTTGCTCACCCACCATCTCTCAATTTTCTCTACTGTCCTTCAGGGACTTCCTTTACTTACTTTACTTCTTCCTTCTCTGTGCTTCAGTTTGGATTGACCTATCTCTAAGTTCATGCATTACAAATACTGCCTATAAACCTATCCAATGAGTTTTCATTTTAGACATTTTCTTTTGCTACTTGAAAACATCCATTTGATCCCTTTCTGTGGTTTCCATTCTTTGTTGAAGTTCTTCATATTTTCATCAACTTTGTCCATATTTTCTTCAAATTTCTCTAAGTTATGAGATATACCCACTTTGATGTCCTTATTGACTAACTTTATTATCAGAAGCAGCTGTGAGTCTGCTGCTAATTTTTTTCCTCATGAATACTGACTACATTTTCCTGCTTTGTCTTGTGTCTACCAAGCTGTATACTGTACTTTGTATGGAAAGCAACTGCAGAGATATCAGGTGGCATTTCCCACCAGGAGAGTGGCCCCTTTCCTCCATCGTGGAGTAGGGGTTATAGAGGCTGATTCATTCATCTAATCAGTGACTGAGCTGAGTAAAGGCTGGTTTGCAGGTTGAAAAAAACTAACTCTATCTCTGGTTCTTCCCTTTACCCCAACTGTGTCCTTCTTTGGTTTTTGATTGAGAATCTAGTAATTCTCTATCTCTGCAGACCTGAGAGCAGTGGGAGAGACTGTCTGCCCTTCAGAGGATTTCATCTCGGGTCTTTGACTTCCTGCCCAATGTCACTTCCCGCTTTCAGGACAGTCTTGAGGAACAGACAGCCGTGTTTGAAGCAGGACTCCTTCCTTAAGTGTAACTTTGTTTCCTAAAGAATGTGCAACTGCAGCAGATTGGAATATTCCTTACAGATTCTGAAAACCCTCCAAATGGACTCAAAATTTAGTTAACATATTCTGGAGAAACAAGTTGGGTATTTAGAGTTCCTGAAGCGTCCAAATCTATGATGACTAAAGGATTTGCTGACCCATTTGTCTTCTTTCTAAAGCTGATTCTCAACTTGTGCCTAGAATTGATGAAGCATAGCTGGAAGAAAGGCAGGCAGGGACAAGGGGTCCCTACCCCCACCCGCCCTAAGAGGAAACCACCCTTCAATGGATTCTACACCACCCTGGAAGGAGCCCTCCACCCTTTTCCATGCGGTAGGTAGATGACAAAAACCTGACTGGGTGACAGAAGCATGGAGGACTAATCAGATTAAAACAGCTGGCCAACAAGCCCATAGAAACCCCTAGACTCTGGTGGCAACCCTCTCGGATCCCCGCCCTCTTCATGAGTTTTGTGCTATTGCTCAATAAACTTTGCATTGCTGCCCACCAGTTTTTGCCTCCTCTACCTCTTCATTCTTTGAAGGCGCATGACCAAGAATCGCGGGCACCAAAGGAAAAGAAAGATCAGCAAAGAAATTCTAGGAAAGAAATTACTGAAGGAAGACTGCTGTCATTGTAAGGACTCTTCCATCTCTGGAACTTTAGTTCCAACTGTCTAGGTTATCTATTTCTTGCATAGGAATGGTGATATGGCATAATCTATATTTCATTCACATCTGAAAATCCTACATATTTCTTTTTAAAACTTTTTTTTCAGTTAATACTGAAAATGCTATTCAATAACAGGTATTTTAAAGAATGTAGGATGGTATCCTGTCATGTGTATTTTCAAGATTTATTTAATAAATATTTATTTATTTCCCCTCTCCTTTCCCTCCTTCAGAGATTCTAATTGCACCCTATTAGGACACTTGAAGTTGTTCTATAAATATTCTTGCTGTAGTTCAGTGATATAGTCAATTTTCTTTGAAACAGTTCAGTCCTTTATGGGATTACAAACTTGTTAGGTGGGGCAGAATACATTGTTTTTAAAGATTTATTTATCTATTTTAGAGAGAGAGTGCACAACACAGCATGAACAGGGGGTAGGGGGGAACAGAGGGAGAGGGAGAGAGAGGATGTCAAGCAGATTCCCTACTGAGCATGGAGCCTGAAGTGGGGCTAGATACAGGCCTCTATCTCATGACCCTGAGATCATGCCCTGAGCTGAAATCAAGAGTCATATGTCTAACTGACTGAGCCATTCAGGCACCCAAGGGTAGAAAACATTCACTCTAGGGCTAATTTTCTAGTACTACTGATGCAAAATCTTTTTTGCTTACTCTGTCTGTGTTAGTAAACATTATAAATCAACTTGACTAGACCAGGGGATGCCCAGATAGCTGGTAAAACATTATTTCTGGGTGTGTCTGTGAGGGTGTTTCTGAAAGAGATAATCATTTGCATTGGTAGACTGAGTAAAGATTACTTTCAACAACGTGAGTGGGACTCATCCTATCTGTTGAGAGCCTGACTAGAACAAAACCATGGAAGAAGGATGTTTTTTGCTTGAGCTGAAATATCCATCTTCTCCTGCCCCTGGACACCAGTGCTCCTGGTTCTTGGACCTTCAGACTTGGACTGTGACTTACACCATTGGCCCCTTAATTCTCCAGCCTTTAGTCTTGGAATAAATTACACCGCTGGCTTTCCTGGTTCTCCATCTTGCCAACTGCAGATCATGGGACTTTTCAGTCCCCAAAATTGTGTGAGCCAGTTCCTATAATACATCTCTTTGGATATTTTAGTGCCTAGCTTTGGGCAGTGTCTTCTCATGCATGATCTGATAAGTACTCTCAGCTGAAGACTCAAAGAAGATTCTCTGTAGATCTCTGAAGCTCTCTCTGTGGGCAGCTCTCTACTCTCCAATACACTATTTTGTGAAGTCCAGCCTCCTTTGTTTTCCCATTGTCCCAACTCTATCTTTATAACTCAGAGTTAATGGAATCTTCTTAATTTCCCCTTCCCTGTGCTATTATGTGTGAATTCTCTCCAGGTAGTAAATTGGTGTAATCATAGGGCTCACTTTGGTTTCCTGACTCTTGGAGATCACTACCCTTTGGTTTTTGATATCCAACACCTTGAAAACTGTCTTTTCACATATTTTTTTTCTAGTTTTTAAATTATTTCTTAGGGCAGGGTAAATCTAGTCCTTGCTTTTCCTTCTTGGTTGTTAGTGGGAATCTCGTCAAATCATTTTATTTTAGAAAATATTTACAAACATTGTCTTTTCAAACTCAATTTCTTTCTAGATAAGTAATTCTTCCTTTCTACATTCTAATAATTATGATTAGCATAAACATGTAATTAGCAATTAGTGTTACACAGGGCTCCTCCCAAGTCATTTTAAATCTATTTTCACTTAGTCTAATCGGGTCCCAATGAAAAGTAAATATTCTTCAATGAATAGTTCCTTCCAGGAAATCTACTTCTTAAGGATTGATAGGATTGTAGAATTTCATTACTGGAAGGTTCATTTGAGTTTATTTTTGGCCACTCTTGTTTTATGATGAGGATACTGAGGCTCAGGCTGAGGGGATTCTTCAAAACAAAGCATTACTGACAGACATTTGTCCAAAGTAAAACATAGATAGACTTCTACCAGCAGGCCCTCAGCTTATGATCTGGGTTATATTTAACATGTAAAATTTTAATTTAGGTGGTTGTGATGCAGTATATATTTTCCATAGAAATAATGCAACGGGTTTAAAAAAAATAATGTAGGGGCGCCTGGGTGGCACAGCGGTTAAGCGTCTGCCTTCGGCTCAGGGCGTGATCCCGGCGTTCTGGGATCGAGCCCCACGTCAGGCTCCTCCACTATGAGCCTGCTTCTTCCTCTCCCACTCCCCCTGCTTGTGTTCCCTCTCTCGCTGGCCGTCTCTATCTCTGTCAAATAAATAAATAAAATCTTAAAAAAAAATAATGCAATGGGTTTAGCTCTATATTGTTGACACTGTATTATGAACACGGTTAGGTATATTTTAAGTTAAATATACTTTTGTAAACTGATATTCGAACTGGTCATTGGTGCTACTGGAAGAAAATATATTCAGGTTCAGAATTACAATGCAAAGAAATCATCTTCCTTTCTTGGTTTCTGTTATGTTTCTGACAGCTATTTTAGTTGACAGGAGTTCCATCCATGTATTTTTTTCCCTTGCCAGCAAATTGTTAACTTACTCTGTCTCTTCATCAGCATTAAAAATTTTCTCTTGAGTAAAAAAACAAAAGACATTTTCCTGGGAAGACACAGGGTGTTTGGATTTAGGCTGAGTATATTCTTCTCAGAGAAATGTATCTACATTTCCATGTATTATTCAGTGTTTCTATGTTGGAGACTTACTGTATCTGTCAGGCTGAATTACTCCTAGGCTATCTGGCTTGTATTTTCTTTGCACACAGTTCTATATCAATATTACAGGGAATAGAAATGGAGAAAACAAAATAATCCCGTTAAACAATTATAATTCTAGGAACCTATTCTAATGAGATTACTAGAAAAGTATGAAAAGGCATTTGTACAAAGGTGTTTGTCTGGGTGCTGTTTATACTAACAAAAGTGAGAAGCAATTTAATGCCCATCAACTGGAGAATGGCCAAATACATTATTGCATATCCATCCATACAACTATAAACTTTGTAGTCATTATAAATGATGATATTCTATATTTATCAATATAAAAAGATATCCGAAAAGAGTTAGTAAATGAAAAGAAAGTTAAAGCAGCTTTTAATTTTTTAAAAAATTTATGTAGGCTTGTGCATGCCCATATATGTGTATGTGTGAGTATGTGTGTGTGTGCGTGTGTGTGTGTGTGTGTATGTGTGCGTGTCCGCACAAAGAACAGATTGCCTACAAGCTTATTAATCAAAAGGTTAGTACGATTACTTCCCTGGTTGATGGGACTTTGTATGTATTTGCTACCTTTATAGTTTATTTTATTTACAAATTTTACTACAAATTGTACAATAAGACTTTTTACTCTAAAGAAAAAAGAAAAAAAGACTTTTTATTCTGGAAAAAAATTTAAGAGAATACACACCCTTTGAGAATCCTGTTAGGGATCAAATGCAATCAACAAAGAATATAAGACAATACTGTGTATAAACAGATACCGTAAGTCATGAGACATGGATGGAGCAATACGAATTGGGAAGAGAAGAAAAGACACAGGAATTTTCCAGAGGAAATAAGACTGGATTTGAGCTTTGAGAGGAGACACAGACACTGGGTAGGGAGAGAGAAAGGGCAGTATTCCAGGCAGACTGGGCAATATGAATGAGAAAGGAAGGTCTTATTTGGTGGGCTGGGGCCGGTTAGTGACAGAAGATGAAACTGCAGAGAAAATTCAGAACCAAAGTATTTTCTAAAATCTGCAATAGCCATAGCATGGGCATGTGACTGTGTTAACCTATTTTGGGTTAATTAATTAATTTATTTATTGAGAGGGAGCATGAGCGGGGGGTGGGGGCCAGAGAGAGAAGCAGACTCCCCGCTGAGCAGGGAGCCCTATTCCAGGACCCCAGGATTATGGCCTGAGCTGAAGGCAGCCACCCAGGTGCCCCCTGTTTGGGGTTATTTTAAAGCAGAGTTTTGATGCTGTTCGTGGGTTTTTCTTGTCAAAGTACTGAGCAAGTCCCTCATTATTACCATTTTTCTCTCTCTCTTCTTAGTCCATTTGGGCTGCTATAACAGAATGCAGTATTTGAGGGGGGCTTAAAAACAGAAATGTATTCCTCACAGTTCTGGAGGCTGGGAAATCTAAGACCGAGGTGCTGGCAAATTCAGCATCATGGAACACGACATCAAAAACTAATGACGCACTGTATGGGGACATAACATAATAAAAAAAAATTCAGCATCTGGTGAGGGTCTGCTTCTTGGTTCGTAGACCACTGTGCTTTGACTGTGTCCTCCATTGAGGAAGGGGTAAGGAAGTTCTCTGGGGTCTCTTCTATACGGACACCAGTCCCATTTATGAGGGGCTAATCCTCAGGACGTAAGCACCTCCCAAAGGGCCCTAATACTTCCTAATACCAGCACACTGGGGTTAGGTTGCCACATATGAATTTTGGGGGCACACATTCAATCTATAACATCCTGGTCTCTTTAGTCCTGTGGTAGGGGGCCTCATGCCTCTCTCAACACTCACTCTGCCTCTTGTCCTCTGCCCTATTTTTTTTTTTTTTTTTAATAATAGCCTGTAGCCCTTAAGAACGTGTCTTTGGAATTGGATCTGATTTGAATCTCAGGTCTTACCAATTATCTATATACTTTAGAGAGGTCACGTGACTCTTCTAAGCCTCCACTTCCTCATCTGTGAAATGGAACTAATAGCAGTTAATGCTGCGCTGGAGATGAGTGAGAAACACAGACAGCAGATCGGCATGTTTCCTCCTGTTCCCTTCCTTCTTTTTACTGTGGTTTTCCGGATCTGGCCATTCAACTGGGAAATACCAAACAACTTCTAAAATCTGAATTCTGGACTTTACTGAATTCGTTAGACCGTCACTTACTACGTATTTACTGTGGTTGCTGAAAGCGAAGGTGTATATACCATCTTTTCTTGCACATTTTAACAAGGACCTTCCAGAAACACATTTCTTTAAGGTGGAAAGATGCCTTAAATGTGAGAGTGTTAGGCCTTGTGGGAGAGAAAGGTCTCTAGGACACTGAACACATAGAGAATGTGTGCCCTCTCATTTCTATGTCACCATGTTAGAGATTTTCACATATGCTGAATGATCTGATTAGCATAACAACCATCTGAAATGCGGTTTAATGGAGGCCATTATGCCCACTTTTCAGTTTGGAATCTAAAGTTCAAACAGGATCATGACTTATATAAGATGATTAAAACCAAACTCTAAAAGCTACAATTTAGTGATCATCTACTATGCACCAAGTACTTTACATGCATATGTCTTGAATGCCCAATCCATACTTTATGGATAAGGCTTGGACTTAGAAAGGCTGAGTAACTCATGAAAGCTAACATCAGGAACGATGAAGCCACATTTCACACTTGTATCTCTTTTATTCTAATGCACTGTCTCTAGATTGATTTAGTCAAGAAATATTATCTATTAGGCATTTTGATGTCATTGAACGAAAAGAGAGAGATGAAACATTTTAGCGTATAATATTAACAGGCAACACTGAAAATAGTGCTTCCAATGTGCCGGGAACTGTTCTAAGAGTTACCACATAGTTGCTCATTTAATTCTCTCATCAACCCACTGAGATAGATGTTATAGTTATCACCACTTTACATGCAAGGAAACAAAGATGCTAAGCATTTTGGCCAAAACACAAAGCGAATAAGTATCAGAGATTTAGAATACTAGTCTGGAATCCTTAGCGAGTACTTTATGCATTCTTACATAGTGTGTGCTGCTGTATTTAGCAGTGGTGACATACGTGGGTCAGATCTGGGAATCAGGAATCACAGAGTGTTTTCTGGGATTTCAGATGAATTTTTTTTTTTAAATAATGACCTCATTATTTTACTAATTGTTTTTCTCTCTTTTGATCATTGGTCTAAGTTTGGCCTTGAGATGAATACACTACCCTATACCTAGAGTGTCTGGTAGGTGCCTGAGCTTGCTGGTACTTCCTGGGGGCTCAGAGCTCTTGCACCTCTTTCATTTAATAGGAATTGAACTGGAGTGAACTTAGGTCATTGGTTCTCAAATAAGCTGTACTTGAAATCACTTGCGGAGTTTTAAAAAATATTGATGACTGTGTCCTACTGCCCAAAATTCTGATTTAATTAGTCAAAGGTGTGGCTTGGCATCAGGATTTTTAAAATCATCTCAAGCATTTTAATGAGTAGTCAAATTTGAGAACTATTGACCTAGATCAGCAATTCTCAGTGAGGCCCACAGACCCCAGGAAGGTCTCTATGGGGGGGGGGGGGTATGAGGTACAACCTACTTGCATAATAATATTGAAACATTGGTTTTTTTTTCCCACTGTGTTGACATTTGTTATGATGGTACAAAATCAATGGTGGGTAAATGCACTGGTGTCTTAGTATGAATCTAGGCAGTGGCACCAAATTTTATAGAGATGTATTTTCACTGCCACATGCTCATGTTTAAAAAAAAAATCAGTTTTACTTAAGAATATTTTCAGTGAAGCAGTATAAAGTATTAACTTTTAAAATCTTGAATCTTGAGTCTGCATTATTTTAATATTCTGGGAAATGGAATGTATGCATAAAGCACTTCTGTGTATTGAAATATAATGCTTGAGTACTTGTCTTGAAAAAGAACATTTGCGTAATTGTTTGAATTGCAAGCTAAACTACACAACTAGACCTTTTTTTTTTCTTTTTCTTTTTTTGGAACAGCATTTTTTACTTAAAAGTATGACTCCCAGGCAAATCATGGTTATTTAGACTTGGGTATTTGGTAGACATTTCCTCAAAAATGAAGAAAGTAAGTCTTTACCTTCAAGGAAAACAACTGACAATTTTGTTTGTTGCCAGTGATAAAATTTCAGCTTTTACATGAAAATTAAAATTGTAGAAAACTTGCATCAGCCGCTGTGGGCTATGCTGCTACTTCACACTTAAAGACTTTTCTGAAAAGGTAAGGGGAGGTATTTAAAAAGTAATTTTTTGGGGACAGTGGATAATGAAATGTAGTCAACATTTGGAAGACTGGCATAACTCATTGAACCACCATCTTCCAAATGATCAATACATAATATTAAAAAATCACACACGTACAAAAGACTCATTCAATGTGTAAGATAAACCAATAGATTTTTATAGAACAGAGTATATAAGTGATATGTTTTCAGATTCCGCACTGCAATTAACCTGCAACTGTAGGAAACCACCTTTGAATTTTGGTATAGTATCAAAGAAAATTATCTACAGTTCTCTGGAAAGACTATTGAAATATTACTCCATTTTTCAAACTATATAACTATGTAAGACAGGTTTTCTTCGTGTATTTCAACTAAAGCAATAAATCCTAAGAACTAAATATAGAAGTAGATTTGAGAATCTAGATGTCTTCTTTTATGTCAGATATTAAAGAGATTTGCAAAAATGTAACATAACATTACTTTTTTTAGTACTTCTTTGTTTGAGGTAATATAGCTATTTTTCATAAAAATGTTAACATGTAATACATCTAATTACCATTTTAAGTGAATAAATATTTTTAAATGATCAATTTTAGTTTCTAACATAGTAAATGTCAATATGTAACCAACATAAACAAACTTTCTTTGGAGAACCCAAAAAATTTTAAGACAGCAAAGGGGCCCTGAGACCTCAAAGTTGGTGAATTGCTGACCTAGATCATTCTGTGCTCCTCAAGTCTTAATTTTTCCTGTGACCTATGACTGCCATCCGGAATTGATTCTGGGTTGCCTCCCGGATTCGCTCTAGGTATCCAGGTACTGCCCTTGATCCAGCGACAGCCTCAAACATTCCTTGATGTACCACCTCTTAACCCCTTACCTTTCTGCTTGCTGCCTGCTGACAGGTAGGGAAATACCTCTTCTTCTCTTGTCCTGTGGAGATTGTTTTTAGGTGGGATGTCCTAAGATGGCTGCTTGGTCATCCAGGAACAGGGTTCTTTCAGGCCTCTCCTCCCAGAATGCCTGGGCATTTCCTAGAAGGGTGAATCAAAGTAGGTTCAAGAACAGTCTCACGCTGCTTCTAGAAACACAGTTGCCTTTCCTCTCAGCTGTCATTGCTGACTAGGGTCTTCCTGCCTGGGATTACCCATTCTGAGGTGCTTTGTTTCTTCCTGAAAGTTGGATTCTTCTGGTTAATTCCCCAAATCAATTATGTAAGTGTATATATAAGCCTAAGCCTTTATTATGGGCAGGGCTCGTGCTATTTTTACCAGTGGGGTTCCTGTGTCCTTGTGATGAGGATGCACACCAGTGGGGTGAGTATCTCTAAGAGTGCACGCTGACATCACTGAGCCTGGGCTGTGACTCACCTGGACGCCTGTAACCTTACTGAATACTTCTGTACCTAGAGTATTACTCAACAGAGGTGTTGATCACAACTTGCTTCAGGTGCAACTCTGCATGTGATATGGGGTCAGAACCTAGTTCTACATTTCGCCCCTGCTTATTCTACTATAAGCCTGAGAAGAGAATACTTACTTGGATGCTGTGGGTTCCTTTATCTCTGACCTACTGCTCCCTGTATTGTGTTCTGGGATAAGGAGTCCTGGAAGAATCATCTATTTCATAATTTCCATCTTTGGAAGCTACTCTGGTTTACTGGCTTGAATGGGACCACACACTTCTTTTCTGCTTTGTTAGCTTCCTCCCCAGGGACCACTGGAGACAGACACTAGCAAAGACAACACTAGAACCTTCTTGGAGGCATGGTAGTGCCCATCCATGCTTTATTCTTTGTTCTTTAATCCAAGCTCTCCTTTCTCTGATTCTGCTTTACTTAAATGTTCTATTTGGTATTTTAAGCTAAAAACACAAGCTCTTTCAGAAGAAAGATACTTCACATATGTGGCTCACAAATAAACGAGTAACTATATCACCCATTGGCAGAAGCTCTGTGGTCAACAAATACAGTGGCCTTGCTCCCTAGCTTCAGGGTCAGCTATAATATTCTGATAATTGCAGCATAAACTCTGACTTCTTATAATCATGTGAAATTCAGTGTTCATGTGAAGTTCAGTGTTCAATTCTTTTGTGTTTCCAAACTCCCTGTGGCCTAACTCATGGCAGTTTATCGGAGTCAGAAAGCATCTTATAATATAAGTAAGCTAAAATTCTATATAACTAAGTGAGACTCATAGTCACAAGAATGTTGCAAGTCTGCTTTTATGGTAGCATTGATGATTATAAAATTCATTTTTAGAGACTGATCTCCTAGGTGGGGTCACCATTACCTACTTTCTTATAATTCAGAAACTAATTCTTAGCATTTTCCCTAGGTCATAAATTCTTACCAATTTTTATTTTGGTTCCATCTTCATTGGGCAAGGTCCATCATATCAAAATGGGTTAGACTGTCCCTTACTCCAGTTCAAAATCCAACTTCTATGACCATCCTTGTGTCTACTGGTTGCCAGTGCTCATGCTAATTCTAGGCCTCTCGTGCCCATGTTCCCTGGCCTTGTCTACACTGGAGGTGCTCGAGCTTTGGGTCTACCTTCCATTACCAAATCCCTCTATGTATTGTTTAGGTAAATGCTAGCCACTGTAATAATTCCAAAATATATTAACTTACAATAAAATTACATTTCTCACTCTCCTAAGTCCCACGCAATTCTCTACCATATGGTGAGTCAGAGAGCCAGGCTCCTCCCACCATGTGGCTTCCCCCTTCTTCAGAGTTCCAGTATTTTCATGGTATAACCAGCAAATTGTGAAAGAGAGGGTGGAGAAGGCACATCTGCTTCTTAACTGCCTTGGTCCAGAAGCAATATACATCCCTTCCACACACGTTCCATTGGTGAGAACTATTCATACAGCCCACCAGGATGCAAGGGGAGCTAGGGAAGGTAGTTACTGGCTGGGCACCCATTCCCCAAATAATAATGCTATAGTATGTAAGGGGGAACATAATTTTTTATTGTAGTAAAATATACATATTATAAAAGTCACCACTTTAACCAGTTTTCAGTGTACAGTTTACTGGCATTAAGCAACCATCCCTGCCACCCATCTTCAGAACTTTTTCATCTTCTGAAACTGAAACTCTGTGCCCCTCCCCCAGACCCTGGAGACCACCATTTGCTTTCTGTGTCTATGAATCTGACTACTTTAGGCACCTCATATAAGTAGAATCATGCTATATTTTCCTTTTGTGTCTGGCTTATTTTACTTAGTATGTTTTCAAGGTTCATCTGTGTTGTAGCATGTGTCGGACTTCCATTCTTTTTTTAAGGCTAAATAATATTCCATCGTGTGTATACATCTGACAATGGACGCTTGGGTTACTTTCATCTTTTGGCTGTTATTAATGGTATTAGGAACTCGTATACACAAATACCTCTTGGAGTACTTACTTTCAATTCTTTTGGGTATATAGCCAGAGGGAGAATTGCTGGATCATACAGTAATTCTATTTTTAAATTTTTGAGGAATTGGCATATTGCTTTCCATAGCAGCTATACCTTTTTACATTGGGAAGCAAAAGTGTTAATGAATAGTTAACTATCTCTGTGACTCTCATGTTCATTAGCTCTGTGAATTTGTGCAATTAATTGACCTCTATGAGTCTCATTTTCCTCAGTTAGAAAATAACACTAATACCACTTCACAGGGTTATTGTGGGATTGAAGAAAATGGTGTATGTGAAACACTTTGCATGGTGGCTAGCACCTAATATGTGACTAATGTACAGTATTTCTTTTCTTTCTCCTCATCTTGTACACTCAATATCACCACATCTTACTTTTCCCCCATTCAGTTCCATCAGAGCTTTCATTGGTGAGAGTTAGCTACTCATGAGTTGACAAATTATCCAGTCCAACCACACCAGTCTGGGACACATGCTTTCAGCAGAAGCGAGAATGCTCAGTGGTTAAGAGTTTCTGTGGCTGGCTCCTGGGGAGGAGATTCTTAAACAGAAAGCCTGCAGCTGTACCCCTCAGTTTGCACTAGGACATGGCGTTCCTACTAAATTAGGGCTGGGTCTTTGGGAGAAAACTAGTCAACAACTCAGTGACTACATCATCCTTCTTAAGCTTCTCCACTTTACTTTTAATTAGTATTGTTTCTCCTGCTTGAATTGTTTCCAAATTCACATCTCCCTTTGTTTCTTACTATTTCAGACTGGCCAGGATGATTTAAACAATAAACTAAGAGTAACACAGGATACCCATCTCAAAGGCCAACTCACCAGTCCACAGGAATGTTGGAGTCAGACCAAATGGTGGTACCCTCAGACAAAAATCAGTCCCAATCTCCCTTCACTCTGCTCTGTCCCACACCTTCACACCGGCCTGTGGGGGCATTCAAGGCGCTGCCTCCCTGGAGTCAGAGGCAAGGCCACTCTGGTGGTGTCAGAATTTTGATTTGGGCCCTGCTGCCACCCTCTGATAACTAAGGAAGTGATCAGGGACACTCACTTTCCTTCCAGGCACCAACTTCTTCACTTGTAAATTTATAGAGGTAACTTAGATTGGGAATTACATTAGATGATCTTGCAGCCTTCCCCAAACTCCAAAGAGTCGATGAGTCTTTGCTTTCCTTGGCAATTTGAGGTGCTGTGTGATGTCTTCCACACCTTTTTATCAAAGCTAAGAAGACATTTCCCAGCAGGGAGACATTTTTCTTCACACACAAATGTACTTGTGATCAAAATGTTTGAGGATTATTGTGTTCTTCCACAGCAATACACACTCAAATACCAGATGCTCGACATTCAAGACTAAAGAGGCAGCTAACAGTTTGATCTCTTTCATCTGATAAACTGATAACGAAGAGGCTGACACAGATACCTTGCTGATGGCTCAGCCTTGGCTTCCTTCAGACAAGCTGCTTTGGAACCACGCGTGGAGCCATTTCTGAACTCAGCAAGAACAACAGCCACATTTTTGAGGTGGGGAAGTCTGAGTGATGGGGATGGGGTGACATGAGATTTGCTCAGCTACAACACTGCAGGCATCGAAGCACTAACAACAAAAGCCAAAAGAACAAGAACAAATGGAAATGGATGATTCCAGAGAGGTCTATGGGAGACCATCCAGATGTTTTCTCCAATGCTTTTAAATGGAATTATAATGTAAGATTAGAAGTTTTTTGCAGAAAGCAAAAATGAGAATTTGCAACAATGCCATTATTTTTTGTTTACAAAAATAGGTTTCCAAAAGGAATGCTGTAACAAACATCTTCTCTGTGAGTCGGAATAAAGAAAACCTCACTGAAGTAGAGTTTGGAGTCCAGAAGTGGGAGCTCTCATGAACCTACCACTCACCATCAACTGCAGACCGCAATAGGAAGAGACTACCCTGCATTCCCTTGCATTCCCACAGGAAGAAGCCCACACTTCACTGCCCCTGCAGAAGAAAGATTTTCTTCCTGCGGGACTAGCACAGCCCGTGAGAGACTGTCACAGCTCAGCCACTGAAAAACCACTACATTTCAAACTCCCAGTTTCCTCCAATGACCTTTTGTTGGTCAGCCCCTTCCAATTCCCCTTTCACTATAAAATAGCACTCCTCTCCTCTGTGCTCCAGACTAGCCTATGGTTTTACCATAGCTTGCATATCCCAAACTGCAATTTTCTGTTACTCCTGAATAAGCCCATTTTTGCTGGTAAAATAATTGACACTTTTATGTTGAAAGCTGCCCCCATCTATACGGAGAAAGTATGTATTTCTTCTGCCACAAAAATGCCATCAGGAGGAGCATTTTAATATCGATGTAATACATTATTTGTACATACAACCACATTTTTTGATATTTTTAGCAAATGAATACCTTGTTATTTTACATAAATATCTCTACTATTTATTGCTAACCTCACCTTTTGGATTCTGTCAAGAGTTAGAAAAATGGGGGCGCCTGGGTGGCACAGCGGTTAAGCATCTGCCTTCTGCTCAGGGCGTGATCCCGGCGTTACGGGATCGAGCCCCACGTCAGGCTCCTCCACTATGAGCCTGCTTCTTCCTCTCCCACTCACCCTGCTTGTGTTCCCTCTCTCGCTGGCTGTCTCTATCTCTGTCAAATAAATAAAATCTTAAAAAAAAAAAAGAGTTAGAAAAATGGGCATCCCTGATGTGTTATGCTAACAACTGCCACACTTTTGTATTCCTCTCCCTCATTTCTTTTGGGTCCTCTCATCTGCACAGTGCCCAGTTCCTCTATCAACAGACAGAATGATTTCTTATATTCGTTCACACTGGTGTCCTACTGACTTCATGCTCTCCACCTCCGGGGGCTCTTGCATTTGAAAAGAGAACGGTGTTTGTGGACACAATGCCTAAACTAGAGAAATAAGCCTCAAATCAAGGAATTTCAGGCATAATGGCACCTGGCCTATTTAGAGAGATGTTTGAGGTCAGAAGAAGCCTCTAGTCACAGCACTCCAGTGACTACTCATTCTGCTTACAATCCAAGCACCTTGCACTGTACCCACAGTGTTATCTGTTCTATTAGCTTTATTATTCCCATGAGCTAGGTTTGACGCTAAATTAGGCTGATATAAATCTCAGCTGGTGGTTGTGGATTCATGCCCTAATGAATGAGATCTGGTATAATTTGTCTGGAAATATGACTGTGAACTCTCTCCATCGGCTTCCATTTTCCTGCTCATCGGCTTTGGCAGATGATTTTGCAGTCTGTTTTAATTACTTTAGGTAAGCTCTCAGCTCTGAGCAACCAATGCAAGCAAAGCCTCAGCACAGCAGCTCCAATATCCTGTGGCCCACAGGGAGACGAGTGAGGGAGGTCTGACTCCATTTATTTGAAAAAATAGCTTTTCCAATACACAACATAGCCGTAATTCTACTCATGCCAGGAACCAGTGGCAAAAATTAATGACAAGTCACCTCTCAGCTTTTATTCCTATTGGCATTTGCCTAATACTTGCAGTCCCATAATTGTTTTGAACTGACAAGAGGAGGACCATGAGGATGCCCTGTACTTCTGAAGGGGATAGGAAAATCTCATTTGGGCTGGGCAGGTCACAGGGCTATCTCCAGGTGAATTACTTCTAGGACCCAGGCTGGAATGGGGTAAGAAGAACATGGGAGAGTTGAACTCATCTCAGGGGAATTGGCTTTCCCCCTGAGCCGGTACCTCGGGCAACTAACTGGTGCCCCTAGCGACAGTCAGATTCCTAGTACTGCATGCCTCAGTGTTTCATCCTGGGAGGGAACTTTGTCTTAAGATGAATAAAGTTGAAAGAGAAGTACTCTATGAGAGTGGAGGATCCACACACTGGACACCAGAGCCAAGAAGATGGCGGTCAACACTGCTGTCTCTGTCCTCAAATCTTGTCATTCTTTCCCAGTTTCTGTCCTCTTCAGTCAGATTTAGATCCTGAGTTTTCTTTAAACCAGGATTAGTGTAATACAGCGTTCTTTGAAAGTCTCACTAAATAAGACACTGTACTCTGAAACATCTCTTGATGTTTAATAGATGTCAAATAATGGTAGTACGCTGTTATTAAAAATGTTTGGTTTCTTGAAGTGACTCAGAATTCACTTGTTTTCTTTCTGCACAGAGACATCAATTTGGTGGTACAATGGCACCCCAGAAAGATGTGGAGTGGTGAATAATTTAATAATTGCACAAAACTATTTTGCACTTTGACAAAGCACATAAAAATAACCTTTCAGTTTAAAATAAAATTTAGCTTATAGTTATTTCTTTCCCATTTTTTTCTTATCATCTCAAAGGTCAGAAAGAAAAGTAAAATTCTTTTGAACAGCATATAAAAGCTAGAGTTTTATTAAAAACAGTCTACTCATAGGGTGCTTGGGTGGCTCAGTCAGTTAAGCAACCAATCCTTGATTTTGACTTCAGTCATGATCTCAGGGTCGTGAAATTGAGCCCTGCATCAGGCTCCATGCTGAGCATGGAGTCTGCTTGAGATTCTCTCTCTCCCTCTGCTGCTCCCCCCACCTCTAAAAAAAAAAAAAAAAGCAGTTCTTATTAATGGTATATATCTGATCCATTTACTCCACAGGACAAAAGCTGGAGGTCTTTTACCTAGAGCCAATGAACACTGAATTTTATTTAGAGCTATTATTATAAGCTGTGGTCTTGCCATTATCAGATGTTAACATTTAGAGCGATGCCTGGTAGAAAACTTCCATAATTGGTTATCTGAACCAGAAGAAGTTATTTCTGTAAGGGAGGGTATTATAGGTTAAGCCTGAAGAAGACATAGGATTTTACAATTATTATGACTTCACATAATTCTGCATTCAGAACATGCATACTAGTTAATTTGAAAGATTTAAGATTTGTTTGTCTCACTTTCTTCGAAAGCCATTTGAAGTATTGAGAAAAGCTCAGGATGTATGCCAGCGGATCCAGATTTGAGTCTTGGCACTATGACTCACTCACTTTATTTATTTTTATTTTTATTTTTTTATTATAATAATTTTTTATTATGTTATGTTAGTCACCATACAGCATATCCTTAGTTTCTGATGTAGTGATTCACTCACTTTATAAACAAGAACACAACAGGTTTTGTATTTTGTCACTTGAGATGGAATCAGCTTATTGTGTTCTCTTATCTGTCAGGGTTACAGGGATGTTCAAAAAAAGATAATGTGATATTCTTTGCAAATTGCAAATGACTTTGCACGGGCTAGATTTTATTTATCAATGGTATAAGTCTAAGGAAAGAGTAGGATGATGGTGGAAATGAAAAAAGTAAGGAAAGAGGGAAAATGAAATACACTTCTGAGTGGCCAGTATGTATTAGGCATTTTAGAATGTTTCAGCACATGTAATTCTTCCAATTTGGGGAATAAAATGATAAGCCATCTCTCAATTTCCAAATCAGAGTTAGTGTAATTTCTTAAGATCACATAGCTAGTAAGGACTGGAGTTTATGCTGCTCCCATTTATAATCTGTCTTTCCAGACAGAACATGTTTTTTCTTTCAAATATAGTTCCCCAACAGAGAGGCTGATACATATATTTATTTACTCATTTGTTTGTTCAATAAACATTTTTTTTTTGCTTTATTGAATTTTTATTTGAAGGATCTTATGAAGGTTTTTGTTTTTTTGTTTTTTGGGTTTTTTTTTTTTTTTTTTTTAGAATTTGGTAGGAAAATTTGCTGTCTAATAGAACAAAACACCCCTGCCTCTAAAGATAGTTAATTTTTGTTGCTTTTAAAAGTTTTTTTTAATTACTTTTTTATGATAGGCTACTTTATTCAATAAACTGTCATGCTGCTTTGAATATAAGTCCCTTGAAGGCAGGGTCTACACAGTGAATGTGCACTTTAAAACTAGTTTAGCCTGTAGAATCTTTCAACTTTTCTATCAGTGATTTCATGTTGACTGGTTTGAGCCCATAGGAATAACCCTGCTATACTGCTTTGATGTACCTCTCATCTGTTCAATTTATCTGACCTACCCACTTCCTCAAGCTTTTTTTTTTTTCTTTCTATTCCAGTATAGTTCACACACAGTGTACAACATAGTGGTTCATCACTTCCATACAACACCCCGGTGCTCATCATGACAAGTACATTCCTTCATCCCCATCACCTGTTTCACCCCCTGCCCCCCGTCACCATCAGTGTGTTCTCTAGATAAGAGTCTGTTTTTCATCTCTTTTTTCTTTGTTTGTTTTGTTTCTTAAATCCCACATATGAGTGAGATCATATGGTATTTGTCTTCCTCTGACTAATTTCACTTAGCATCATACTCTCTAGCTCCATCCATGTTGTTGTAAATGGCAAGATTTCACTCTTTTTGTGGCTGAATAATATTCCATTGTGTGTGTGTGTGTGTGTGTGTGTGTGTGTGTGTATATATATCTCACATCTTCTTTATCTATTCATCTATTGGTGGACACTAAGGCTGCTTCCATAATTTGGCTATTGTAAATAATCCTGCAATAAACATCTGGGAGCATGTATCCTTCTGAATTAGTATTTTTATATTCTTTGGGTCAATACCCAGTAGTGTGATTACTGGATGATAGGCTAATTCTATTTTTAACTTTTTGAGGGCCCTCCATACTGTTTTCCACAGTGGCCACACCAGTTTGCATTCCCACCGAATGTGCACTAGGGTTCCAATTTCTCCATATCCTTGCCAACACTTGTTTCTTCTGTTGTTGATTTCAGCCATTCTGACAGGTTTGAGGTGGTATCTCATTGTGGTTCTGATTTGCATTTCCCTGATGATCAGTGATGTTGAGCATCTTTTCATGTGTCTGTTGGCCATCTGCATGTCTTCTTTGGAGAAACATCTTAGAAAGTATTAAGAAAATGTTTACCATTGTTTTCTTTTTTCCTTGAATGCTTGTATTTCCTTAATTAACCATGCACTATCATAGTAAATTTCTTTAATTTGTGTATTTTTATTGAGACACAATTGATATATAACATTACATTAGTTTCAGGAATATAACAATGATTCAATATTTGTATCTATTGCAAAATGATGACTATAATAAGTCTAGTTAACATTTGTCACCCCATTCAATAACCATTTATTCTTTGTCCACATGGAGTCATTGTTTTTGGTTCTGTTGAAGAAACAGAAATGAATTAAATGCAATCCTGTGTTTATGGATTTAAAAATCCATGGTCTACAGTCGACGATTCTTGGCATTCCTTGCTGATGGCAGGGGAAGGATAATTGAAAACACTGGGAAACAGATGCTTTGCAAGTGGATTCTCAGGCCAAGGATGAAGTTCTGTAAGTCGCTGCCATTTCTAGTTAATTATGAGCCAAGCAGAAACCTTTGCTGTTTTTTGGTTGAAGATAGAACAAGAATCGCCATACTCTCTTTGCTTGGTAACTGGAGTCACATGGCTGTGTTAAAATCCTAGCTCCACTGACCCATTGCATATACTTGGAAGGTTACTTCTCCAAGCTACAACTTCCTTAATTGTACAAGGCACTTTTAACTACACTCCCAAAGTCATTAAGAAGATTAAACGAGTGTGTGTGTGTGTGTGTGTGTGTGTGTGTGTGTGTGTTTACATGGTGTATAATGTATGTTAAGCACTTAACACAATGCCTACTTGGCAAGCAGTTCTCAAAGGATCACAATTATTATAATTAATTTGAGGACTCAGGATTTAAGGACACATAAATCATTATTCTGAATGTCAGTTTTGATTGCAAAGGACAGCTGACCCAGATAACCTACTTACTTACTGATTGGGCTGAGTCTAGGAATCTCTTAGGTTTATTTATACTCGATTATCTTACTATTTTTAAACTAAATTCCTGGTAACAGTTTTTCTATTTATGTTGTTCTTATGAAAGGGTGTAGCAGGAAAAAAGTCTAGCTAATTAAGGGTTTGAATTACTTGATTTCCAGAAAATTATATTTTTTGACCTTGCCCTTAAAATATTCCCTTTTTTTCCTTGACAACTTCCCTTTAATTACAGTTGTAACATTTATGGAATGCTTACATTGCACCAGACACTGTTCTAAGTGACTCTCATGAATTAACTTATTCTTCTAAAACCCAATGTGGTGGTGGGTACTGCTATTGGGCATCTACTAGGTACAAGCTGCTGCTGCCTAGAGTAACATAAACCCCAAGAAACGATAAACACTAAGTGAGGCTATCATTTTAGAAGAGCTGCAGGACCCATTTTCTAGATAAGGACATGGAGGCACAGTAATGTTAACTAACCTGCCCAGGCATGTAAGTGTGAGCACAAGAAGCCTGGCTCCAAGCACCTAGAGCGTGTGCCTCCCATAAAACTAACTAATTCTATATGTTTTTATGTACATGATGAAATCTACACTTGTCTCAGTGAGGAAGCAAAATGTGTTTGGTGACTGGCAAGCCCCCTGGGCTTGTGGCAAACCAAATCTTTTCCTTGGTGCATCACGGTGAAGCAAGAAGGTAACTGAACAGGGAATTATGGGTCAGAAGCTCTCACTTAGGGCCTGACGCCAGGTTGCTGGGTGACCGAAAAAAAATGACTTGCCAATTCTTGTCACCATTTGGATAAGATGATCTCAAGGGACTCTCTTACTTCTAAAAGTCAGTGGGGTTTAAGTCTGGGAATTATAAAATTAGGCAAAATTCCCTTTGTTAGAACCACTGTTGATTAAAGTGATTATTAGAGATGACCACTGATAAGACACCTTATTTAGGGTGGAAAGGGGCCCCTGTGATGGTTTTTGTTTTGTTTTGTGTTTTCCCCTTCATAGTCTGGCTGAGATCGGTGCACTGGATTAGTTAGCTATTCCCTTAAAAAGCAAAGAGCTGGGTCAGGATGTGGCAGAGAGCAGCACATTCTGACAGTGCTGGAGTGAAGGTAGGAAAACAAAGAAGTGGGGACTTAGAGCACTGTCTGGGAGGATGTCACGAATGGGGGCACTGTGGTGCCCAGGGGTCGGTGGTGAGAAAGCTGGGGACTCTCTCCTTTGTATATATTCTGAGAACACTGTTATATGGAGCTTTTCTTCCTCCAATGACCAACTGTCTAGGAGCTGACATGTCACTTAAGTTGGCCAATCAGAATACTTCCTTGATTTTTTTTTTTTTTTTTTTTTAATGACTAAGGGAGAGAACATCTACCTCTCTGGTGGTAAGATGTGAGGCATGGGACCTGCCAGTGAACTTATTCTCCAATTTGTGGAGGGAGGGAATTTGAGAGACTAACCCTGATCTGCAAAGAGGAGCACATCCTGGTAACACTGGCGTCTCTGATTCCATTTAGTCCAGAAGCCAAGCTCACACTTTTTTTCCCCCTAATGTAACCATTTGTTGGACTTCTTAGGCAAAACAAAAACAAAAACAAAAACAAAAACAACCCTCCATTTGTCTAAGCTAGCTTAAGTTTGGTTTCCCTAATGGGAAAAAAGGAAATAACAAGAAAAATTCAATTCACTAATAATTGAATTCAAATCAATTAGACTCTGAACCCAGAATTCATGGACTACCTAAAGAATCATGTAAAATTGTATCGGTTGTTGCATTTTTCTGTTGTAAAGATGCATGGCTTCCATCAGTTTCTCCAAGGGGGGTGTGAACCAAAAAAAAGGATAAGAACAATTATACCAGGGAGCATGTGGGCAGGGGTGAGATCATTTCTGCAGGAGTTCAATAAACAGCCATTGAATGAATTCAGCACATATCAAGTAAGTGCCTGCTGGGCTTCAGATATGGCACTAGGTTCATGAAGGACACCAGATGAATGGCGTGGCCTCATGCAGAGCACATCTTGTGGGCAAAAGACATAGCCAAAGTGAAACAAAGTGGAGTAATTTTTGTAACAGAGGCCCACAGTGTAGGCTGCTGTGGGAAGTAGGAGCTAATGGCTGTTTCCTGCTACAGGATCGGGAATGCTAAGCAAAGTGGTTTGCATATGTGTGAGGCTCCAAAGACTGGGCATGGCATTGTTCACCTGTGTAGCATAGTGGGTGGGAACTCAGATTCTGTTATCAACCAAATGGGTTCAAGTCCTCCCCAGCTGACTTACTCGCTGTGGGACTTGGGACCTGGCATGGCTGAGCCTGAATTTCCCCATTTACAAAAGTGAAATACTAATAGTATCTACCTCATAGGGTAGAAGGAGGGTCACAACAAGTTAGTACAGAGAAAGAGCTCAAGAAAAGGTGGCCAGTGTGGTGGTGGGTGTTCTATAAGGGGAGAGGATAGAGCAGAGTCCAGGCAGACAGCAAAGTGAGGACAAGGCGGAGAGGTGGGGGGTTGCGTGTTACAATTGAGAACAGCAAGGTGCTTTGCTTGGAACCAGCGTTCATCAGATGGCTTTGGAGAGGGAAATCAGAATGCCTTGGAAGCCAGGCTCAGGAATTTGGGAGGCAATAGGTGGCCATCAAAATGTCCTGTGTAGAGGAATAACATGATCCGAGTTAGATGTTAGGATAAAGACTGGCCGCAGGGTAGAGGAAGGACAGCCCAGGGGAGACATGGTGGCGACACAGAGGAGGAAGGGCACGGTAGCCCAATAGTCAAGAGCTTAGGCTTTGGGGTTAGACTGAGCTGGTTTCAACTCTTGCCTCTGCTCCTTACTAATTATATCACTTTGGAAAATTTACTCAACTTCTCTAAGACTTATTCCTTCAAACGATGGTGGGAATAGTACTGACCTTGTGGCATTGTTGTGAGGCATACATGAAATAATGCATGTTAATGAGTTCATTCTCTATTTGCCTGGCACATAGAAAAACTCCATTTTTAGTTATTATTATGAAAATCTTGGAGAACAACAAAAAAGTGTTTCTCCCAAGACTGGATCTTTCCTGGTCCCCAGCCTACTCGGTAGACAAAGCCTAGAGATAAGGCTGTACCTCCCTTTCTGTCAGTATCTTTCCCCACTTAGCAGCACTCCCACTTGGCATTTGTTGTTCTTTGTGGTATATGTTAGTCTGAGTGTCTTGACAGGTCCACGGCAAATGGATGCCCAAGGGTGGCTGTAGATATGGCCCAGAAACGGCCATCATCACACCAATGCTGCTTCCTGTTGAGCCCATGCTCTAAGTAGCACTCAGTCCTCTCCAAGAACAAAGGCTTAAATACTTGGGCTTGTTGCTTAAAATGGGCAAAATCTCTGTGATATTTGTATTGTAATTCCAAGACAGGGAAAAAGCGTTTCAAATGGAAAGTGAATTATAGGCTAAAAAAAGAGAACTCGTTTCTTCCTTTTTGAAATCCAGGCTCATAATGAATGATTCTCATTGGAAAATACTGAAGAAGAATTAGGAAGAAAAAAAGTGTTTCTAAAGGAGGTATTTCAGACTATGGGCTCGTATACATGCCAGGTCATTCATTCTACCATTTTCTAACTTTGTTCTAATGATCTTTCTTTCTGAAACTATCCTTCAGTTGCACTCTTCTTTCAATTTCATCTTTGAAATTAATAAAAAGCCCCCTCTCCCCACACAATCTGCTCCCCTTAAGTGCTTTGGGCATTAAAAAGACCTGGGGTAACACCCCAGAAAGAATAGACACACACGGCAATTGCCCAATGGTTATGGATTTCTTTGCAATTTATGGTGGCGATGATGTTGATAAACATTTACATAGTACTCACTATATTCCAGGCACTGTTCTCAGAGTTTCCTGTTTTATTAACTCATTTGATCTTAACAACCCTATGGATAAGGTAATATTGTCACTTTATTTTGCAGATGAGGAAACTGAGGCACAGGGAGGTTAAACAGTTTGGTCAAGGTCACACAGCTAGGAAGATGCAAAGTTAAGATTTCAACCCAATCTGTTACCTCTCTACCATTAACCACAGTTTTTTGATGACCAAATCCATTTGCATTCTTGTGATTTTATGTTGCTAGCATGTTACCTTATCACCTAAATTAAGATTAACGATCACCTCTGTAATAGTTTCATTAAAATTTTACAAGATAGGAAGACAAACTGGCACGACATATAAACACTGCAGAATATTTCCATTCCCTAAAATTACCTCAGTCCGTGCCACGGAGAGGTCAAGGCCCTTCATGACAGTGATGGATGCCGTCTTTGTATTCCTGGCCTTTCAAGTTCCTTTCGCTTCTAGGTGATTTCTTCCTTTCCTCATGGCTCCTCAAGTTCTTTCCCTTTGTATTTTCTCACCTATTTCTTTTCGTTCTCTCAATGTGTCTGCCTATTGCTATCATGCTGTAGCACAAGTTAACCTTCTTCCTGGAAAAGAAGCAACAAATTTACCTCTTTAGGGATCACTCTTCTATCCCTGGGAGTGTGTGTCAAATACATCAATAATATTTAGACGATTTGACACCAATTTTGATATGTGGGTTCTTTCTCCACAACAAGCAATTCTTCTGCACCAGTTGGGTGTCCTACAGTTCAACTCAATTTTGACACTATTCATCTGGAGACAGCATCAGATCCCAAAGGTTGAGGGCTCGCTCCCATTAGACCATTCCCACTTCAGATGCCAGTCCCAAACCTAGCGTGTTAACTGTACTACGGACAGCCTGGCTATAAATCAGAGCTTCTCACAAACCCCTTCTTGGGTTTGATGAATTGTCTAGAGCAGCTCACAGGATTCAGGAAACTAGTTTATTCACTAGATTACCAGGTTACTACAAAGGATATTAAAGGATATGAATCGATAGCCAAATGAAGAGATATATAGGACAAGTACTGAGCACAAGAGCTTCTGTCTCTGATGAGTTTGGGGCCCTGCACAGAGGTACATGTATGCACTCTGGTTCACCAAGTTGGAAGCTCTCGAACCCAGTCCTTTTGCATTTTTATGGAGGCTTCATTACACAGGATTTACTGATTAAATCATTGGCCATTGGTGATTGAACTCAATCTCTAGCTCCTCTCCACTCCCTGGAGATCTGGGTGGTGGGAAGGAGGAGATGAAAGTTCCAACCCTCCAATCACTGGGTGGTTTCCCCTGGCAACTAGCCCCCAACCTTTGGTTAGGGTTTCCAAAGGTCACCTCATTAACATAACAAAAGACACTTTCTCATTCTCAACACTTAAGAAATACCAAGGGTGCCAGGGAATTGGGATGAACACCAAACATAAATTTACTATAAATTACATGTCTGTTATTTTTTGCTATATGATATAGTGTGTGTGTGTGTGTGTGTGTGTGCGTGTGCATGCGTTTGTGTGTCTGAATATGAAATTACTAGTGGAAATTTTCCTAAAAAGAAAAAAAAGAGGGTTTTTTTTTTCATTGTCTTTAAATTCTAATCTCTTTCTTATTAATTTTTTTTAGATAAAAAGAATCAGTCACATGTATTCATTTGCTAGGGCCACCATAACAAAGTACCACAGACTGGGGGATTAACCAACAGAAATGTGTTTCTTCACAGTTCTGGAGGCTGGAAGTCAGAGATGAAGGTATTACCAGGGTTGATTGGAGGCCATGAGGGAAGGATCTAGTCCAGGCCCCTGGCCTCAGCTTCTAGATGGCTGTCTTCGCACATCATTTTCCCTCTGTGTTCAAATTTCCTCTTCTTATAGGGACACCAGTCATTCTTACCTATGTCTAATGGCTTACACTAATGACCTCATTTTACCTTAATTATCTCTGTAAAAACCTGGTCTCCGAGTACAGTCACATTCTGAGATACTGGGCATTAAGACTTTAACATACAACATTTTTAGGAAGGACGTAACTCAGTGTGTAACACCATACCAAATGAAGATGGTCCGTTAGTTGATTTACTTCTATCTTAAAAATAGTCATTCTTATGGGGAGGTTTCTCTTTCACTGGCACTGGCTAAAGAAATGATTGCAAGTTTAGACCATGCTGTGTATCTGAAATCATCACGATGTCACCAGAATGTCTTAGGATGGATTTTTTTCTTTACAATGAAGACAGTGCTAAAAACTGGGGATTGCATTTCTGACAGAATATTTTGGGTATTAAATTCTTCCTCCATTTTTTCCAACTGGCATAAGGCCCAGCTTGGATTTTACCTTTTCTATGTCTTCGCTTACTTTCTAACCCTTTCCTTGTGCTGATTTTTTTTTGGATCGTAGGGACCAAGGGCAGGCTGCTCCAAAAGCAGTCACTTTTGCAAAAAGATTATTTTGAATTAAAAGCAATAAAGACCCAGCAGATTGAGGAAAAGCTCTTTACCTCCCCCTGGCCCCCTCTCCCCAATTGCCTAAAGTGAATTTAGGAAGAGAGCTGTCATCATGGGTAACTACAGTATAATATGAACTAAGGGGGGATAGACCAGGAGGAACCAGTCTGTTCATTAAAATTCCTTTCCAAGCTCCATTGTTTCTGAATGGTCCAGAAAATATTTGTTTACCAAACATTTACTCTTTTTCAACTTCCTAAAAATTGCATGGCTTTCTCCTGAAGTCCTAGAACCTTAGCGCCTTCTCCTTAGTTCAGGATGATAAATATACCTCATTTTGCTTGAATGTCTTTGGAATTTCCATATCTGTGTGGACTCCTTGTGTGCACGAAATTAAATTTGATTTTCTCCTGTTAATCTGTCTCCTATCCATTTGATTCTTAGTCGAGCTAGAAGGACCGTGAAAGGGACAAGAATTCTTGTTTCCTCAGAGAATTGCAATGATATCCCAGTACTTTCTACTGAATGTCCCTTCCCACATTTGTTTAATAGTGATAATGACCTTCTCACAGGGTTGTGGAGGGTCACGTGAAATTAACTATGGGAAAGTCTTGTTCCTAACCGTACATAGATTTTGTTCCCACTTAAACTGTGAGCTTCTAAGGAACAGGAAATGCATTTAATTCCCAGCAGATAAAACTGGGCACTAAAATAAATGTTTGTTGGATAAACAAATCAAGTCTATGATCAAGTACATTATACTTTATTGTAAATTATAAAATAATCTAGTTTGAGCAAGATGCAAGATCCAAGGAGGAATATTAATCTGGGAGTAGGCTGAAGGAATGACTTTGGAACTGGAGGGCTGTAATGACAAGATGATCAGATACAGAGCTGGGTCACTCAAGAAAACATGTTCCCAGTAGGTCTATGACGGAACAGTCAGTGGATATTATGGGTTGAATTGTATCTCCCCTCCACCCCTCCCAAATTATCGTATATTAAAATCCTAACCCCCAATACCTCAGAATGTGACTATTTAGAAACAAGGTCACTGCAGATATAATTAGTTAAGAGGAGATCACACCAAAGTAGGGTAGGCCTCTAATCCCACATGACTGGCGTGCTTACCAAAAGGGGAAATTTGGACACAGAGACAAGCCTGTGGGAGAATGCCATGTGAACATTAAGGCAGAGATCAGGGTGATACTTCAATAAGCCAAGGAATGCCCAAGATTGCTGGCAAATCACCACAAGTGAGGAGAATGGATTCTCCCTCACAGTCTTCAGAAGGAATCAATCCTGCCAATGATTACTTTCTGTGTGTCACGTACACTTTATAGAACAAAGAGGCCCTTTGTTTGTATAATAAATGGGTTTCATACAACTGTACTTGATGTCCTGGAACCCTTGCGCAAGAGGCAGCAAGATGCAACAGGAGGAACATGGCATTGGCCGGGGCTTCTGCATCTGCTACTTTATACTTGGACCTTGGTCTTGGACTTCTGGCCTTCTGAACTGAGGCAATAAATTTCCGTCTCTAAGCCACTCAGTCTGTGGCAAGTTGCTGTAGCAGCCCCAGGAAATGCATACCATAGGGCTGGCAGCAATGGGGGGCCAACTGCATAGGGTCCAAGTCTAGGGTCCCCCACCCTAAGGATCAGGATTTGGGATGAGAGATAAATCAAGATATCTGAAAATAATGTAGAAATGAGAGTCTCATGGCTTGATCATAAAGAAGCCCTCAAGGACTTCAGCTCTTTGGAATAGAGGTGTCAAAACTACTTAACAGCGCTAAAGACCAACTACCAAATTTTTGGAAGGATTCTGCTGGGTTTCGGATGGTTGGGGTGAAAATGGACAACGGGCTGCTTTCAAATGATGTTTGCCATTTATGAACAATGGGGGTTGGGACAGGGACTGAAGACATCTATGCACGAGAATAGGTTAGCTTTGGTGGATGTTGTGGCAACAGCCCCAAATCTTAATAGTTTTTATTGACATAGGTTTATCTTGTATTTGAGTTATATGTCCCACATAGCTCAACAGGAGCCTCTGCTCATCAGGTTATCAGGATGGTGGGCTCCCCATTTCAAAGGATGCTCCCAGAGTCCCCACAGCACAGGGTATGGTATACATTGAGTACATACTAGCTCTTAAGGCTTCTACCTGGCAGTGGCCCATGTCCCTTCCACTCATATTTCATTGCCCAAAGGAAAACCTGAAGGGGGCAAAGTCCTACCAAGTGCCCAGAAAGCAAAAACCCAGGAGCATTTGGTGAACAACACCAGCAGCTGCCACAAGATAGATCTGAAGAACCACACGGTTCAGGCATTACTTTTCTGGTTTGGGAAAGCAGAATCCAGAGATGTGACCTTTGCCAGCGGAGCCATAGCTATACAGTGGCAGATGCAGAAGCCCCGATCGATGCCGTGCTCCTTCCATTCTGTCTTGCTGCCTCTTGCGCAAGGGTTCCAGCACATCAAGTACAGTTGTATGAAACCCATTTATTATACAAAGGGCCTCTTTGTTCTATAAAGTGTATGTGACGCACAGAAAGTAATCTTGGTTGTAAAACAATGAGATCTGTCTATGATAAATGTATTCCCGTGTTCTATGATTTAGTAGCCATCCAATAAGAATTCCCTAGTGTCCCCTCCCCCATCAATTTAAAAGGGTTATTTAAGGGGTATTTTAAAATTTCTAGAACTACTACATTTTTATCATCTTCATATCTAGAGCTTGTAGAGCTGCTGCAGGCCCATTACTTTCTTGGGTTAATGAAAATAATCAGCATAAAGCTTACTAGAGAAGTTTAAACCAATACTGTAACATATTTTTTGTTCAAGAAGTGCCGTAAAGACTTAACTCAGCAGGTGAGAGGACGGGGCAGTGTCCTGTAACTCTCCTGGCGGAGAGCTCCTGGAAACTCATGCTGATTTCTTCTGGATTCCTCCCTATGTGCCATTGCCATTGGTGATCTCAATGTGTGTCCTTCACTGCAGTAAATCATAACCGTGAGTATATAACAGCTTTCCGGAGTTCTGTGGGTCCTTTTAGCGAATCATAGAACTTGAAGGTGGTCCTGGGGACCCTCAAACAACCCTTCCACCTGGCAAGAAGAGGCATTCAAAATAATTCCATAGACGAATCTTTGAAACTTGCCATCAGGAAAACAGAAAGGATACTGGGAAGATGCTGTGAGTGGGGGCAGGTGAGTGAGGACCAGCCTGACTGGACCTGCAGAAGGCCCGACCAGGATGGTCTGGGATTTGAGGGGACACTCAGCCGTACAATAATGTAGACACAGATAATCAGTCTGCAGAGTGTGCTGATGGCATAGCCGAAGGTTATTTGGAGGTGAGTGTTCACTGTAGGAAAGAATAACAGTACATCTTCAAATTGGGCCTAAACGAGGACTTATAACCAAAGGTAATTATTTGCTTATTTGTTAAACCACTGCCTTTTCTAATCATTCTGTTAAAAACAAATGTTAATGGAGACTTGCTCCAGGTTATATAACAGAATACGTGTGAAATGCAAACATGCCATGTTTGTGCAAGTGCAAATGTGTTTGCAGTTAACAATTGGCAGTAATTAACGTCGCTATTTTCTCAAACAATTGGTTACTTTTGGGAAAGAGAAGTAGAAACATCATCAAGTTTAATGAATTTGCCAACTGTTCCTACTGCATATTTGAATTTGTATAAGTCTCTATATAATCAATCAATGAATAAAAATAAATTTTGAATTAAAAGAAGAAAAAGCCTACTAACTACTTTTATAGATTTATTTAAATGTACTTTGTCAGTGGTGCAAACACTTCCCTTCTTGACTGGAGAAGGTCCCAAGCGCCCCTTTGTAACGCAAACTGGTTCTCTTGCAGACAGTCATTTTGCTATTTGCATCTTGAACTATTCATTCATTTTAAATGAGGGAATATGCTAAATTGCTTTGTCAATTGTAAAGTATGACACAGAAGTAAGCATCACTGGTTATTCTCACAGCCCGGGCCCACAGGATCCTGTGGCTAGCTTCTCACGTGCCAAGTGTTTTCGGTCGCAGGCATAGATTTTTGGTAAATGGGGGTGTCAGGAGTTTGGGTTTGCCTGGATGTGATCTGGTTGACAAGAGCAGGCTGGGGCAGACAGGAAGGGCTGAGGGCCTTGAGAAAGTATCTGTCCACAAGGATGGGGAAGCCACAGGCGTGAGGGCATAAGTCAGGAAATATTTTGGCAGACAGAACACAGACTCCATGGGCAGAGCGACTGCGTTCTGGGACACCTGGACCTCTGGAGACTGTGGGGACAGGCAGCCCAGAACCATGCAGATCTTGGAGAGCTCACTAACATGGCCCGTGGGGTCACAGAGACACAGATTTGCATTTTAGCTTTACTAGTCAAAGGCTGTATGATTGGGGTCAATGAAAGTCTCTAAGCCTGAATTTTCCCAAATGTAAAATGGGATGATAGTGATGAGGGAACAGAAGGCAAGCTGAGGATAAAGTAGAAACTGACACCCCGCACCCCCCCCCCTCCATGGAACGTATGCAACATTCCTCAGGCACTCCTGGCTGTCCTAAAGGACAAAGAAATAGTTAACCTATAGAGACCGCAATCCTGCAAGACCTGAGTCTCCCTCAGTTTACAAATGTTTTAGCAGTCTACAAGAACAAAGCATTTCTATCAATAATCTAGCTTCCAGAAGGAAATGTAGATACAATTAAATGTCCTTATAATCTGTAGCCTCCAGGAAGTTCCCGACTATCATCATGTTAATGCCTTACTAGAGGGGTAAACAACTTTAACCTGACAATGGCAAGGCCTCCAGTATCCTGTGAGTCCTCTTTAACATATGAAAGTATTTTCTCAACCTCCCTGTTTCCTTACCTCCCCCAACCCCATAGTATATAATCAGCCACCCCTCACAACCCCGGTGCAGCAGCTCTTTCTGCCCATGGGTCCTGTCCCCATGCTTTATTAAACCACCAATTTTGCACCAAAGGCATCTCCAGAATTCTTTCTTGGTCATCGGCTCCGGACTCCACCGCACTGAACCGCACTGAACCTCACTGATATTGCACAACCTCATCAACAGCAGCCTCCTGCATGAGTTCATGTGACGATCAACTCTGACAGTATGTGTAAGGTGTTAACATAATGCCCAGCAAATATTAAGTGCTCATTAACTGTCAGCTCAGACATATTTAGAATGACTATTTTCAAGTCAGAATCAGTTGGTTTCAGCTACATGGAGATGGCCGCTGCCACTGCTTAGGAGCAGGCAAATGTTCCCAGGGAGGAGGCAGAGGAAGGAGAGGAGGAGGGGGAGCAGGAGGAGAAAGGGAGCTTGGCCAGCCCTGAGACCATGGGTTACCACGTGAAGGAGGAGGCACAAGCCTGGCTGGGAGAGACACCTGTGCTCCTCGTGCTGCTGCTGTGTGTGAAAGGTGTGTCTTCTCAACACTGGCCGCACGACACCTTCGCGCAGGGATAATTCAGCAGACAGTGCTGCAAGGCTTTGCTGAGCACCATCCAAGCACAAGTCTCTCTCTTACCAGCTTGGGACACTTTATGACACCTGATCGCAGATGTGTGGTGGCTTCCTGACACACACAGAACTAGAGGTGGGGTGGGAGGGAGAGCCCCGGCATGGACATTTCAGAAGAAAGGAACAGAGTAACAACACACCCCATTACATAGTGTCAGAGGTAACGAGACATTAAGAATGCTCACGATCCTCTGACAATGTGTTTCAACACTTCATTTGACTTAGAATGAGCTTAATTATTCTTCACACTTGGGCAAAACAGATCTAGCCATTTGCAGAGGACACATGGGCCATAAAACACATTAAATGAGCACAAGGAAGGAGCCTCCGGGAAATACGAGGCACTTGCATGAGCTCTCCCTGCCCAAATCTGGCGAAGAACAGCCCGTCGAATGAATGGAGGACCTGATGCTGAGTCAGCATTCCTCGGGCGGCTAAGTGGGCAGCTCTGAGGCCACACAGTTCACCGTTACCATTGGTGCACCTTACCATGGTAACAATGAACAGCAGAGATGGGGCCTCATGCTGAGGAAGAACTTGGGCAAATGGAACAGATGGCCTGTTGCCTGTTTCTACTTCCATCACGGGAAGGGGAGAGCCATCGAAGACATTCGTGATCTGCGGGGCTGGCCGGGGAGCCATGGCACAGCCCCAGGTGGATTCAGGCAGGACTCGCTCAGGAGTAGCCATGGTAACTAGAGGCCCGCTCCAAGATGTCGGCCCTGGACCACACGTCACGTGGGGAAGGAGGTGAGGATGGAAGGGGCAGCCGGCAAGCCCAGGGATGGTTCTTGCAGTCTGCGCAGATGATGAGGATGTGGATACTGTATCTTCACCACAGAAGACTGAATTAAAAAAAAAAGTACCTGCATTCTCTATCCTTTTGCCAAAGAAAGATTAAGCGCTCACTTGTTGATCTTAGTGTTAATCACTCAGAGACGCTTCGAGTGTTTCCCATGAACGTTAAGAGAGATGATTACTTCACATTAAAGGAAATGATGAGACTATGTCCCAAAAAAACTTTCTTTAAAGTTGGTGTTATAGTACATTATAAGTGTAATTCAATAACAGTTTCTTGTCAAATCAATTTGGACCATCTAAAATTAAACAGGTCTCTTCCTGAAAGGACCTCACAGTCCTCAATGACATACATTATGGATATCCAAGCATGGCATGTGAAACATGGCATTCTCAAAGATTATTTAAGTAAGTAGTGCTTTTTATTTGGAATATTTGGCTGAGGAGGGAGCAGGGTTATATTTTAGACTAATGTTTTGCAGAAACCTCTTTGGAAAAGGCTACTTTAGGGCCCTCTAGGAATAATTATAATTTGGAGCTGGTGACAAAAATCACAAAAATTAGCACTGTAAAAATGGTTGAGATTTTACTAATCTAGTTAAGATTAGGAAGAGTTCCCTCCTTGTACTTTCTTCATGTGTAAAATGAGAATAATATCCTAGTTTTGAATTTTTTCATGAAATCCTCCATGCATGTGGCTGATTAATGTTTCTAGTTAGTCATGAGCGTGAAATAAAAGCTGACTCGTGGACGTTTTCCAAATAGGAGGTAGTAAACTGACCGAGTGATTCACATACACTACTGTATTTCAGAAGGCTTAAATTCCAAACGTCTTGACATTCTCAAAAGCTTTGTTGAAAAATGCTATACCCTTAGGACAGGATCTATGCTCTGTTCAATTAAATAGTTCATATATTCATCCCCCAGGAATCTTTTGCAGCGAGAGTATAGCACATTCCCAATCAGAGATGTGATAAGAAGTTCTGCCTCAGAAAGCTTATCCTGAATAATGCAGGATTAATGGCTATGTATCTCTCCCCCCCCCCCCCCCCCCCCCGTGTATGCTAGGTAAATGTATGCGATTACGTATGTTTTCAGACCACTAATAATCAAATCAGCCTAGAAATTCTTCTCCTTGTTTGTATTCCTGTGGCACCAAATTGATAGCAGACCTCTAGTTCAATATTTAATGAATCTTCTCAGGAAATCTTCACCGATAATGAAAAGGACAAGGGAGCCTACAGAGCAGCAAGCTCACAGCCAAAAACATTGCCACTGGGCGTGGCGAGCGGGACCCAAAAAGGAACTCGCTCCCTCTGAGGCTGTCCTAGTAAAAGTGTTCTGCAGAGGAGCAGGCGGCTGCCGAATCTGCCAGTCCCAGGGCAGCCCGAGGCCTTAGAGAGCTGCCTCTTTAGTCCTGGGCAGAGCTGCAGTGGCTTGGAGAGGAGAAGAAGGGGGAGGGAATGCTGCACAGAGGTGCGATCTGGTCTGAGGGTCAGGAACTGAGATCCAGGCTCTGCTCCAAGCTCTGCTGCCATTTACCATCCTCCTGGGCGGCAGTCCCTGACTTCCACACTCCACCTGGTAAGTCATAAGCCGGGTGGCCCTGGGGCCATGGGGTCTGCTAATGTGCTCTCATGTGTTGCACTGAGAGCTGCCCACTCAGATGACCTCCACAGATCTTGTTACTTGGAGGTGAGTGTGCTGGAGAAACAAGTGTTGTATTTGGAGAGAAAAATTAATCATCCAAATTAAGTGGGAAGATTCTGGCCTGATGCAGTAAAAGTGTTATTGAAGGAGAAGAAAGAGGTGACAGGGGAGCGTGGGGAAGAATATTCCTATATATGCTGTGAAAGAACAAAATTCAACTGAGTCAAATTTGAAGATCTTATTGGCTTAATTCAATAATTCATGAACTGGGCAGCATCCCATCTGGCAACCAGAAAGTAAGTATCTCCGAGGAGATATACAAAGTGGGAGGATTTTATAGGCAGGAGTGAGGCAAGAGTAGATTGCTTCCATCCTTCGTCTCGGGGACAGAAGGGATTATAGATTGCCTCATTAGTAGTGCAGACCAGGTAATTCTAGATTGATTGGTGACAGGCTCCGTTTCTGGGAGAGGCTGACATGGCATTTAGGTATTGTTTTGGTTTCCTGGTTTGGGGCTTAGCACCAGAGACTCCATTTTGAGCCTGTTGTTTCCTTGAACATCATGTGACTCTATGGTTGTAAGTAGGAACTCGAACTCCTTATTTCTCTTAGTTCAGTGTGGTGAATAATAGAGTCTCGATATGGTAATATGATAATAATTAAAATTACAATAATAGCAACCACTTATTGAGTGCTTCTGATGTTCCAGGCACTGTGCTAAGGGCCCCATGGGCTTCACTTCATTCCATTTTTTACTATAAACAAGCACTATTATCCCCCTATTACTTATTAGGAAGCTGGGGCTCAGAGAGGTTAAGCAACTCACTCAAGTCCACACAGCTATCTGGCAGTAGAGCTTGGACTTCTAACTCCAATGATGGCTCTTAACCACAAAGCTGTACAGACAATAAGTCATAAAATTTGGGATGAGGGGGTAAAATAGATTTTAACGAGCAGAACACATATTTCTTGGTGTCATGGGGCTTAGGAAGAGAAGATAAAGTATTTCAAATAGTAAAACAGTAAATGTCTATAGGGGTGTGTAGGGCTGGAAAGGGGAAAAGCAGGGTGCTATTGGGCATTTCACAGGGGCACCGGGCCAAATCCCTCCCCTACATCACTCTGCCTCCTATGCAGCACCTGCATGACTATAATTAACTAGCAAATTCAGGTTCATCCCTCCCACCTCAAATCTGATTTTAGAGTTTTCACTGACTCTGTTCCAGACAATGAAAATACAGGATCACTGCGTCTTATTGTCTCCTGTTGCCTTCACTGCCTATAGAATAAAAAATGTATCTTTCAACTGATTTATGTGCTTGATCTCTCTGTCCTTTTGAGCCTCCTAGATGTGGCAAGGCAAGAGAGGCACAACTAACATTCTGAGTCCCAGTCTTTTTCACGGGGCAGATTGTGTTTACTCCTTTGGGAAGCGTCAGAGGCAGAGCGTGCACGCAGAGCTGGGTGCCACGGCTCCTAGCTCTGGCACGTGGGTTCCAGTGAGGTTGATTTGACCCTGGAAACTATGCAGTCGACTTGGTGAGTTCCTTCTCAGCTGAGTGTTTTAGGGATTCTGCCAAAGGGTCCCAATGATCCTCTAATTTGAACCCTGTCATTCTGCTCTTGTTTGTCCTGACACTGGGAGGGCGTGTATTTGCCTCCGGAAAGGTTCTCTAGAAACAGGCCTGATTCCTGAGGATTCTGGAGTCTAAACACACTCAGAGATGTCCTACATGGAGGCAAGGGGGCCAGGCTCTTCTTTCCCCATACCAACCCCCTTCGCTTTGAGGGGAGCTAACGTCCTAGAACTCTCCAGAAGCCAAAGAGTGAGGGGTGGGTTCAACAGCAGCAGCAGGATCTACAGAGTGTGTCTGCTCCGGTTTCAGAGCAGGAAATACTCCCATCACCCCCAGGTCTCGAGCATCAGTGGTGGTTGTAGAGCACTTTAGCACAAAACACAACACAACATACACTTACCTTCTGGTAGCAGCCCCTACAGGGGGAGACTGGGGAACTCAGGTGCTGACAGCAGAAGGCTCCCCAAATCCTATTTCCTGCTTCCAGATGAAGAATAAGATGGTCCTGCCTGGCCGTGCCTCTCGATGATGATGACCATGCCTGGAACACAGAGCTGTTTTAGTGACTGTCCTTCAGGACAGACACCCTCTTGGATGGAGTCTCTTAACGTGTGAAGTGACACTCTATTCCTCAGGGACAAGTCTCCACATGGGCCACAGAAAGAGCCAACAGCTTCAACACATTTTAAATTCACTCTCACAAGCAAGAGAACTGAAATTCCTCCTGCCTTTGTACATTTCAAAAAGCAAATGTGGGAATACAGGCAACTCCTCCTTCCTTAACTTTTCTGTACTCGAACATTCAATTCCTGTCAATATACAGTTTAAATAATTGCTTCAGAATAATTTCTTTATGAATATCAGCCATCTTAGAATGAATTACTAAACTGATAGCCAAGTAAAACTCTGTAAAATCTCTTCCCCAGAGTAAAGATCCCTTTAAGGGAGATTTTTTTTTTTTCACCTAGGCTTGAAAGGTATGGATATATGTACATATATACATAAATAAATCCTTCTAAGTCCTTACAGCCTATTTTGTGTCTTTGCCAGAAAACAAATGCAAGGTTCCCTTCTGAAAGGTTGTTACTATTTTCCCCTTGGCATATGTTATCTTCCAGAATCCTGGATGTGATGGTCTGTGGTTAATGTGTGGAATAACTATCAAGGATGCCATGCTTCACTGAATATTCGTCTCTCCTCCCATTCTTCATGGAGCAATGTCAATTAATTTCACATTGTATTTTTGATGGCTATAACCAATTGGTTGTTTCAACTCAAAACTTTTTACCTAGATAGAAGTAATTCGGTGAATAAATGAGATTATATAACCAAAACAGAGAATTGATTTAGGCTTTGTTTATATGCTGACACCTCTAATGTTTATGTGCCTCACTTAAATTAATCACAAAATTTTCACAAAAGATGTGCATCCAGAGCCCTGATTTATAGATTTGCTGGCAGTTTTACAACATTGGAAAATTAACCTCATGTTGTGTCTTTAGCCATAATATTTACAATTTCTGTTATGTATATCATTTGCTGCTGTTCTCCAATTGTAATGATTAACTGTGCATTATACTGACACTGACTTACACATTTTTTGAGCAGATGAAGACAATTTACGAAAAGAAGTAAATGCCCACAAAGAGGAAGGATTTGTGTATCTGTGATTGGATCTCCATGCTTTCCCACACGCCCATGCCAGGACAGTAGGAGTACCTAGCTTGATAGGACGCATTTCCTTCTACTACCAGAAGCCACGAGAAGACAGATCCATAATTTTTAATTTTGACTCCCAGTGAAAGCTGGTTGTGGTGACTGGTGAGACAACCCTCTGACACTGACTAAAGAAAAGGAATTTGAGTCCAGAGAAGTAGAAATCAATATTGACTCCAAGAAATGATAAATCTTGATATTTCATACAATAAATAAATATATATATGTTTATTATTACTCATTTGAACAGATGAGCCAGAATTTAATGCATCCTGCAAAGGAGCCAGATTTCTACTTGCTGGTAGCAGATGATGATTTATGCCAGGTAAGTAGTAGAGAAAAGCTAACTTAATTAATTTTGTCACCAGGGTTTCTCCACTGAGGAGGGATAAATTGGGAAACAGACTACTAGGACACTTTCTAATATTTATTTATTTTTTAAAAAGATCTTTATTTATTTGCGAGAGAGCGAGAGTGAGAGACAGAGCACGAGTAGGGGAGAGAGGGAGAAGCAAGCTCCCCACTGAGCAGGGATCCTGATGTGGGGCTTGATCTCAGAACCCTGGGATCATGACCTGAGCTGAAGGCAGACGCTTAACCGAGTCACCCAGTCATCCCTCTAATATTTATTTATAGGAATAATTAAAAATAGACTACATTCTATTTATGATTGAGGTTTACTACATGTCTTTAAGTTGTACAACCACCTAGTGTACTCTGGCTATGGTCAAATTGAGGCAGTGAGCTCACTACCTGGCTTTTCCAATTGCATAGTCATGAATCGCTCCTGTATAGACTGAAGGGATGTTCATTCATTTCTTAAGCAAAGACTTGTTTGAAACTAAGAGGCAGCCCACAGAATGGGAGAAGATATTTGCAAATGACATAACAGATAAAGGGCTGGTAACCAAGATCTATAAAGAACTTCTCAAACTCAACACCCCAAAAACAAATACTCTAGTCAATAAATGAGCAGAAGACATGAACAGACACTTCTCCAAAGAAGACATACAACTGTCTAACAGACACATAAAAAAACGTTCAATATCATCAGCCATCAGGGAAACACAAGTCAAAATCACATGAGATACCACCTTACACCAGTTAGAATGGCAAAAATTAACAAGACAGGAAACAACAAGTATTGGTGAAGATGTGCAGAAAGGGGAACCCTCTTACATGATTGGTGGGAATGCAAGCTGGTACAGCCACTCTGGAAAACAGTATGGAGGTTCCTCAAGATGTTAAAAATAGAGCTACCCTTTGACCCAGCAACTGCACTACTAGGTATTTACCCCAAAGATACAGATGTAGTGAAAAGAAGGGGCACATGCACCCCAATGTTCATAGCAGCAATGTCCGCGATAGCCAAACTGTGGAAGAAGCTGAGATGCTCTTCAACAGACAAATGGATAAAGAAGACGTGGTCCATATATACAATGGAATATTACTCAGCCATCAGAAAGGATGAATACCCACCATTTGCATCAACATGGATGGAACTGGAAAGGATTATGCTAAGTGAAATAAGTCAAGCAGAGAAAGACAGTTATCATATGGCTTCACTCATACATGGAACATAAGGAATAGCATGGAGGACCACAGAGCAAGGGAGGGAAAATGGAATGGGAAGAAATCAGAGAGGGAGAAAAACTATGAGAGACTCTGGACTCTGGGAAACAAACTGAGGGTTACAGAAAAGAGGGGGTGGGGGGATGGGGTAATCAGGTGATGGGTATTAAGGAGGGCACATGTGGTGAAGAGCACTGGGTGTTATATGCAACTAATGAGTCATTGAACACTACATCAAAAAGTAATGATGTACTATATGCTGGCTAATTGAAAATAATAATAATAATAATAATAATAATAATAATAATAAAAACCAATGAGAAAAAACAAAGAGTTGTTTGATGCTTATTATATAACAGGTGCCAGGGATATGATGGTGACCCAAATAAACCAAGTCGCCGCTCTCATAGAAATGACTTTCTAGTCCTTATGATAAATGAAAAACAAGGAACAAACATATCCATATGTCAGATAGTTCCAGATCAGGAGAAATGTTATCAAGAAAATGAAATGGAGTAAGGGGACCGAGTAGGAGAGAAGAGTGTGCTATTTTTAAAAGTCACTGCCAAGGAAGGCCTCTCTGAGGAGGTGAACTTGGAGTAGAAATGTGAAATGACATAATCTGTATGATTATGCAAAGCATGTAAATCTATATGAATTTGGAAAGATAATTAGTTAAGATGAGATCGGAGTAGGGTGGGCCCTAGTCCAATGACTGGTGTCCTTATAAGAGAAAAGCAGAAGCACGGATACACAAAGGAAAGGCAGCCACACTGAAGAAACAGACTCACCCAGGGAGAACTCTGTGTGGACATGAACCCTGAGACTGGGATGATGCATCTATGAGTCAAGGAAGGAGAGAGGAGGCAGAAGCAGATTCCCCCTCCAAGTCTTCTGAAGGAATCAGCCCTGCCCACACCTTGATGTCAGACTTCCAGCCCCCAGAACTGTAAGACAGTAACTGTCTGCTGTGAAAGCCTTAAGTACCACCCCTCACCCAAGAGAAATAGTTGTCTACACTCTAACCAGATTCCTGCTGTCTTGTTCTCAGTTTTTTTGACAATATCAAACACCACAGTCTAATTATTTGGGGCACACTTTCTTTGGATGGCACCTGGATGCTTTTGAAGATGACACTCTCATCATTCTACCCCTCTGGCTATTTGGGGGACTTGACTAGCACCTCTGAAAACAGATAGGCCTCCAGTCAGATGCAGGACGAGAAACGAGTTTGACCATTTGAATAGCAATATGAAATAAAATTGACAGATACTTAACTGAGAAATGCCTCTGCTCTACCTAGTGTTTTTCTAAAATAAATCAACAGATCAGCTGATTGACGGACTAAAAATCGATGGGAAATTAGAAGGGTAATGTCTGTCTCAAAAAAGATGACTAGGCACAATGTTCTAATAACTTAGAGCAACCAAAGCACTTGAAAAATTAATATGAAACCCACCATCGATCATTTTAGATTTTTATGGCCAAGGAACTGCATTTGTATAACTGGATTGCTCAACTGCATAGCAACGTTGGGTTTCAGACACAGAGAAAGGGAATTAGATGAAATGAGCACTGACCTTTGCTGATGCTGAGAATTAGAATCAGCATCTCTGAGCACTTCTTGTTTCACATTGTTCTTAATTGGACAATATTACAGAAATGACAAGAAATAGGACTTGGTATTGATGGAAATGGCTCTCACAGATGGGAGTATTTTGACACAGTAATTCCAAGGTTTTCTAATTTGAAAGTGGCTGAATTGTATTTTTTTAGAAACTGAAGAGTATTTTTATAAACTAATCTCGAGAGGAGACATATCCAACAAACGTCTAAAATTGATCTACAAAATTTCACTGTCTCAGGGATCCAATTACATGGAAATTCAGGTCATCTAACTATGCACGTGAAAAAGACAATTAATTGGTCAGGGGTCAAACAGCTTTAGACAGAAATACCAGACAAGTCTGAGAATTGTCAGCATTATACAGAAGCCACAAATTGGGCTGTCAAAAGCCAGTCCCTTCAATAATTATCCTGTATACACCAAACACACCAGGATCTACAGGGAGCAGAAACCCCTAAAAAAAAAAAGTCCTAATGGGGTCAGGCAAGAACTCCAAGCAACCTTCACTGGCATGAAAAGAAACTGCCAAGGGATTTTAGAATTAAGGTCAGTCAGAAGCCCACAAGAAACTGGCCAAAGACCAGGATGTCTGACACTCTGTGGCCAGTCCAGTGTGCAGGGTCTTGCTAATCCCTGTCCATGAGCCTCATAGCTCTTGCTTTGCACCCTAGTCTACTACATGCAACACCATCCCCCCTCATACTCATAGAACATCCTCCTCCCCCACGTACACATGGACAATAACCAGCCTCAGCCAGGAAAATGGCAGAAAAATGGTCACGTTAGCAAGATGATTGTTTCCTTAGCCTCCCTTTCTGACTTTTGATCTTCATGAGTATTCTTTTCCATTCTTGGGTTCCAAGACCTCATTGCTTTCTGAGTCTTCTCCCAAGAAAAGCAAGGACTGGTTTATATCACCATTATACTTTGATAGAAATTCACTCATTGCTATGAGAAGAGCTGTAAACCACCCCTCTCCATACCTGAATGCCTTTCTTTGTAAAGGATGCTTTATCCCATGGGATGGTGATCCATGGGCCATCAGAGACATCTCGAGGGCCACAACTGAAGAAGTGGATCTCCTGCGGGGGAAGGCAGGCATTGGGAAAATGGGAACAGTGCAGAATAGTCTGCCACATGAGGTATGGACTCCAGCAGGCATAGGAAGGAGTGGGGAGATAGATGGGTAAGGGTAGTGATAGGGAACCAAGGTTATGTAGTGTAAACTAATGTGGGTTTGAATACTATTTCCAATACTTGCTAAAATCTAATGAATAAGAGAAATCTTGTGCCAGTCCCTAAATTCATCTTGTACCTAGAGATGTCCTAAAAATAAAAATTTTAGTTATTTTAGGCTATCCAAAGGAATAATTTCCCTGTTGACACTTTGCACTGACCTCAAACATTAACCATGACCTCAATGGATTCTCTCCCCTTATCTATGTTTTTACTGCTCTATACTCCTCTCTCTGATTCACCAAGCAATCACTGTCACCACCACCACTGCCTCCACCTCTGCCTCCACATTACAATGATTGCTGGACAGCCAACCCATAGCCTCATGGCCCACAATTTCTGCTGCACAAACCACCCAGTGGCTAGGTCACCTGTAGACCTAGGAGGCAGAGCATAGTTGCTTTAGAAGTCATCCAGTATGAGGATTTGGGAGAGGACTGCTGAGATGTCAGTAAGTATGAGAGCAGAACACCCTCAGAGTTGGGCCCAGAGCAGTAGTTACAGAATGGGAGCGACAAGAGAACATGCTATTGTTCAAAGTATTTGCTGCCCTTCCTGGGAAAGCATTCTCTCCCCTGTCCCACTGCCTAGCCAGGCCACTTGCAGCAGCTGGTGCAGGGAGTGTTAGTCGTTGGTGTCACTTTTGAGAAGAAGCCCTAAGGGCAAGCATGTTAGTCCATGTGTTCCCTCTGTTTCATTTGCTACAATGACTGTACTGATTCACAATAGAGCCTACTCTGTAGGCTTGGGTCCCAGGGCACAGAGAGCAGGGAGCAGAGCTACACAGTAGATTCGTCTGTCTCTGTCTATCTATTATCTATCTATCTATCTATCTATCTATCTATCTATCTATCTATCTATCTTCTACCTATCTAACTATCAATGAATAAACTTTTGTTGTTGTAAGCCACTATGATTTTAGGTCTGTCATCTTGCCTCAACCTAGCCTAACCTATTCTACTGTAATAAGAGAATGTCAGGAACAGGGTAACTCTAGCCATTGATGAATGATATTTAGTGTGTGTTTGTACACATATGTGAGGTAGAATAATGCACAGGAAACAAGGTCAACAGTAACAAAGATGACAAATAAGTAAAAAAGAGATAAACTAAAAATATGATTTGATTTGGCTGTAACAGTGATACTGATTACAGTTATTGTTGTGAACTGCTTACCATTTGAGACTAATTTGTATGCAGCAAATAAAAACTATGCATAGCATTAAAACATGCACCTGATTAACTCTGTTGAAGGCTTTGTTTGATTACAATAACCTCTTTACGTGTATATTTAATCTTTGTAATTTGTTGTTCATGTAGCAATTTAAGTAATCTGTGAAAACATCCCCATTAAAAGGGTCAAATTAGGAAGCATGCTGTAGAACAAAAGGAAGACATGCCCCTACAAAGAGAAAACTGGGAGTCAATGAGTAGGACCAGCCTGACCCGAGCTCAAACCACATAAACATATATTTATGGTATTGTGTTTCTTCTACCACAGGCCTCCCACCATTCTAGTGAATCTCATCCATACTCATAGCTTTGACTACCAGCAGTCGATCAGGATCTGCAAAAATTATACCTCCAGCCCATATCGAATGCCAGCTTCCTGTTATCTTTTCCACTTGGGTGTCTCCAAGGTACCCCAACCTCAACATACCCCGGATCTCAGTCATGGTCTTCCTCATAGGTAGGTTCTCCCACCCACTTTCACTTTCCTACTCTTGACTCCTCTTTAACTACCGTTGATTTTATCCTCTAAATATTTTCATCCTATCTCCTTATTTGCAGCTGTGCTTTTGCAACCCTAGTCCAAGTTTCCGTTATCCCCAGTCTGAAAGAGCCCAGTTTGTCTTTCCATATCTATGGTGCCCCCTTCAATTTATTATCCTCATTGCACTTAGGGTGATTTCTCCATTTCTCTTGGGTGAAGACCAAAATGCTTAATATGCTATGAATCTCCCTGGATATCTGCTACGTCCCCCACCCAAGCCCCTCTTTCAGAACTGCCTCTCCCCAATCCAGTGGGTTACCAATCACTTAGCTCCATCTTCCCTACCCAGGAAGAGCATGAGACCCCACCTGGCACATCAGAGTACTCCAGTGATTGGCTCAGAACTGGGCATTATCTCCACAGTAGGGGTCAGTGAGAGCCCCGTTTTAGCAATTAATATGAATCCTAGGAGAAGGAGGGCCTTTCACCTTCTGAGATAAGAGCTTGTAAGTCCACCTCTAGGGTTGACCTTTTCTACCAAGTAGAGAAAGCCTGCCTGAGAATATAGCTCATGCAGAAGAAAAGTGAGTCAGGAGATGAAGAAGAGACCGGTGAGCGGCAGCATTTGTTTGGGTCAGTGCTGGAAGCCAGTGCCTGACCTTGGACTTCCCAGTCACATGAGCCCGTCTACTCTTTTTTGATTTAGGCTGATTTAAATTGAGTCAACATCACAACTAAGAGTCCCTCGTGAGAGAGAATCTTACTCTTATATTAGTGTTTGTTCTACAGTCATACCCCCTCCCTCTCTCACACCAAGTTGATTTCTTCAGCCCTTGGCTTAGACATAACTTCCACGGGGAAGTGCTTCTTAATCCTCCAAACAAGGTAAGGCATCTCTATTATGTTTGCTCATTCTTCTCACCTCCATTTGGGATGATATATTAATTGACGCATTTATGACTCCGATTACATGATTCTTCTCCGTCTCCCCCGCATGACTCTAAGCTGCATGAGGGCACATTGTGATGCCCCTAGCCAGGCTTGGTGCCTTGTACAGTGCCTGGCAAAAGATTTTTATCGACTGAACGAACAGAGACTAACTCAGTGTCAGGCACTGTGCTAAGGCTTTTGCACACATTATCTCATTGAAATCTCCCCATGATCTAGTGGCAAATGCTCTGTGATCCATTTACAAATGTGGACACTAAGGTTCGGGTATATTAACAAACGCTGTCAAATGAATATAGAGAGAGACCCAGGACACAAGATGAGGTCTTGTTCCAAATGCATAGATCCTCTTCTCGTGCCACTCTTGAGTGGCCTCCTGTCTATGTGCAGTCTTCCCTTTCCCCACAAAATGCTTATCTTGACTCCAGTTCCTACAGTATTTTACTCTCTTCTATCTTTTATTTAAATTGGTGGTTCATTAAGTTTCACACATTCCAGGAATATTTTCAGCCTTACCCAGACACTTGAAACATACCCCTTTCACACAACAAAGCTTTCACGATCCGGAAGAAAGAACTTTTTATTTTATTTTATTTTATTTTATTTTATTTTATTTTATTTTAATTAATTAATGTATATTTGAGCAGTGGCTCTGGTTTGGGGGTGGGGGGAAGGATCTGTCTTGAGATTCTCTGTATTTTTCTATATTGGTGACTTACCTGTCTACTCCTAAAACTGTCTGGTAGAAGAGAAGAGAAGAGAGACTGTGTAAGGGGAAGAGAGGGCAGAGCTCACCTATGCCATCGAGCTGGATTCCCTTCAAAGCCCTTCCCTTCTACCGATGCCTCCAGGGACCCAGCATTTGGTCATTTGCACATTGTAATGACCTGACAACAATATGCATGTTCACGGCAAAAGTTCAAACGTAGTGATGCTAGAATGTTCTGTAGACATTTAGAATCTGCTCGGCACACAGTACTCAGCACCATATCAATAAATGTTTAGATTAAGTGCCCAGGTTCAAGAAAGGCTGCATAAAAGGAAGAATTCCAAAAATTTCTGATATGCTGGACAGGCCTACACTAGTGCTATTCGAAGAAACCAGCTTCCGAAGTTTTTGTTACAGATGAAGAGCTTTCACCTGACGGTAGATCAATGAACCGTTTCTTTCACTGAGACAATCTTGCCACAGAGAAAATACCAGCTGAACCAAAGGTGTAAGGACATGCTTGATGCTGGTGTAAGCTTCTGGTCTCATATGGGTGACAAGCGCACTGACCAGCCTTGGGCTCTCTACCTTTGAGCAGCCACAGCCTTGAGACGTGGTTTGCAAAGCTGGCTGAATACTAGAAGCCACTGGGAGGCTTTACGGTACCCTAACACACAAGGAACTTGGCCAGAGGTCTCCCGGCAGTGAGTTTGGGGTGGCAACCGGTACGTGTCAGCACTTCCCTGGTGATTCTAGAGCACAGTCAGGATCGAGAAGTCCCAGCCTTCCTTGCAGCAGGACTGCAGGACTGTGAATTCTGACTGCCGACCTTTGGCAAAGATCTGAGAGCTAGGTAGAGCTGACGTGGGTGGGGGAGCTTGTCTTTAGAAGAACTTTTTGCTTCTTGGATCTTTCATGAGCCAGTTAGGGGAAGGAATAGATCTGAACAGTTACCAAGAGAAAGGTGACACGCACTGGGGGAAAGAATACCCACGGGCTGTTCCGAAGCTCAGGCTTTCAGAAATCTGAACTGAACCGGAGAATTAGAGGATGGGATGCTCTCCCACGGCACAGGCTAAAGGACAGAGAGGACGCAGCTGAAGGACCAAAAAAAAAAAAAAAAAATCCATAATGGCCTCATGTTCTCACCACCTCCTCCAACAGTATTTTTCTGGGGAGGATGAAGTGATCAATGACATCAAAAGAAGGAAAAGGGAGGATCTGGGGAGGCGAGGACTATAAATATGCTTGCTTCTCCAAGTCTGGAGAACACAGCGAACCTGCCACTTATTGCAAATACCTCAGGTCAGAGTTGAGCCTGGAAACTGTGTCATTCAGGGTGAATGAGGACACAGAGTGGACCTCCATCCAGTTCAAGCCACCATTACTACAGACACGCAGGCTTACAAAGTGCCAACCGTTACTCCACTCACCCACTGAATGAGGATGGAATTCAAAGACAAGCCTGATAAACACGTGCAGTGCCAGCTGGGCCTCTGCTTAATCGTGACAGCCCCTCACACCCTGCGTTCCAGAAAACCTCATTTTGGAGGCCAAACTGATCTCGGCAGCCCTTTGTGGCCCACAGTCATTGCCAGACTTCCTTCACAGAAAACATCAGCAAAGAGAGTGGCCTAGCATTCTTGTCCTTAGCACACTCATCTACTAGCTTATGAAGAGTATATTTAAACACCGAGTACATTAATACAGGTAGTACTGCAAAATGCTAGGCTTTAGACACTGGCCCTTTAACTCATTTATGGGATTGACTGTGAGTAAATTAGTTTACTTCCTTGAACCTTGGGGCTCTTGTATGTACAGGGTATAATAACCTCTATCTCTTAGATACTGCTATAAAGATTAAACGTGAGGGGGGCCTGGGTGGCTCAGTCGGTTAAGTGTTCAGCTCTTAATTTCAGCTCAGGTCATGATCTCAGGGTCATGGGATGGAGCCCCATGTCAGTCTCTGCACTCAGCAGGGAGTCTGAAGATTCTCTCTCTCTTTCCCTCTCTCTCTCCCTCCTGCCCCTCCCCTGGTTCACACTCACATGCTCTCTCTTATATAAATAAATAAATCTTTTTTAAAAAAAATAAAGATTAAATGTGAGCTAAAGTCGGCTACTGAGCAAGCTGCATTCAGGAGGATGTAAGTGGGAAACAGCGTTATCTTTTGTCAATATTCCCTTCCCAGTCTGGTCTGCTGGAACTCCCTTTCCCTCTACTCAGTAATGGTTCAGGCACATTTTATAGCTAATCTTGTCACTTCCTGGCATTGAGAAACAGGCTCATTTTAAGAAGTCTAGTCCACTTCTGTCTCATGCTAATTTGAAGCACTGCCCTCCTCTGGACCAGCTCTGCCCAGTTTTTAGAAACCTGTCCTGCCTCCTTCCCCAGTGCTCTGTGGCTTCTGGATTCTTCAGGACCGTGACTGGGGAGAAGATGGGAAAGGGGATGATCTAGCTTTGGGGCTTTGTGCTCGTTGGACACACGTGCCGGTGTTGTCTATTGTGGGTGCTTTGTAGTCTCTCCAGGGGACCAAAGAAAGCACAAGAAAACAAGGAAATGAACGGCATATACAAACTCTAAATGACTGGTGTCTGGATTTAAGCAAAGTGTGCGTTACAGGTTTCTGTGGACCTAGGAAGAACGTTCACCTGCTCGTCACAGAAAAAGTTCTAATAAAATATTCTGGATGTACATTGCTCTCTGACAGCAACCTTCACCATAACATATGTATTGGTTTCCTTGTCTCTCTCTCTTTTTAATTGTGGTAAGGTATATATAACATAAAATTTACCATTTTAACCATTTTTGGGTATGCAGTCTAGTGGCATTAAGTACATTCACACTGTTGTGCAATCATCACAAGAATCCATCTCTAGAACTTTTGCATTTTTCCAAACTGGAACTCTATATCCACTAACTACTAACTCCTCCTCAGTCGTCCCTCCCCCCAGTCTCTGCAACCTCCACACCACTTTCTGTCTCCGAGAATTTGACTGCTCCAGGGACCTCACGTAAGTAGAATCCTACAGTAATTGTCCTTTTGTGTCTGGCTTATTTGTTCATTTAGCAATGTTTGTAAGGTTAACCCATGCTGTAATATGTATGCACATTTTCTTCCTTTCTAAGGCTGAATAATGTTCTGTTGTATGTATATACCACATTTTGTTGATGAACTCATGTTTTGATGGGCATCTGGGTCATTTCCAATTTCCTTGTCTCTTAAATGCCATTTTATTTATTTATTTATTTAGATTTTTAAATTTATTTATTTGACAGAGAGAGAGACAGCCAGCAAGAGAGGGACACAAGCAGGGGGAGTGGGAGAGGGAGAAGCAGGCTCCCAGAGGAGCAGGGAGCCTGACATGGGGCTCGATCCCAGGACCCCAGGATCACGCCCTGAGCCAAAGTCAGACGCTTAACAACTGAGCCACCCAGGCGCCCCTTAAATGCTATTTTAGATAAAGTCTTTGCCATAAGTAATCATCACTGGCTGGACACACTGTCAGTGAAGGATTCTTCTTTCTCTAGCCCATCCTTCTCCCTTCTTCTACACAGTGGATAAGCACTGGGCAGCAGGTTGACCCCTGGTCACTGAGAACTGCTTACCCTCAGGGAAGGTCCCTGATAAACCATGCTTCTTCTCAGTGTATCTGCTCCCCTTTCCCGACTCCCCAGCCAGATCGACCCTTGACCTGACTTTAGCCCATCAAAACTGAAATGTGCAGACACTGGTCCCGTCCAGCAGGAAGGTACAAACACCTGCCGTGATGCTGCCCATCCGGATGGACGGTGACCCCGGAGTTGGGGGCGGGGTGCCTTGGGCTCCCCATAGTAATTCTCAGGCTTTTCTTGGTCAGTCTAGCCCAGAGAGATTTCTTTACTTGCAGCCAAATCACTTGACTAATGTCTTCTGTATTTTCTTCTTACTTTTCCTTTCTCCTTGTTTTTCTTCTCAGATTTCTCTTCCATTGGCCAGGGAGTTTTGCCCAGGGCTGTTTTAGCCAAACTCCCTTAAGGCTAAAGGGATTGTAAACTCAAAGCTCAACTTTTTAAATTCAGCTGAGTGCTGTTCTCTACCCTGGCTCCCATCTAAGCCCTGGGTAATTTAAGGGGCTGTCTGGCCTCCAAGGCCAGGAGACACAGTACATCCACTCAGGCATTTATAGTGAAAAATACTCAAGGCTCTCAGCTGGTGGTATATAAAATCCTGGAGCAAATGTCAACAGACTGGGTGCATGATCAGCTTTCAAAAACCATAATTTTCTCTCACTTTTTCAGCAAGTTATGCTCCTGAAGCTCATACTTTAGCTAGACCAGCAAAACACATGTGACATAATTCACACCTTAATTGGCTGGCGAGGTTGGACCCTAAAAGGTGTCTGTAGAGTTCATTCTTTTTTCTGTTGGTTGGATTTCACAGTTCAACTGCTTCTGTAATTTCAGCTTTTATATGGGATTTCTCTTTCCCCTCAGTTCTTCTCTAATGGTTTAATAGTTTAAGCCTTTCTTCCCTTCCTTTCCCTTCCCTTCCTCACTTCTTTCCTCCCTACCTCCCTTCCTCCTTTCCTTCCTCCTTCCTCTCTTCTTTAATTCCTAGTAAAGATATATCAGAACAAGGACTGACTCTCAGAACTGCCACATCAGGACCTGAAACTCTGGTGGATCCCTGGGCAGTGATCTTCCCTGGGCATTTTCTGTGAGTGGTACCATGAGCTCAGCCTCCAGCCTCTTTCTCTGTCCACTTTACTGCTCTTTGCACAAAATGCATCAAACAGCCAAGCATTAACTCCTCCATTTCCATTAGTCTGTAGTGCTCTCCTTTATTGGAATGCTGTCTTTGCTAAGGCTGGAGGCATAAAGATCTGCTTGTTAATAATAATGGCAATACTTCCACTGATTAAGCATGTGCTCATGCCTGATATTTTATAGGCAGGAGCTGTAAGCCCCACCTGCAAGATAAGATTTTCTTATCCCTGTTTATAAATGAGCAAACTGAAGCTCACAGAAGAGGTAAATAGATTTGCCTAAAATCACATAGTTAGAAAGTAATGGGGCAAGGTTTTAAGCTCAAAGCTTCTAATTTTTTTTTTTTTAAGATTTTATTTATTTATTGAGAGAGAGCAAACAAGTGAGAGCACACTTGAGCTGGAGGAGGGGCAGAGGGAGAAGCAGACTCCCCTCTGAGCAGGGAGCCTGACACGGGGCTTGATCCCAAGACCCCAAGATCATGACCTGAGCCAAAGGCAGACGCTTAACCATCTGAGCCACCCCCAGAGCTTCTAACTTTTAAAAAATATAGATATGTCATGAGGTGTGATTGACAAAGACTGGCTTTTTAAAAAAACATCTTTTGGGGGCACCTGGGTGGCTCTGTCAGTTGAGCCTCTGACTCTTAATTTCTGCTTAGGTCATGATCTTAGGGTCAAGAGATGGAGCCCTATGTCTGGCTCTGTGCTCACCACAGAGTCTGCTTGGGATTCTCTCACTTGCTCTCCCTCTGCACCCCCTGCCCACTCTTGTGCACACACTCTCTCTAATAAATATAAATAAATAAATAAATAAATAAATAAATAAATAAATAAATAAATTCTTAAAAAACTCCCACACCAAAAGGTCCAAGGAGGGGGTGCATTCCTCGTCATCATGTACGCAGGTGGGTCCTGGGACTTCCTGCGCTCTTGGTCCCCCACTCTTTGCCCACAGGCCCTCCTTGAGCCGTGTGTACAGGGTCCGTGAGCTGAGACCAGACAACATCATAGGCGCGGCTCCCACACCGCAACGGTTGGCCCACAGACCCGTGTCTGACTGCAGTGGGCCCCAGCTGACTGGCCCTGTTCTGTAAGCCTTGTTCCCACAGTCAATCCAAACAGAAATTTAGACATCTCCCTGTCATAAAATAATTGATCACAGGAAGGAATTAAATTCAGTGTGTTACTGAGCTCTCACCATAGCAAAGTTAGAAAAAAATTCCCATTCTATTTGGAAACAAATGCCAATTTCTGTCGAAATTAAAAATGACTTACATTCTTACCATTTGGGAGTCAGGTGAGCTGACTCTCAAGAAAAAAATGTGACTCATCTTCAAAGAGTGTGGTGTTTGCCATGCTGATGCCCTTCACACAAATATGCCAGGATCATCGCACAGGACAGAGAACTGCTCAGCCAGCTGTTTCAGCCAGTCTCCACCAGGCTCTCCAGGTCTCCAGCACCTTCTCCATCTCAGCCCAGCTCACTCTCTGTCTGATCCCTTGCCCTTTCCAGTGACCAACATATCCTCCTTAAAACTCTCCCATCCAGTCCGTTTTTGTGACATTGCAGCCTTCTGCGGTCTTCTTCAGTGCCTCTGCTTTATGACTTCCTCACGTTAGGATAGCCTTCTCCAAGTTTCTGTCCCAGGCTTCTGGGACTTCCCTGGACACACTCTCTCCCCTGGCTAGCACAAAATGCCCCGACCCCACCCCAGCCTCAGCATCTGTGACTGGGTTACTGTAGGCCTCTGCCCTGAGGGTCAGAGTCCTGCGTCCAAATCATAACTCTTCCTGGTTCCTCTGCCAGCTACGACTGAGAGGTGATAGTCACTATTAGATGCTATACTCTTGCTGGACATTGTAATCTCTATAATGCCTAGCTCACTGTCTCGCACAGAGTAGATTCTCCATAAGTAGTTCGACTTACTTAGCAAATAACCAGCAAATTGAAGTAAAGAGGATGTTTACTGCCTCAGGATAACACTAGGTAAGGGGTATCGAAGATTCCAGAAAAAAAGAGAAAAGAGTGAGAAATTTAAATTTACTGTATCTATAAGAGACTGTCACTTAAATGTCTGTGGAAGTTAGTTTGTTTATATAGTGCAGAGAAGTTTCTGGATCTGTGTTTACTATGTTCAGATGTGAGGATAAAGAGAATCTCTTGGGTGGGTATTCTTTCCTCAGAAAATTTGCCTTTAAACCTAAAATAAGTATGACTACAAGATTAAATTATTTTATTTTTTTATAATTTTTATTTTGTTATATTAGTCACCATACAGTATATCCCCAGTTTTTGATGCAATGTTCCATGATTCATTATTTGCATATAACACCCAGTGCACCACGCAATATGTGCCCTCCTTATACCCATCACCGGCCTATCCCAATCTCCCACCCCCCTCCCCTCTGAAGCCCTCAGTTTGTTTCCCAGAGTCCACAGTCTCTCATGGTTCATTCCCCCTTCTGTTTACCCCCCCTTCATTCTTCCCTTCCTTCTCCTACCAATCTTCCTATTTCTTATGTTCCATAACTGAGTGAAACCATATGATAATTGTCTTTCTCTGCTTGATACAAGATTAAATTATTAACTCTAAGAGTGTCCCCTATTTCCTCTTCAGGAGTCTTCTGGCAAGTTGGGGATCAACATGTTATACCATACAGGGTAGGGATTACAATCTCGCCCTGTTTTCTCGCCCCTGTATCCGGGGGAGTCTGATTTCCCATCATTTTCCCCATGATCACCGAGCATGAGATGGTGACTCTCTCCTGTTTGTGCAAAGTCTCAGCCAGAGCCAAACCAGAATATATCCCCAGACAGGCCAGTAATTTGTCAGCCTTTAAAATTGATATTCTCTAAACATTTAATAAAGGTAAGGATAAACTGATTTTCTATTAACATATATTTTATTCCAAAACAAATTCACTTACTAAATCATTTCCCCCAGGCAGAGACAGAGTCAATGTTGTGAAAACAATTCTGTAAAAAACACTTTTCTATAGTTCTGTTCTCTTTTCAGCTTTCATTTGTGATTTCCTGAAGCAGACGTGCCTTCCTTGGGAGACATATTAAAGATGTGAAATGTGTATAAAAATAAACCATTTGTTTTTGCTAAATAGTTTCATGTCACACATGTTACAGTTTTCAGATGTTGCTGATTCTGAGGGTTGATCTCAGGCAACTGTTAGCGGGCTGGTTTGGGATGTAGCCGCTTTATACAACTTGCAAAAATGCTCAACGGAGACATGTATGCCCTTGTAAGGAATACTATTTTTTAAACCTCATTCAAGGACACTGCCTAGACCAGCAGCAGGGGAACCAACTTACACTTCCCGGATATGTGGGATGTCATGTGTGGAAGCCTGAATTCACTGGCCCCATGCATCCAATCTGTTTCGTGGTGCTTTAGCGTCCACGATTGGTTGGCACCCTCTGCAGCCAACCTGCCTCTTGAATCTGGCTCTAACTCCATCCTGGGGCTCACATCGGCATTCGGTCCTCTTTCTGGCCTGACATTCTTCTTCTTTCGATTCGGACTTTGCCTTTTCCTCTCCATAATTAATAACATTTCCCTTAAGTCTTTAGATATTTTAGCAATTCCGTCATGAGGCTGCACAGACATTCTCTGCTGTGGCAAACTCACGTAATGTCTCTGCCCAGTCCCTGGTTTGAAGTGGCCCCACCCACAGCTGCTTCTGAGGCCAGGAGACCCCTGCTTCTGGCCACAACTAACTGAATGGACTGTGGCCTCATAGTTCAAGGGGACCCACAGGGAGGCCAGATGAACCAATACCATTCTCTCTCAGAGGCATTTGGAATTGAGACAGAGGCTGAGCCAGCTGATGACAGCAAGCACTCATGGAAGACCAGGTGACGTCAGGACTGCTGTCCCCACGTGGGGTCGCAGGAAGCAGATGAAGCCAGACGAGGAAAGAAGAAAGGGAGCTGGAGAGAAGGAAGGGGAGAAATCACGAGACTCCTGAGGACATGGAGCCTTCAGTCTGTCCTTGTCTGGCCCACTGATGCTTCATCTTTGTTTGGTCCTGAGAAATACTACTTTCCAAAATAACATCCTCTTTTACTTAAATTACTGTGAGGTAATCTGTTTCTTTCAACAAAACAGACTTTAACCAAAGCCCCTTTCTTCTTTCTGCCGCCCTGGCTGCCTGAGGGTTTTCTGGGTTCAGCCTTCCTTCTGTCTTTCTTTCTATCACCTTCTCCAGGGGAGGCAGCAGCTTGGCCCCCTGGGGACAACCCTGGTGACTGAGAGTCACTTGTCCACTTTATTAATCAAGGTCATTAACGAGAACTGCCTCAACAGAAAGTCCCCTAAAACTTAGTAGCTCATCTCACCAAAAGTGTATTTCTCATTCACATGAGCTCTGTGTGGGTTAGGAGGCCCTCCTCCACCCAGGAGCTATGTCATCTGGAACAAGGGACTCTGTCTGATGCCTTGGTTGCCAAGGTAGGAACAGAGCAGCATGAAGAAGGCAGAAGAGCTCCTAATTAATGGCCTTGGGTCGGGATTGACAGATGCCACTGTCGCTTCTCAGAGTCCACTGTCCAGAGCCCACCTTCGCCGTGTGGCCATCTGGGAGCGGAAGGGAGCGCGCAAAGGTGGGGTGAGTAGGGCTGTTTGCAGCACAGCCGTGTTTGCCCCCGCCCGCATCCGGTGGCTCGGCGGATGCTCTCACAGTTGACTATGGGGAGGCTGGGACGGTGAGCTCCTGTTCTGGGTCACTGCGGTGAACTGCAGCCAGCGTGGCTGTTCAAGGAGACAGCAGGGCGGCTGCGAGGCCCAGTTGGGGAGAGCACGGGCTCTGGAGGAGCCAGGCCACAGGCGGGCCGGATCACATCCTTCTTCTCCAGCCCGGGGAGCTGCACCGCCCACGTCCAGGCAGACTCCCCCACGTCACGCTGCTCTTGCCTGTCTCCCGGTCACACCGTGAGCACACACCTTGTGCACGTTCCGCAGTAAAGGAATGACTATGAAGGGGCGTAACTTTTAAAAAAGAAATTTAACAGAATTTAAACTCTGAAATGGCTGCTGATCAGAGGGCAGTCCAGCAAATGATTGAGAGCTTGGGCTCTTGCATCAGAACCTCTCGGTTTAAGTCCCCGCTCTGCCTTGTATTTGCCAGCCGCGTGACCTTATGCAAGTTATTTAACCTCTTGCGTTTCAGTCCCATCATTTGTAGAATAAGCAGAACAACAGTGTCTCCCTCCCCGACGTGTTGTCAGGGTAGAGTGGGCCGATACGGATGAAATGCTTAGAGTAACGCCTGACACATCGCACTTGTTATGCATTATCGTTATTATTTCACGTGGGGAAGGTGGGGGGCCGCACAATCATTCCTGTTCTGCCACTTTGGCACGAAGCACACTGGGAAATCTCTCCAAGCAGTTCTTCCAAACCAAGCCATGATCCGATAAAATCGGTGTCTCACAACTCCTCTCTGACTGATGAGCCGAAGGCGTCACGCGTTTATTCGATGCTCCAGGCTCCAGCCCAACGGAACTACTTCCGGTTCCTTCAGAGCTCCGCCTTCTGCTCTGCCCATCTCTGCGCATGCGCATCTGTCTGCTGACTCTTCTCTGGGGACTATGGAAGAATGGGCCTTGCGCAGGTCTTGGCTCAGCCTGTCTTCTTGTGCCTACATCCCATTCTCTTTCATCTTTGCAAAGGCTTGGCTTCTTCAACTCTCCTCTCTCTTTTAGACCATCAATTTCCTTGACTACTTGTTCTTTTCTATTAGCAATAAAATATTTTGTGATATTTCCTATCTTAATAACTTTTCTGGACCAAACGTCCCACTCTAGCCGTCACTTCATTTCTCTGCTCTTCTTTGTTGCAAAAATTCTTACCAAATAGTCTATATTTAGTGTGTCCACTTCCTTTCCTCCCATTTTTCTGGTCTAGTCAAGCTTTTGCCCCCACTCCCTCGCCCCCAGTTCAAGGATCGTGAAAGACCTCCATGTTGCTAAATCCAACAGTCAGTTCTCAATCCCCATCATACGGACATGAGACTCAATGGATAAATTTCCTCCTTTCAGAAACACTTCCTTTGTTCGGTTTCTAGGTCATGCTCTTTTGATTTTTACTCCTAAGTTCCTTTGTTGAAATCTTCTCCTCTTCCCAACCTGCAGGTGTGGCTGGGTGGGCTGGGGCTCAGTCCTTTCCCCTCTGTCTGCTCTTACTTCCTAAGTGATAACACCCATCTCTCTAAATACTCCCTTACTTTGACAGCTTCCAAATGGTACCCATCGCTTGACTCTTCTCTTAAATTCCAAATGTGTATATCCTAAAAAGTAATTGAGCTTTGGAGGTCCAATTGGCATCTCCAACTTCACTTTCCTAGAACCGAACCCATCGTTCCCAATGCTCCCAATCCTGTTTTCTCCTTCTGGGTTTATCTCAATAAAGTGATATCACCGTTCACTCAGTTGGTTAGACTACAAATGTTGGCATGTCATCATCATCCTTCTCTCTCACTTCACCAGCAAATCCTGTCATTGGCACCTTCAGAATACATCTGGAATCTGACTTCCCTGCTGCCACCTCAATCCACGCCACCACCATCTCTGCTGGATGATCGCCTCCAAGCCTGCCTTCTCATTTTCTTATATGGCCTCCACACCACATCCCTTGCTTCACACAGGAGCCAAAGCTAACTTGCAAAAAAGTTTTTAGCGAGCTCTATAAGACCAAAGTCTACAAGACCCAGACCCAGGCTGCCTTTCCTACCCCCACATCAACCACTGGTCTTCATGCCATTCCTCCAACATGCCAAACATGCTGCTGACTCAGAACAGTACTTCTTGTTCTCTAGTCTTGGAATAGTCTTCACCTGGAATATTTTAATGTGGTATTTTCATGCATTTCATTTCCATTAATTCCTAAGCCAATTCACATGTCTTATGCCCTCGCTTCATTCAAATGTCATTTCCCCAGAGCTGTCTTCCATGGTAATTCTACCTAAAATATCAGTCCCCATCTTCTTTTCCCTGTGTTTTCTTTTTTATCATAGCACTTATCTATCTATCTATCTATCTATCTATCTATCTATCTATCTATCTATCTATATCTCTTATATGTAACATATATTTCTTAAATATGTTATATATAAAAACACTTCTCTTCCCCACATGCTCTTGGCTAGTATCTGTATGGGTAGAGGATTTGTCTTCTTTATCCCCCACAGTTTGGAAGATTTGCACAGAGTTTCAACTCTCCCTGAACCTTCCCTTTCTCCAATTCTTCTTCTGGCCAACTCCTTCTTACTTATAATATTCCAATTTATTTTTCCTTCCTTTGGGAAGCCTTCTCTAGGACAGTGCTAGGTACTGTTTCTATGCACTCGTAAACTACCCTTTACCCTCCTTAACCTGGAACTTACTACACAGTGTGGCAGTTTTCTGTTTCTCCAGCTGGCAGCCCACAACCAGGCTTCCTCTTGCTTGGCTAAACCCATCCCTGAGCCATTTCTCCAGGAATAGGCCATGAGATCTCCATCCTTCTGCTGCTAGGAGGAGACATTATCTTCCCTTCTCAATACAAGAAGAGCTACCCTCAGAGTCTCTTTCTTGTGTGGTCCAAGAGCACCTTTACAGGACGCCCTGATGGGGCCCAGCCTTCCAACACCCTGGAAAAGCTGGGCTCTAGTCTACTGTCCTGCAGTGACTGTCATGGGGGAGCTTGCAAAGTTGCAGGGAGCAGTAAATGCCATCGGGCTGTGAAGGGAGCAAAGTGCTGCCTGGATAGCAAGCCTGCAGCTACCATAATGACTTAGATTAGAGCAGAAGGAACTCCCGTCGTTTCTTAGTCTGTCAGTTTTTCTATTATCCTCAAGACTGAGCATGAAACATTCATTATAGCACGTCCCTATTGATTCAACTGATGAAAATATATTGGTATTAATAACACGAAACTCTAAGGCACTGGGGATAATAAAACAATTGATTGTGAGCATAACGTGTCTCAGAATATTTTTATGTTGTAGTTCCATGCATTTCATTTCCATTAATTACTAAACCAGCAAGTAGGTGATTTGAGCATCACATGATCAAGCTATATAACCATTTTTATTTGGTACTTATATGATTATCCAGAGGAAATAGTTTGGTTGTTAGCAACAGAGTTTAATTTGAGGCAAAAATGATATAAAACTGTTGGTAAGGATTAATTCACTGATGAAAGGCATAGAGCTGGGGCTTCAAAGGGCTTAAATATGGTCATTAAAAATAATGTTCTTTTTGGGTATTTTTAATATTGCATCCTCTTAAGAAGTTTCAAAAACAGAGTCTCCTTTGTTTTTGTCTGGGGTCTAATTTAGGTTCTTGTCTTTTGAGATTCAGATTATTATGATAAGGCACAGGAAAAAACTTTTTATTATGGATTGTACTCTGTGGCTACACTTTTACTCGAGAAACATTTTCTGTGTGATCATTTTTTTCAGTTCATTTCACTCAAGAGGTGATTGTCAACTTCTAGCAAGACTGATCTCACCAAGATGTATGATACCAAAATACATCATTCTTAAGGCATTGCACAAAATAATTATAAAAATTACGGGAGCTGGGATGCCTGGGTGGCTCAGTCAGTTAAGTGTCTGCCTTCAGTTCAGGTCACGATCTCAGGGTCCTGGGATCGAGCCCCATGTCAGGCCCCCTGCTCAGTGTGGAGTCTGCCTCTCCCTCTCCCTCTGCCCCTCCTCCTGCTTGTGCTCTCTCTCTCTTTTTCAAATAAATAAAATCTTTAAAAGTAAATTATAGGAACTTTAAAAGAAAAAAAAATCTAAATTTAGTTGACTTCCAACCAACTGCTCTCATTTTGCTATATTGTCTTCTGATTTTTATTTCTATGCCTACGTATTTAGGGATTTTTATCATTTCTTTTACCATTTATCACAAACATTTTGTTCTTATAGTACTTTTATAATGGCTACATAATATTTCATACAATTATATAGCTGTCACTTCCATTTTCATTTTGTAAATAATACCACAATGGACATATTCATTCTTATGGGTTTTTCACATACCTTATTCTTTTTTAAAGATATTCCTATGAGTAATTTTACTAGGTCAAATTGCATGAACTTTTTTTTTTTTAAATCTCATAAAATACATTTCCAAATTACTTCTCAAGAGGGCTGAACAAATTTAAATTGTCCCTAGCAATATAACGTTACCAGTTTAAAAATATTTTCATCAGGATTATGAATTTTCACTTAAAATGCTTGTTAATGTAGCATGTGGAAATCACCTTGTTTCTGCCAAGTGGTTTCACAGACTATTTCCCTAAATATTTGCTTAGCAATTGTTTTTCCTCTTCTGTGAGGATCCTTTGTTTATTTCCCCTTTGGGTCTAGATAATTTTCTTGGCAATTTCCATAAGCCTTCATGTTTGCTGTAAATATTTTCGCAGTCTTTTGGGGTTTTTTGCATTTTCATTATGTTACTCTTTATTGTACCTGAGCTTTAAGTACTTACACAATTGAATTATTTCTTCTTACAAGTTGTCATTCCTTTAAAGATGGATATAATTTTTTTTAATCCTACGGTCTGTTGGTTTTCTTTGATTAGAATTTTATATTTGCCTCTTTAATCATGTAGACTTTATTTTGGTAAATGGGCGAGATGATTATTTTACATTATGTACTTTTATTCTTACACTGGTTATTAAATAGCACACGATCATTTAAAATGCCCTGTTGGCAGTATGATATTTTTGAAGCTCATTCAATAATATGCATTGTTGAGTTGGGTAGTGCTCTAGTCACAAGGAAATGAAAAATGAAAATGATGCCATTTTAGTCATTAAGGAGCTCAGAGTTTAGGCAAGAGAAGAGGGCAGGGAACAGTCCATAAATAGCAACATTCTGATATTTCACACTGACCACTGAGTCACTGTGCTGGGAAACTGAACTCTGATCTCTTCTCCTTCCTCCTTCTTTTCTTTTTGTCACCTCCTTTGCTCTTGCCTGTTCTGTTTGTACTCTTGTTCCTGCATCCTCTTTGGCTTGCTTTCTCCTTTTCTTCCTTGCTGTCCTTTTCCCTCCTTCCCACTTTGCTTTCTTTCTCTCCCCATTTGCTGTTCTCCCTTCTGACCTCTTCCTTCTTTCTTCCTTTATTCTCCCTTCCTCCTTCCCTCCCTCTCTCCTTCTCCCATGCTGCCTCCAGAGAAAAGAAATCTTTACTCTCTCAGGAGACATACATCCTAAATCAATGGCAAGGAGTTAGTCAAAGTGGGCTTAGGAGCTAAGCAGACTTGAATTCAAATCTTGGCTCTATCACTACCATCAGTCATATGAACACAAACAATTGTAATTATATAACTTAACAAACTTCCCTGCTAGCTTCTCAAATCACATCCTGAATAACAAATGGACATCAAGATCAGTGACCAATCCTATCAGTTCTTTCAAATCCTGTGGGTGATTGGTCACTATGTGTCTCTTATTTCATTCACACACAGGCAGCAAAGAGCCTAGTTGTCTTGCCTTCTTGTGCCTCAGTGATAACTAACATGAATTTTACAAAAATGAATAATCAGAAGAGGAAATTGACTAACAAAGATGAAAATGCAGCAAAAAACCAAAAGGGATATCGCTGGAAGGGAAACTGGGACTGAGCATAAATGGAGTTTGTAGAAGAAATGACTGACCTTGGGAATACCAACACTCACTGTTCAAAACGCTCCAGGTACACAGCCCGAGGAACGCAGTGAGGGTGAACGTATGGAAAGAAATGAGGAAAGTGGTTGTGGTGAGAAGGATGAAGGTGTCCCAGAAGTGGTATCAGCAACTAACTTCACATTTAAAGAAACTTCAGAGATATTTTACATCATTAAAAGAGCAAAAGATGAAATATGGGGAGTTCACCCAAACATAGAAAAGAGTATATATTGGGGCACCTGGGTGGCTCAGTCACTTAGGCCTCCGACTTTTGATTTCAGCTCAGGTCATGATTTCAGGGTTGTGAGATTGAGCCCTATGTTGGACTTCTCGCTGGGCGTGGAACCCCCCCGTCCCCTCCCCCCCGCTGCCACATGCTTGCTTGCACATGCTTGCTTTTTCCTCTCTTAAAAAAAAAATGAAAAGAGTATGTATCATAAGTTATAAGACAGAAAAGGAACAATCACTGTTCAAACTAGTCTTGGTACTTTTTTTCTGAAGACATAACAAACTTTAATTCTCTTATAGTGTAGTAAAAAAATATTAGTTTTACCCTTTTTCATTTCCCTGTACACTTATAACAGACAGCTATAGAGTTCTTAATCTTTGGAGAGAAATTTTTAAAGGTCACAAAACAGTAGCAATGTTTCCCATTGGTTATTAAGATTATTAAGATTGTCATTTTCATGGCTCCAAACTAGTGTACAGAGTGGGGACCACGTATTTGTAACTTCTCTCAACATTAGTTCTCTGTATATAAAATGAAAGAGTATGGTTTCCTAGCACGGCAGTGAGTGTTAAATGAGATCATGCTTATAAAGTGCTTGGAGCACTTGGACCTTGATAGACTGTCAATAAAAAGTAGCTATTATTAATGCTAACATTATTATTATCAACCAACAATCAAAGAAATATGGCATAATTCTACCAAATTAGGTTTAATGCAACTTTTATTTTTTAAGCCAAAGAACTTGTGTAATGTATCAGAATTAAATGAGAAAACACCAAATGAATTAGTGGAAAAGTAAATATTTTTCCAGCCATCAGGAAGCTGCCCCCATCTTTAAGATGCCTCCCTCCAAAACAATCACATTGCTAGCTTGGATAATAAAAGAGAGTGCTCACACTCACATTCTTGGACTTGCCTGGAGTACTAATTTCAGGAAGCTCAAATTTCTTTTTTGTTCAAACTCTAGTATTTAATTTCTGCTTTCTTTCCTTCCAGAGAAACGCCTATGTGGAGGAGCCCAGAAGTCATTATTAGAAGAGTGGAGAGTTGTGGTGGGTGGGAATGTAATCAAATAGCACTCTACACTGTTTCTACAGAGGCTCATAATTATTCTCTAGTTGAATCGTGCCCACCTATTTATAAAAACAGGGATTCATGAAGAAAAGGGAGAGAGAATTTCATTAAAACCCACGTCACGAGCCATTGTTGTAAGACTTTTCCCTCCTCTTAGCAAAGCAAATATGGTTGACTTAATTGTTTAGTGCCTTCTCTACTTTAGTCTGAAACCATGACTTAGAAGTACAAAAGCAGTGTCGTTTTCACAAAGCTGGAAAGACCGTAGAGCATTCAGGAGGCCTCCATTCGGACACGCCAAGCGTTGCCCATTGCCTACATTCACGTGTGCATACCTGGGCTCAGCACCGAGGCCTCTCTTTCGGTACCACCCTGCTCATCCAACCTCATCTGACTCCCCGTCCTCTATTTCGGCTCTATTCACCTCTTCCCTGTCCTCCAAACAATGCTCGTTCCCGGCTCAGTGCCCTTGCCACTGCTTTTTCCTCACTTCAAATGACCTTCCTCTCTGTCCAAACGATGCCCAAGTCCATCTCACATCACAGCTCGCAGGGAGGTCTTCCTCAGCACTCCGTTCCCCATTCACCTGCACTTGTTCCAGCGCCTACGGTCTACACTGGTAGCCCTTGACAATAAATCTTTCCAGGTCCTGTCCTATTATCAATCCTTGTTCAGGTTCCTGGGGGGGCTGGCAGCCTCCTGTATATTTCCAGTTCCTTCACAACTACTTCTGCACACACGGTAGCTCCTTGAAGACACAGGCATTTTCTTGTCTATCTCTGTATTCTATAGGTCCTGGCCTATAGGAGGAACTCAATCAATAATTATTAAATAAATGAAGAATACTGTTCAGCCTTATTTTTTCCCCTCGGCATGGGGACACATGCCTGCCCTTATCATTCTAAATAAACCCATATTTATCTCTTTTCATAGTCTTTCTGGGACACAAATTTCTCAGAGGGATATGTTAGCAACTTGGGCACAATTGCAATGACGTGTTACTGGCCCCTTTGTGTAGGTCCACAGGGGACTGCCATTCTCCTTAGGTTTATTGAGCCCTGAACCGTAACATAACTCATTTTTATTTTAAATTACTTTAAGGGGCATCTGGGTGGCTCAATCAAGCACCTGCCATCAGCTCAGGTTGTGATCCCAGGTCCTGGGATCGAACCCCACATCTCCCTCTGCCTCCTTCTCTCTCTCTCATGAATAAATAAATAAAATCTTTAAAAAATTACTTTAAGATATTGAACAGTTGAAAAGTGAAAAATAGAACCAAACATTTTTTTTGTTCTAAATAAATACAATGAGGTAAAAAAAAAAAAATAAAAAAAACCACAACCAGGTAATATATACCTTTTTTCTTTCTGAACTGATTATTTCTGTATCATGCAGACATAGCCTAAGCACGCTCCAATCAGCTAATTTGAGATAACATTACCATTCTAACCTTCCAGTGGCAGAGTGAATAGAACCAGTAAGCTGTAATGTCTTTTAAAGTTAAATGTGTTTTTGTAAAAGTGCATATGTGTTTATTGTATATATACATACACACATACCTATCTATGTTTCGTATGTATACATGTGCCCATTAACACAATCTGTTATACAATTTCTCTTGAAAATACTATGTACATTGATACAAGTAAACACAAACCACAGGGAAAGAAAATTTGAATTTCTTTAGATGTTTGATACTTGGAAAAGGGTGGTAGATAGACGAAGATTTAAAAGTTCAGAAATGGGTCCCTGAGGGATTGATGGGTGTGGTCATTTGAATGTTCAGAGGAGAAAATGTGAGGGATGTCTAGGGTAGAAGGCTCAGTCAGGACTCATTTTCCCATCATTCTCCCTTTAATAGGTTTAAATTGACATCAATAAGGAGAGGAGAGGAGCTCTTCAAAGTTTTCCTGAGTTAAATATGTCTGCCTTAGCGGCATTCCGTTTGATGTATCAATAAAGTAAAAGTACAATCAGATACCAATCTTGTCATAAAATCCACTCTGTCCTAAAAGATTTTCAACTTGCCAATCAGTTAAACCGCATTTAAGTGATGGCTGCCAGCCACTTCACAGACATGTCATCTGTGGCTAAATCATGCAGCTGCGGCCCAGCCTCAAGCCAGGGGGAACGTACCATGTGCCTTTCTGGATCTCTGCTGCCCCACTGGCTCGAATACCCACTACACACAGGCCACAGGGCTATGCTTGTGGGGGTAACTTAAGAAGAAGATCTCTCTTTCTGTGCTTAATCACAAAAGGATGGGGGAGACAGATCACACTGAAATAGAAAGTTCACCTTGTTCAGGAAAAAAGGGAAGAAAATAACCCTGTCTTGTTTTTTTTTATGTTTGGTAGTCTGTGCCTATGAGTGTGTACATTTCAAAACGATACTGCTAACATTTTAAGGCACTTACAGGAGAGCCTAGATGCTTACAATGTCTTCCCCGCCCCGCCCCATTTTTTATTTTGCTGGAAGCTATTGGAAACAAGCATGTCTCATTTATGAAGCCATTCCAGGTCCACAGAACACAGAGTCGCAAGGTTTGGTGCTGTTTGTGTCTTGAACAAGTTTCGTGAAACTGCTGAGCTTTGCAGGTCAAACTATCAATCAGCCCGGCGATGACAACAGTCAGGTAGGACCAGACTCGAATTCTGCAATATCCCCAGCAATTCTTGAGTTGTCATTTGGCAGGAATCCCTCCTTATCCAAAGGAAATGCACTGGAGCTCAAACTCATTCATATTCACTTGGTGCATTGCAGTTCTCTCGCGAGGCAAGGGCAGCAGAGAGCTGCTTATAATGCTGTTTCCAACAACTGATTATCATTCAGGGATGGCAGTGAATATTCTTACAGAACATGAGACATAACAGCAATAACCTTTCTAATTACAAGGAAAAACTAATGCATTGGCGAAGGAAATCACTGGGAAGAATGGCTGAGTTGTTCCTCATGGCTGCAGCTGCTCAGGAGATCATGATAGGACAGGGCTCTTTCCTGGTGCGACAGAACCGAGAACGGAATTCTGAGTCCGGCGAAGGAGCACTGGAATGGGAATATGAACCCAGTGCTTGGGGCGTGGCAGTGTGCCAGGACTCCGCGCAGCCCGATGCCACGTTTCCAAGGTTCAAAAGCAGGCAGAGAAGAGCTCTCGTTCTCAATGGTTCTCTGAGGCAAAGGTGTCTCCTGTCACCTTCAGAGTTGTGTGGCCAAACTTTAATTAATGTGTAAAATTTTCTTTTGCTGCAGTTTGGATCTGTGCAGAATGTCTATCTGTACCTTAGAATATTGAGTTTGGATGGTTGTGTAGCAAGCAGAGTGGGGTACAACATTTTCTGCCATATTCCAGTAAACAGGCAATCTTTCTTTGTTACTGGCTTCATCTCTTCTTCCGTTCACTCTGAAATTTATGATCCACACAGGAACAGTTGGCCCCTTCAAGTGTCCTACGCACTCCCCTTGGGCAATCTTCTGCATGCCTGTGGCTTCATCTAGTACCTGGGCGCTGATGACTCCTCAGCCGGTCTTGAATCATGATTCTGCCACTTACTACCTCAGTGATTAAAGAAAAGATGCCTTACCTTATCTATACAGTGGAAATTCTAATAGCAGCCTCACAGACTTGATGGAAGAATAAGACAGAGTAAAGCACCCGCACAAAGTCAAGTCTAAATAAATACTAGCAAGTTTACTGTGAGTAAACATGCCTCTCGCCCAGTTCCCTCTCCTGAGTCTCAGATTCATCTGTCTGCTGGACGTCTCCACTAGAGATTTTATGCACACATCATTCACTATGTCCGCTATGCAATTCACTGTCTCTCCACACCATCTCTTCATGAAATTTCTGTCATTTGTGAATGACTCTATCATGAACCTACCAGATATCTGAGGATCATTTTTGATTTCTGTCTCTTCCATTCGTGACACCCCATTAATCACTGACTTTGACCAATTTGACTCCAAACATGCTTTCCCATCCCTTACTGTGACCCCATGGCTCAGGACCTTTGCAACTCTCAGATTACTACAGAATCCTCCCAAATTTGTCAGCCCATTTCAAGTCTTGATCCCCTCAAATGCATTCTTCATTCTGCTGCCAGATTAATACAAGTAAAAGACAAACCTGCCCATGCATCTCCCTGCTCAAAACCTTCAGAGGATCCACATCTCCTATGAGATAAAGTCCAAACAGCACGGAGTAGACGATTTTCTTCCTACCTCTCCGGGTTTGTCTTTCGTTCTCTGCCATACATGAAACCTTCATCCTTCCTCCTCTTCTCTTACAATGAACATGTTTCTTTGACCATGTCCAGGGCTGGTCCCTCACTCTCTGCTCTGAAACCTGTCCTCCTCTGAGTCTTTGCCCATCAACAATTCCTTTTCTTTTTTTCTTTTTTTTTTTTGCGGTCCCACCCAATTTTTATTTATTCATTTTTATTGATTTATTTTTTTAAATGATTTTTTATTATATTATGTTAGTCACCATACAGTACATCCCCGGTTTCCGATGTAAGGCTCGATGATTCATTAGTTGTGTATAACACCCAGTGCACCATGCAATACGTGCCCTCCTTACTACCCATCACCGGTCTATCCCATTCCCCCACCCCCCTCCCCTCTGAGGCCCTTAGTTTGTTTCTCATAGTCCATAGTCTCTCATGTTTCATTCCCCCTTCTGATTACCCCCCCCTTTCTTTATCCCTTTAACAATTCCTTTTCTGTCCTGTAATTACTCCCTTCTCACTTATTCTCCTTAGGACATTTAAATGTTCTTGTGTGTCTAACCTTCCTATACAGCCCTATGTTTTCTCCTCTTCAAAACTGTATTTTCTGGGAGAGATGTCTACACGTCCAGTTTCCTCCAACTTACTTCCTAGCCATCCCTCCTCCCAGTGCAGCCTGGTTTCCTCTCTTTTCAACTGAGCGAGCCCATGATTCCCCTGTCCTTGACTTCTTGCTAGGAACTGATGCCATTGGCTAGTCCCTCTTTTAAAACCGCCTGTTCACTAGACCTCCAGGGTACCTTGCACTCCTGTCTTTGCCTCAACTTCTCTCGCTTTACCATCCCTCATTTCCTTAGATTTCTCTTCCTCCACATATTGGTGTTCTTCAGGGTTCTATCTTTCTATTGTCTCCCTGGAGAATCTCTCCTACCACCTCAGCAACCATTTATGTGCTGATGATTCCCAAGCTCTGTCTACGACCCAGATCTCTCTCCTAACTTCAAAACATCTGGACATTTCCACGTTGAGATTTAACAGACACCTTTAACTCGATATGTCCCAAACTGAACTCATTTATGACCTGTTTTAATACCATGCCTACGGTCTTAATGACAGTGAGGTCTTTGAAACACTCACTGCTGCTTTGTCTTCTTTAAAACAGGGCAGAAATTTAGTGGGCGCTCATTAACCCTTCGTTGAGTGAATACAGTGTGTGTGGTCTCCATGAATGATACCACACGGTTGCCTAGGCAGAAAGTCCAGTTTTGACTCTCATCTTCGTACCTTCAAAACACATGAAATTCATGATCAGTTCACTAATTTTACCTTCTAAAGGATTTGCAAAAATATTTCATCTTGCTTCCCTTGCTTGTTAGGTGATGTGTCAAATCTGAGGATCAGATTTGAGTGGGAGCCCAGATGCAGGACACATCCCTCTCACCACATGCAGCTTGCCTATATCTACACACAAACCAACCAACCAGGAATATTTCTTGTCCTTAGAGAAAACTCCAAGAGATCACATGGCACTTCATTCCAGAAAATTCTGACCTGTGAAATTTCATTCCTTTATTTTATTTTATTTTATTTTATTTTATTTTATTTTATTTTATTTTATTTTTGAGAGAGAGAGAATGCACCTGTGCAAGAGCACTGCGGGGTGGGGGAGTTTGGGTAGGGGGGAGGGCAGAGCAGCAGAGGGAGAGGGGGAGAGAAAGTCTTAAGCAGGCTCCGTGCCCAGTGAGGAACCTGACACGGGGCTCGATCTCATGACCCTGAGATCATGCCCTGAGCTGAAACCTAGAGTCAGACGCTTAACCAACTGAGCCACCCAGACAACCCTATATCATTTCATTTTAAAAATTTGTTGTAGGAAGTAGTGGCTGTGTTGTTTCTCAGAAAGTAATTTAAACATGAAAAAATCATCATTGTCAGAAGCCTCTTCCTTTAAACCTAATCTGAGGTATGCTTGTTGGGCTTTATGCTCATGTTCTTTGCCTGTAATGAATGCAAAGAGAGGATGGCCCAATGGCCTTGTTTTTATTGCCATCACAAACCCAGGGTTTCTCTTAGGAGCCTTGGAAGCCATGATCAGAGAGGGCACCAAAGAAAACTTGAATTTATGATGACGATGGGTAGCATGTATTAAGCACTTATCACGGATCAGGAACTAACCTAACTCTTGGCATGTTAACTCATATAATTCTTGGAACAGCGTGTGAGTACAGTCATGTCCATCTCAGAAAGCTGGAGCAGAGGATGGTTGCCTAAAGGACCAGTGTGCGTGTCCCTGGAGGTGGCGGACAGGGATCTGGAGCATTCTTGAGCAGCCTGGCTCTAGCGACTCTGCCTCGGGAATTGCCATAAAGTTTTATTTGTGACAAATTAACTCCAAACCATGTTTGCTACTTCATTTCATACCCATAACTTGCTCTTCTAAGCAGAGAGCTAGAAAATATAGCCAAGATAAGGCCAGTAAGAGACTAATTTTGGAAGGGAGAAGAATGGTTATTAACTTAAAATATTCTTTCCATAATCCACAAAACAACCCATATTTAGTATTAAGACACAGGAGTACTTGGGTGCCAGGTGCTGTGTAAGGGTTAGAGATGAAACCAAGGATAGAACAGTTCCCTGGACTAAGAAATCGATTCCCACTATATTGTTAAGAGATTTATATCCTAGGAAAACACTTAAGATTTTTACCACATACTGTAATTGTTTAAGAGCCTATGAGAACACTGGGAGAAGTAACAGGGAGCAAAAATATTGTTTATAAATTGCCCTATTCTTTTTGAAATCCCAGCTCTGTCATTGGGCGGGGGGCGGGGGGGGGGAGAAATGCCCACAATGCAAGTGGGCCCCCAAACCCCACTTAACCTACATTAGTCAGTACGACTCCAAATACTAAATACTTATAAATGCCAACCAAAGCCAGTGCAATTTAAAATGAGATTATACCATATCATTTTCTTGTTCAAAAATGCTTCTAGGATATAGTGACCTGAAGGATAAAGTCTAACATCTTTGCTATGTTACTGGTACATAAGCCATTTGTAATGCAGGCCCAAGCAATGTTTCCAGCTCCATCATATCTCACTTCCCACCATTCCTGTTGAAATCCAAGAACCTGTTCCCTTAAACACCTGCTACTCTGTGACAATGAGCCATGCTTTCAGATTTCTGTGCTTTCGCAATACTGTTTCTATTATCTAACGCTATGCTATTCAGTAAGGTAGCCATTGGTAAGTTAAAGTCAATTACAAACTAATTAAGATTAATAAAATTAGGCATGCAGCTCCTTGGTCACACTGTCCACATTTTCAAGTGCTCCCTGGTCATATGCACTGAATAGTGCAAAAAAGAACATTTTCATTATCAGAGAAAGTTCTATTGGACAATCCTGCTTTAAAGAGCTTCTATTTTCTCCCATCCCTCAACTTCTGGGCCCTTCAGATTCTTACACATTTTCAGGTTTTCATTCAAAAGTCGCCCCTTTTGCGATGCCTCCTCTGGTGCCTCCCTCCAAGCTACCACCTACTACATTCTTCTCACACCTCTGTTACTGTAAATATCAATTTTGCTAGTTGTGTGCGTGGTTATTTCCCCTGCTTGGGTGTCAGAAACATGAGAGAAGGGACTTTATGTTGTCATCTTTACATCCTCATCATAGGTCCTGAATTATAGCAATGATTCTGGGATGGATGAATGATTTGGGATTGAACACAAAGGTCCCTGACCTCAATTTTATTATTCTTCTTCATTCCTCTGGAGGAGGAAAAGAGAATGTTGTATAACATTTTCCTGGTGCTCCATGGAAGGCTGAGAAAAAGCTGGAGCACCTCTTCCCGACCCCTCTGTGAATGTGAGTTCATGTGGCATACTGAGCTCAGGGAAGCCACATTCCCTGCTGCCGTTACCCTTTCCCTGTTCCCTGTGCGTGAATGTGGAGAAGAAGTGGTGGTGTTCACTAACTGTACCTTAACCTGCATCCTTGTACCAACGTGTCTTCACTTCTGCCTCGTCCAAAACTCTGCAGTGCAGCTTACCAAACTTTGCAGGAGAAAGCCATCTACATACATGACAGCAGTCAACCTCTGTGAATGCCTTATTTCAGAATGCAGAAATTGATGAAAAGAAAAAGGTTCAATTGTGTGGTTAATATGGAGCATTTTTGGGTAGCAGTCACAATCTTTAAAACTATATATAAAATTATGCTTGTGCAGTTTGAGAGGAGATAATCTTTGGCTGTTTTTATTCCTATTGGAATAATTTCCTTGCCTCACTGCCGTTCAACACAAGGAGACTACAGAAAGCTATGAATAGACTACGAAAATTATTTCTAAATAGGACAAATCCTTCTAGCATGCTTTCAGGGAGGTGTCTCGCACAGATGAGGAAAAGCAAGATAGTCTGATGTAGCAGAAAGGAAACAAACTAAAGAGATGGGAGGATTGGTGTTCAAATCTCAACCCAGCCCAGGGCGCCTGGGTGGCTCAGATGGTTAAGTGTCTGCCTTTTGCTCAGGTCATGATCCCAGGGTCCTGGGATTGAGCCCTAAGTCAGGCTTCTGGCTCAGCGGAGAGTCTGCTTCTCCCTCTTCCTCTGTCTCTCCCCCTTCTCATGCTCTCTCTCTCTCTCTCTGTATCTCTGTCTCAAATGAATAAATAAAATCTTTAAAAAAAAAAATCCCAACCCAGCTCATGTATAGACTTTCCTGAACTCATTTTGTTGGGAAAAATAGGGCTTGGGTTTATGGTCTGACTTATGGTCACAGAGCCACAGTTATGCTCAGGTAGAGAAATAAGACAGGGAACATTAAATTTCTCTGCTTAATTAATAAAATGAGAGTGACGCATTTCCAGAGACAGACTAGGACAAAAATTCTGAGTTAGATCAAACTGTTGTCTATGGACCATTTACATCAGAATTACTGATGGAGGTAGGTGATTGTATTTATTTTCTAGGGCTGCCATAACAAGGTACCACAACCTGAGTGTCTTAAAACAATAGAAATATATTTTCTCACAGTCTGGAGGCGAGAAGTCTGACATTAAGGTGTCAGTACCATGCTCTTTCTTCTAGCTTCTGGTGGTTGCCAGGAATCTTTGGCGTTCCTTGGCCTCCAGCTGATGACTCCAGTCTCTGCCTCCATCATCACGTGGCCTTTATCCCTGGCTGATCATGCTGTTCTCTTCTGTGCGTGTGTGTCTGTGTCTGTGTTTCTCCTCCTCTTCTTATGAGGATACTGGTCTCACTGGATTATAGGCCCCTGTTCCAGTATGACCTCACTTTGCCCCTGTTCCAGTATGACCTCACTTTAACTTACATCTTGATTACACCTGCAAAGACCCTATTTCCACGTGAGATTACATTTATAGGTAGCAGGGGTTAGAACATCAACATAATTTTTTGGAGGATGCAGTGCAACTCACAACAACAATTACTAAAAATTCAGATCCCTAAGGCCAACCTAAGACCTACTGAACGACCCCCTGTCATTCCTGATACGGTCTCCCATGCCCCTTCAATGTGCCATAAATTTGAGCATGCTGGTGTAGGAGAGCAATGAAGGGCTGGGAAGATGGGTGGTTGGCAGGGCCAGAATGAGGGTGAGGCAAGTGAGGCACTTTCCTCAGGTGTGAAATTTAATGTTTGTTTGTTTGTTTAAGTAATCTCTACACCCAAGGTGGGGCTTGACTCACAACCCCAAGATCAAGAGTTGCATGCTCTTCCAACTGAGCCAGCCAGTGTGAAATTTGAAGGGTCACCAAAAAGGTCAGTAATCAAGATAAATAAAATTTTAGTGCAATATTTTAAAAAATTGAAATCAATGCAAAAAAAAAGTCCATTAAGAACAAAATATCAAAATTTTAAATAAGGACAGGATTGACATTACTCTAGGTTTTCCTTTTGCCTCAGGCCCTGATGTGGATGGTAGAGCGACTAAGAGAGGCTGCCTCTTGGGACGCCTTGGTGGCTCAGTTGGTTCATCGTCTGTCTTCAGCTCAGGTCATGATCCCCTGGGATCTGGGCTTCGAGGGGGCTCCCTGCTCAGCAGGGAATTTCTTCCCCCTCTCTCTGCGCCTCTCCCTGCTCGTACTGTCTCTCTCTCTCTCTCTCAAATAAATAAATAAAATCTTAAAAAAAAAAAAAAAAAGAAAGGCTGCCTCTGGACAGTTAAGAATATTACTGCCTGATAGTTTAAAGATGTGGTCTTGCAATTCTTCCAGATTCCCCAAAGTCCAGGAGAGTTCCGCTGTGCACATCTGCCTTGTCACAGTAAAATTTAGGGAAATCAAAGGAGTTTTGCCCACGTTTGGGCCACAGCAGGCAGGCAAGAGAAAGCTCATACAGAACCGAGTCGTGGGGTAGGTGAAGTAAAAGGAAATAAGAAACCAGCCCAAGGGGTGGCTAGTCGAAATCCAGGCACTTTGAAACACACTTTCCTGTCAATACTGAGGGAAGTGGTGGGGCAGGCATTAGTTCCCCATTTCTATTAGTTGTAAGATTTAACCATTTACATTTTATGATTAAAGGTTAGGGTGACTCTAAAAGGTTAGAAATACTTCAGCTCCAGGTGACATGAATTTCATATATTATCAGGTTCATTGGATATTTTATTTATAGCTGGTTTTTCTACCAACACCAAAAAGCCATGACATTTGAAGGCAGGCATTTTATTTATTTAATTTATATTTATTTATGTATTTTATTTATTTATTTATTTATTTTTAAAGATTTTATTTATCTATTTTAGAGAGAGAGATAAAGATTTTATTTATCTATACTTAGAGGACGCAGGTGAGGAGCAGAGGGGGAGGGAGAGGGACAAGCAGGCTCTGAGCTGAGCCCAGAGTCTGACGCAGGGCTGGATCTCAGGACCCTGAGATCATGACCTGAGCCAAAATCAAGAGTTGGAAGCTTTTCCAACTGACCCACCCAGGTCCCAAAGGCAGACATTTTAGTGTGAATGAGTTCACACTTGAGTTGAGAAGAGGAACCTCTTAGGAAGTGGGTGCATCCCAATCTGTGGGACCTGGAGGTCTAGGCTCTCTGGGTACACGGATGTTGACAGCAGAAGCTGTGGACACTCGAATATTATGCACTGAATAACCAGTATGAGATCCCTTCACGAGGCCCCCAGGGGGATCCAGGAGGGGCTGGACTCTGAGAGCCAGTCCTGATTTAGTTTCCCACCCAACACGTGCCACCTAGTTCCAGACCTTGCAGCTCCCAAGCTGGTGTGGTTGCTATACCCCCTCCCTTCCCGCTGGTCTCCTTGCTCACAAAGGGAATGTAATGGGGGACGCCTTGGCAATCTTTCTTTTCTGGGGAGTTACCTTTACTTTTTGATAACCATGCTTCATAGTCCCACCAAGTCAAGTTACTGACTTTCTGGATTTTTTCATTGTAACAGCCAGGTTACCTAAATTTTATTTATCAGGGGAGTTTGGGTCCTTATCAGAATATTATAGATAAGAAAGATACCAAGGTAAAGGCGGAAGTATTCTGAATCAAGAAGAACATAAAAAGAAGGTCTTAATGTGGAGGTAGGGGCTTCCAAAGTTACTATGCCTAGAGATGATATTTCAACTCAGAAAATGTGTACATGTGGGCAGGGGTAGTGGGGGGAATCAGATATTTTCTTGTTGATCACATTTATTCCAATTCTGTTAATATCTTATTGGGTCACTTTCCCTTGACAAATTCACAAATAATTTAAAGATTAAAAAAGGATTAATATATTGAAAATTAAAAGTGAGCAATATGAAAGCAATAAAAGCAACAAAATATCGACTATGTCTGGAAGTGGCTGCTCTCAGTATTTATGGTCTGGCATAGCAGGCAGAACACTGACATGGAGGCAGCCAGACCAGGGGTCAATTCTGGGTCTATCAGTTGATATTCTGTGATCAAGCAAGAATCTTAGCCCACTGGTTTTCTCATTTGTAATCCAGCAGCTGTAATATCGTCTTCATGGAGTTGAATTGAACACAAAACGGGACACCCTTTATAAAGCACCTGGTGTGGTGTCTGTGCATTCCTCTCCCCACAGTCTCCACGGCTTCATTGATCTTCCCACTTAACAGTTTGGTTCTACACGTACGCTAAGACCTCTGGATTAAAAAAAAAAAAAAAGGCCTATCTTTAACTAGACTTTTCAGTTTGTATTTCAAAGAAGTGACAGGACTCTCTGGGACCCAAGTACTTCTCCCCAGAGGGTGGGGCTGGCAGCAGGATGCGCTATCTGGACGAGCCAGAGATCTAGTTGCAGAATTGAGAAGACAAGGGAACTTGACCTGAGAGAGGGTGATAAAGGAGACAGAATTTCTCTTTCCAAGGGAAGGAAGGAATAAGGGGACCTGGATTTGTCCAAGTTCACCCCATCACAAGAAACTTAGGTAAATCTCTTACTCTTCCTAGGCAATTTGGGGATAATACACAAATTGCTTACCTTACTGGATAATTATGATGGTCTAAAAAATTAATGCATATGACCATAATGCTTAACATGTAAATCTGTATTAGTTAGGATACATTTTGGCAGCTACAACCAAGAGCCTCCAGATGAAAGTGAATTAAACAAGACAGAAGCCCATCTTAAATAGATACTTGTTAAATGGATAATTGGCTCAAGTTACTATCTCCGCCCACGTTGCTAATGTTTTCTATAGACTTTATCTCTTTCAATTTACGAATTAATTCTACATTTAATTCAATTCTACAAACACTTAGTGAACATCTACAATGCCAAGTGATGGGGATACAGAAAAAAATACAAGCTCCTTTCCTTAAGAGGCTAACTGTCCCGAAGACACACACACACACACAGAGTATCTAATATCCCATATATTATAATTAAAAACATCATTCCAAGAATGGAGGACTATTTCATTGCAAAAACCGCTGAAGTACCGGGAACATTTTTCTGAATGTAAGTTAGGCATGTATCTCAAGGAGTTGGGGTCATATAAATTTTAGCTGTCAGAAAACTATGAGGAGATCATAAAGTGAATGGACTGTGTTGCTACCAAGGGCAAAATCCTATTGAAAACGGGCTGTCCTTTGGGATCCACCAACTGGAATCACACAGTAAATGAAAACTGGTAATCCATCACTGGTGTCTCCACTTACCAACAACATCACACTCTACTTATGAGCCACTCATGACTGGAAATCTTACAGCATTTTTCCTACTCAGTCGAGTGTGCCCACTCTCTCACTGGGTTGGCTGAATATTTTTTTTGTCTGTGAACCAGGGGGGATGACTGACACTGAGCACCATCAGCCTGGAAGCCAACAAAAGGAGCTGAAATCAGGTTAGCTTGGTGTTGCTAAGTCTCGCTGTCATGACATCTAGAATCACAGAGCAAGAAGCAATCATATTATTAGCTAAACACTGTCACCAAGCCATGCAGAAACGTGGCCATTGAAGAGCTGGTACAAAGGTAATCTTGTCCATTTCATTCTTCGTAGGCAGTATCTAACACATGCCATGCACAACCAGGTGTTTGGTAAAGACCGTTAGCTTTACTGGGTAAACGAAGTCCGGTTTGTGGCATTCCATAAATAAAGACATGACATCAGTTGGCCAGTGAATGTCTGGCTGGTGGGTAATCTGTGCTTATCTGGTTTACAATTGCTCCTTAACATTTTCTATGTCATTATTTCATTTTCCCCCACTCCTCCACAGGTAGTGGGATGAGAGCAAGTTTCCCCATAAGCATCACTCTTTAAAGGGCTTTGCCTCTGCCAAGAATAGGGACAGGAAGCTTCCCCTCAGGGTCCTGTGCAGTCCTACCTCCAGGGCATCACATCTGTGGTTTTGATGCTGTGGTCCAAAGGCACTACTGCCTTATTGTTCTCTGGCTTTAGGACCATCCAAATCCCTAGTTCTCAATACTATCAGACTTACTGCCTGATGTATATGGAAGCACATATTTTGTAGTATTTACTGTCTTGAAATGGAATTTCACCCATCGCTTTTAAAATCAATAATATGCCCCAGTTGGTACGCTTGGTGGCTCAGTCTGTTAAGCAGCCAGCTCTTGATTTTGGCTCAGGTTATGATCTCAGGGTCCTAGGATTGAGCCCTACATTGGGCTCCACAGTCAGCAGGGAGTCTACTTGAGGCTTCTCTCTCTCCCTCTCCCTATTATGCCCCTCCACCTGCTTGCATGCTCTCACTGTCTAAAATAAATAAAATCTTTAAAAAATAATAATATGCTCCAGTTAAAAGCGAACTAAAAGGAGAAATACAAGTAAATACAATTAAATAATTTATTATAAAATAATATCCATTTCAATATGTAAATGTGGGAAAATGACTGTACCAGAAAGCAAAATGAGGTAGCCAGATGCATTTGCATGAAGAATTGTTGTGAAGGCAGCAGCCACAAATGTGCGGGCTGCATGCTGGTTGCACTGGCTACTCAAACACCATGAGTGGCATTGCTATCAGTGACACAAGTTTCTCAAATGATGAAACACTCCTGGCACAGTTCCAAACAAAACAAAGTGTAGTCTTCTTTCAAATTGCATTCCTGGAAATTCAGTATATATTGAAATTAAACTGTACAAAAAATACTTTGAATTTATACATTATACAGAGATTTTAAGCTTAAAAATTATCATTTTTTTTACTTATATGAATATTCCATAGGACATTCATAAGTCATGGAAATGGACAGACATGGGAAATGGGACAGTTCCTTGTTGTATGGCACCGTTCTATGCCTTACGGACTGTCTAGCACCCTTGGCCTCAGTCCGCTAAATCCCTGCAGGGTTCCTTAATAACCGTGACAACCAAAACATCTCCATACATTTCCAAAACTGATCCCTTTGAGAAATGCTGATTTAGAGAAGCAAAGAAAAAAAAAAGTCAAAAAAGAATAAACAGAGGAGAGTCCTGGGAAAATGGCCATCAAAGCAGCCTCATTTTTGAACTTTTCTAAATTCATCCATAAAAGTACAGAGACAATGTTAAGTAGAGAACAACTATCAAAAATGGGGTGGGGAAGGAGGATGGGTACAGTATATGAGAAGATTGATGTTTACTTTATAGTTGTTAATTAATAGTAAAATGATAGTACTTCAAACCAGATTCTGGAAAGGATGGGAAGGAAAAGAAGGGGTTATAACCCAGTTTCAATATACTTAAAGTGGGGAATCACTAGACAATAACCAAAAAAACAAAAACAAAAACAAAAACAAAAAAACAGGGCTTAAGATGGTGAGTAAAAATATTAGTATAAAACTAATCTTTGGGACAAAAATGCAAACTCTAATAAATACCAAAAATATAATTAAGAAAAAGAAGGTAAAAAAATAGAACATCTAGTAAAGTTGCTGAAATAATCGGGTATACATACATATATGGAAAAAGATAAATTTGGATCCATCTCTTATATCATTAAAAAGGAAAAGTTCCAAAAGGACCTGAAATTTAAGATAAAAAAATAGAATCCATACAAGTACTAGAAGTACACATGAATGGATTCTTTTATAACCCATAAATAGGCAAAACATTTCTCCACAATTCAAGATCTAGTAGCAATAAGACAAGAAAGAGATAAATTTAATTATACATTAAAAATTTAGCATGGCAACACACACACACACACACACACACACACACACACACACACACCGTGAAGAAAGGAAAAAGACGAATGACAAATCAGGGAAAATATTGCAACCATATATCACAAACAAAGAATGAAAACCTTTAATATAAAAAGTTTCTAAAAGTAGAGAAAAATCTCTAATATATATAAAAAAAAGAGTTTCTAAAGATAGAGAAAAGAAAGTCTAAGATGAATACAGAGTTGGAAGAAAAAGACACACAAATTCCTCTTAACCAGACGAGAGATGATCAACCTAACTTCTCATAAGAGATATACAAATTAAAACTGCACTGAGATACCATTTATCACCAATTAGATTGGGTACCATTTAGAAGTCAGACAACAATGTTTCAGGGGGCTCTGAGGAGACAGACACTGCCGCGCACTGCACAGGAGACAGAAGGTGATACACACCCTGTGGAGGGCAATCTATCAACACCAAGCAAAGTAACTAATGCACTTACTCTTTAGCTCAGCAACCAAACTTCTAGAATTTCATTCCAAAGATGTATGAGCAAAGCTAGTCATTGCAGAACGATTTGTAACAGCAAAAGACTGGGAGCCACATAAATGTCTATCGCAGGGGGGCTGGACAAATACTAGGGTTCATCCACCCAGTGGAGATCTATGCAGCTGGGAAGGAGTCAGAAAAACCTATAAACTGCTGTGAAGTATTTTCCGGAATAGATGGTTAAGTGGAAAAAAATGAAATACTTGTACAGAATGCTTAATCTGATGGAAGAAGGAATATGAATGTGTTTTATTTTAAAAAAGGGAAAGCATAAAGTATAAAAAGCAGGTTACTGACAGGGGGAAAGGGTACAGTGGAAGGGACAGGGTAAAAAGATACACTTATTTGAATACATTTTATTATAGATTTGACCTTGAAACTATTAGTATATTTTACATAATAATGAAATGAAATTTTTAGAAACAATCAATCTCTAAAAATTTAAAGTAAACACACACTCAGTAGGCGGTATGGCCATACAGAGAACTATTCCAAGTGACCCTGTAGCACACTATTTGCATGCATTTCCTAGTGGGATGTAACCTAAAGACGAAATACATGGAAAAAAAACTACTCAGGTGTTTACAGTAATTCTAGTTTTGGTGGTAGTGTTGGTATTGCTCTTCTACGACGGGCATTTGTCTATTATAAGATAAAACAAATGAATACTTGTGTACTATTTCACTTCTCTCATTCCCAGTGTTTTCAAGAATTGAAATTCTTTGTGTGGAAGAAGGAGATGTAAACATAAGGTATAAGGGATTAAGTGAAATCTCTGCGATCCTTGATTTAATTAGAAGTATGAAGATGAGCTCATGATTTATTTTAACTTGCATATACGTAACTTTTGTTTTGCAGCTCTGTTTACTGAAAAGGCCCTGAAACAACGGCTACACAGTGATGATAATATCCCTAATCCCAGGCTGTGGTATTAAAATACTATTTCCCACTAGGAGAAACCAGGGCTTCTTGGAGAACTGACGGATTTCAGGTTTGGGGCAGAAAATGCACAACATGAACTTGGAACGTCTTGTCATTACCAGAAAGCAAATAAACTATCAAAGGCTTTAAAGTCATGTCAAAAGGATTGAGGAGGGAACTTAAATAGGTCTCTACTGCCTAAAGGTGGGGAAATTTGAATATCTGTAAGGTTAAGAACTTAAATTATTGAAACATGTCAGTTATGGGGCACCTGGGTGGCTCAGTCGGTTAAGCGTCTGCCTTCGGCTCGGGTCATGATCCTGGGATCCAGCCCCACCTCTGGCTCTCTGCTCAGCAGGAAGCCCGCTTCTCCCGCTGCCTCTGCCTGCCACTCCCCCTGCTTGTGTTCTCTCTCTCTCTCTGTCAAATAAACAAATAAAATCTTTTTTTTAAAAAAGCTATGAAACATGTCAATTATGATAAAATCCGTGAGTTAGTTCATAATGATATATTTTTTAAAAATTCCCATTGATCACTATTGAGAGATGTTAGTGAATCAAATCATCCTTTTGAAACCTGACAAATTGGTTAAAAAATAAGATGGTGATCCTTTCATTTCCATTAGAACTATCCCACCACACGACTGAAAAAGTGATAAAATAGTTTCTCTTTATGGAGTTTTCAGCTAATAAAAAAGGAGAGATTGTGGAATTATAACAGTACCATTTGCAACCTCCACTGAATTAATGGATCTAGACATTGATTGGTAACGGTTGTTAACAACCTCAAAACCAAGACAATCAAACATGTTTCCTAGGGGGAGAACAAAGCACAGCCTATGAAATAGCCTTGCCCAAAAATATCAAATCTGAATCTGATCACATCTCTACCAAGCACCTACATAAGAAGTACAAAGGAGAGTGAAGCAAGTTAAGCAATACGGTGGGAATGCAATGAGTAAAGCCCAAAACGTAGGGAATCCTGCAGGACAAATGAGAGGTTTCTTCAACAATAAACTCCAAGTAAAATAAAAAGCAAGAAGGAGAATCTGTAGGTGAAAAGAGACTTAAAAAGCAGACCATTGATCTCTATGGGTCTTACTTAGATACATACTCATGAAACAAAACCATAATAAGGAACAAACAAACAAAGCACTGATGTGAATAAGATGATTGGAAATTTGAGCGCAGATACTTTGGTATTATTAGGAATTAGTGTTGCAGTTTACTTATTTTTTTAAAGATTTTATTTATTTATTTGAGAGAGAGAGAGCTCGAGCAGGGGGAAAGGGGAGGGCTGGGGGACAAGCAGACTCTCTGCTGAGTGGGGAGCCCAGCTGGGACTCGATTCCAGGACCCCATGATCATGACCTGAGCCGACTGAGCCACCCAGGTGCCCCTAGTGTTTAGTTTAGATGCAGTAATGGTATTGGGGTCATACATATATCTAAATGCATTATGTTTTAGCAATTCATACTGAAATATTTGAAATGGTATGATGTCGGGAGTCTGCATGAAAACAATGCAAGAGTGTGGAAGTGTGTAAGGATAGAGGTGAACCCAGATGGGGCCATATATTGGTAACTGTTGGGGCTAAATTGTGGCTTTGCCAATTTCATCATACTATTTTTCCTATGTTCTACAGTATCATAATATAAAAAAAATTCCATATATATAGAAATATATATATTTTTAAATGCTGGCAAGGTTACAGTGATATGGGTACACCTACAGATTGTAAATTTCAGTGTGTATAGGTAGAATCTATCAGGAAAGACAGTAAACCCTTCAAAAACCTTAAAAATGCCTATACTCATGGTCAATTCCCTTTTTTAAAAAAGCTTTTTATTTTCACTCCAGTGTAGTTAATATACAGTGTTATATTAGTTTCAGGTGTATGACACAGTGATTCAACAATTCTGTGCATTATTCCGTGTTCTGCATGATTAAGTGTGAATAACACAGATATTCAGAAAAGTAGCAGATGAAATTGTTACCACTCCAGCTAGATGGGCATGGACACATACTTCCCTGCAAAGCTCCTGAGTCTCTCTCCCTTTGTCTGGATCCTGTTCTATACCCACTTCCTTCTCAAGGGCTCTTTCCCCTTTCCCTCTTTAATAATATTCTTTTGTCCTCTGTGATGTCCACCTTGTTTCCCCCGTTTCTCCCTCCTCTTTTCTTCTTCCACACTGTTCTCTTCCTTTTTCTGCTCTTTTTTCTTCCCCAATCCCTTTAACAAATGACCATGACACTGAACTGAAAAATAGCTATTTTCTTTTTAAATTGGTGAACACGATGGATTAAAGTTTTATGGTTTTGATTTTGTTTGGAAAGTAGGCGAGTTGAAAGCTTTCCTCCCAATTTGAAAGAGAACACCCTCTACCACACTCTGCACAAGATCTTCAGTGCATGTTATCTGCCTGTCAGTGGTGACAGGAGAGCTCTTCTGAGACCAGAGCGTTACCTGTGCTCAGGTGAGCTGCAGTTGCTGTGCGTAGTCTTAGCACGGAGTGCTCTGATTCTGTGTGGCTCACCGGGCAGTTCCAGCTTCTCGGCTCAAACTCTATCTTGGAAAAGTTGACATGAAGACCAAAACATTATTCCAGCTCCCTCTCTGCCTACAACAGCTGAGATGAGGGGCATCCACACATGTGGGGTCTCCCAATAAAGAGGAAAGACTAAGGGGGTACTGAATCTTCCCACCTTGCAACCCACTTGAGTGACATCTCAGAGAGACAGCCCTGCATATGCAGAGCTCTGCCCTGAGCGTCTGGCACTGTGAACTGGTTCGGGTGTATTTCTGACACCTCCCTATCAGCAACCTGGCTGATCACTGCAGGTAATAGCCAAGCTATAGAGAAAGTTCCTTCTTTTTCTTCTTTATGCCTACTCATGTGAAGTCAGTTGAAAGCTGCCCTTGATCAAAGGCTCTGGCAGAGGACTACAGGACTTTTATTATTTATTATTTATAGAGTATTTGCTAAACATAAAACACCAGAGAAAAGATTCATGCTGTGAGGAGGTGACAATGTAAATGAAATGTAAACATCACCATGGGTAACGGTAAGTCCCTTGAGAGGTAGAAATACAGGCTCTCTAATTCGGGGGAGTCTGGACAGAAGTAGATTCTCAGGGGGAAGTGCCTAGAGAAAATCAATGGCAGAATACCAATAAACATGCATTCCTGAAACAATGTGTATCGAAATGTTCAGCTGACCTATAAAATCAATGCAAATGAGAACAAAGTTTTTCGCAGTAAATTATCAAAGGCTTAAAAACCAGTACTACGTAATTCTTACAAAGCTGCTGAAATAGTGTCACCATTATTCATTTCTGGAGGTGTCGTAAATTGGTAGAACAGTTTAAGAAAAGCAATTTAGTATTATGTATCTGTTAGGATTCTTATGTAAGGCTTTAATCCTTTTGTAGTATTTATAACTTGAACATATTGCAGAAGACAGCTCAGTACAATGCAGCCTTTGTGTACAACACGGCAGTGAACACCCCATGTTCCTATTACCAAGTGCATTTCTTCTCTCTACTTTACCACACTTCCAGACAATTTATCCTAGTCTCCATGAGCTTTTATGTATCCCAAGTTTTTTGTAGCACCCAGTATCTATCAATAATATAGAGAGGCATGAAAGTGTTTTTGCCTTTTAACCCTGTATTTCAATTTCTAGGTTCATTCTCTAAAGAAATAAAACTGAAATATGGAAAAATTATCTGCATAAATGAAGATATTTATAACATTTACAGCATAAAAATAGGATAATGTAACTGGTACCAAGTGGAGGATTTAGTAAGTAATTATGACACATTCACTTGATATATATTTTTACAGTCCTTAAAAAAGGACTTTGAAGATTATCTGGTTATATGAATAAGTACTTGGACTACAATCTTAACGGATAGAAGTGAAAACAAAAATTAAATATCAAATGTTTCTATACCCTAATTGAAAAAGTAGGCAAGAGGAAAAAGAAGGCAGTCACACTCATCTGTTAGCGCTGGTCACAGTAGGAAGGTGGGGATACTGATGACTTACAGTTCTCCACTGTCTAATATTTGAAAATGTGCTAATAAATGCATGTTTCTGCTAATACACTTTTGAAATGAAGAAAACAAAGAAAAAATAAGTGACAGAAATAGAAGTTGTGGTCCCTTTTCATGAAAGGCATTACCAATAGTACACCTAGTCCAAAAGGAAGGTAATAAATCTTGAAACTGGTTAGAAGAACTATTCTAAGACTCTCTGGGCAAATGTGTCTGAAGGAAGATTTATAGAACACCTCTCCAGGGAAGGAACTGGATTTTTCCTAGACTATATTTACCTTAAAATTTGTACCAGAAATTAAAAAGATCTCTATTCCGCAATAGCTCTGTTAGGATTTTCTGAGTAGTAACTCATCACAGAAATTTATATAAGGAACCAGAAATTTTCTTATATAAAGAGATTTTGTGCTTAATGATACAACTGACAACAGAAATAAGAAGAAGGAAGTAGCTTAATAAAACGTGAAGAAAATAGTCAAGGAACTATCAAAATGAGATATGTATGAAGTGAAGTTTGGCCCAAACTTACTCCTATTAAGCTCCTAGGCGCTTGCAGAGGTGTTGCTCAACCCTCTGAGCCTAATCAATACTGATTAATGATTCTATTTTGGTGAGAAGAGCGTTGCACATTTCTATTTATTCTTCTGACATTTAATAGCAGTCAGACCTCCCTTGAAGTACTTGCTCATGGACAGAATGTGGATTTTGAAGACAGACTTCAGCTCAAATTCCAACATCACTACCACGCTGACTGTGTGGCTTTGGTCACAATGTTTCTGTGGCACAGAGACTCACAAGAAGTAACAACAGCCTCCCACCAGCTAAAGGATCAGGGGCGACAGGTTTATTTTTATTTTTTGCCCTTTCATATTTTTAACTATATTTTATTTTATCTTATTTTAAATTTTTACTTAAATTCTAGTTAGTTAACATAGAGAGCAATATTGGTTTCAGGAGTAGTTCAGTGATTCATCACTTACATACGACTCCTGACGCTCATCACGAATGCCTCCTTCATACCCATCACCCATCTAGCCCATCCCCTACCCACCTCCCCTCATCAACCCTCAGTTTGTTCTCTATTGTTAAGAGTCTCTTATGGTTTGTTTCCCTCTCTCCTTCCCCAACCCTTCCCATATGTTCATCTGCTTTGTTTCTTAAATTCCACGTATGAGTGAATTCATATGGTATTTGTCTTTCTCTGACTGATTCATTCTTGTTTCACTTAGCATAATATACTCTAGCTCCATCCATATCATTGCAAATGGCAAGATTTCATTCTTTTTGATAGCCGAGTAATATTCCATTATCCATTTTATACACACATACACATGCGCATGCACACACATCTTTATCCATTCATCAGTTGATGGACATTTGGGCTCTCTCTATAGTTTGGCTATTGTTAATAATGTTGCTATAACATCAGAGTGCATGTACCCCTTCTAATCTGTATTTTTGTATCCTTTGAGTAAATACCTAGTAGTGCAATTGCTGGATTATAGGGTAGTTCTATTTTTAACTTTTTGAGGCACTTCCATACTATTCTTGAGTGGCTGCACCAGTTTGCATTCCCACCAATAGTGCAAATGGGCTCCCCTTTCTCCACATCCTGGCAAACACCTGTTGTTTCTTGTGTTGTTCATTTTAGCCATTCTGACATGGGTGAGATGGTATCTCATCATGGTTTCGATTTGTATTTCCCTGATGATGAGTGATATTGAGCATCTTTTCATGTGTCTGTTAGCCATCTGGATGTCTTCTTTAGAAAAGTGTCTATTCATGTCTTCTGCCCATTTCTTAACTGGAATATTTGGTTTTTGGGTGTTGAGTTTGATAAATCCTTTATAGACTTTGGATACTAGCCCTTTATCAGATATGTTGTTTGCAAATTTTTTCTCCTATTCCATAGGCTGCCTTTTAGTTTTGTTGATTATTTCCTTCATTGTGCAGAAGCTTTTAATTGTGAAAAAGTCCCAAGTTTGAAGAAGTTTATTTTTGCTTTTATTTCCCTTGCCTCAAGAGACATATCTAGTAAGAAGTTGTTACAGCTGGTGTCAAAGAGGTTGCTGCCTGGGTTCTGCTCGAGGATTTTGAAGGATTCCTGTCTGAGATTTAGGTCTTTCATCCACTTTGAATTTGTTTTTGGGTATGATGTAAGAAAGTGGTCCTGTTTCATTCTTCTGAATGTTGCTGTCCAGTTTTCCTAACACTACTTGTTGAAGAAACGGTCTTTTCTCCATTGTATATTATTTCCTGCTTTGTCAAAGATTAGTTGACCATATAGCTGTGGGTCCATTTCTGGGTCTGTTCTGTTCCATTGATGTATGTGTCTGTTTTTGTGTCAGCAGCATACTGTCTTGAGGATTACAGCTTTGTAATAGAGCTTAAAGTCTGGAATTGTGATGCCTCCAGCTTTGCATTTCTTTTTCAGGATTGCTTTGGTGATTTGGGGTCTTTTGTGTTTCATACAAATTTGAGGATTGTTTGTTCTAGCTCTGTGAAAAACACTGGTGGTATTTTGATATGGATTGCATTAAATGTGTAGATTGCTTTGGGTAGTATAGACATTTTAACAATATTTGTTCATCTAATCCATGAGCATGGAATGCTTTTCCATTTCTTTGTGTCCTCTTCAATTTCTTTCATAAGCGTTTTATAGTTTTCAGGGTGCAGATCTTTTACCTTTTTGGTTAGATTTACTTATCTTATTGTTTTTGGTGCAATTGCAAATGGGACTGATTCCTTGATTTCTTTTTCTGCTGCTTCATTATTGGTGTATAGAAATGCAACAGAGGGGCTCCCTGCTCCATGGGGAGTCTGCTTCTCCCTCTCCCTCTGGCCCTCCCTTACTTCTGCTGTCTCTCTCTTTCAAATTAATAAATAAAATTTTCTTAACAAAAGAAATGCAACAGATCTCTGTACATCGATTTTATATCCTGTGACTTTGTTGAATTCATGTATTAGTTCTGGCAATTTTTTGATGGAGTCTTTCAGGTTTTCTACATAGAGTATCATGTTGTCTCCAAATAGCGAAAGTTTGACTTCTTCCTTGCTGATTTGGATGCCTTGGTTTTCTTTTTGTTGTATGATTGCTGAGGTGAAGACTTCCGGTGTGTTAAATAGTAATGGCGAGAGTGGACATCCTTGTCTTATTCCTGACCACAGGGGAAAGGCTTTCAATTTTTCCCCACTGAGGATGATATTAGTTGTGGGTCTTTTGTATGTGATGTTGAGGTATGTTCCTTATCCCTGCTTTCTTGAAGGATTTTATCAGGAATGGATGCTGTATTTTGTCAAATGCTATTTCTGCATATATTGAGAGAGTCATATGGTTCTTATCCTTTCTTTTAATAATGTGGTGTATCACACTGATTTGCGAATATTGAACCAGCCCTGCAGACTAGGAATAAATCCCACCTGATCGTGGTGAATAATTCTTTTAATGTACTGTTGGATTCAATTTGCTAGTATCTTGATGAGAATTTTTGCATCCATGTTCATCAGGGATATTGGCCTATAATTCTCCTTTTAAGTGGGGTCTTTAGTTTTGGAATCAGGGTAATGCTGGCCTCATAGAATGAGTTTGGAAGTTTCCTTCCATTTCTATTTTTTGGAACAGTTTGAGAAGAACAGGTATTAACTCTTTAGATGTCTGGTAGATTTCCCCTAGGAAGCCATTTGGCCCTGGAGTTTTGTTTGTTGGGAGATTTTTGATTACTGATTCAATTTCCTTGCTGGTTATGGGTCTGTTTAAATTTTCTATTTCTTTCTGTTTCAGTGTTGATGGTTTATATTTTCTAGGAATTCATCCATTTCTTCCAGATTGAGGGCCAACAAATTTAATACAAGGAGCTTCCTATTGATGGTGAATCTCCTGCAATAAGGTACGATGCTTCCCTGGCTACTCACATTTTCACTTTGGAAGGGGCAAGAACTGCCTCTTGGTGAGAGCAGATGTAGTAAGTAATATGCAACTGCAAGGGAGTCTCTCTGGTCTCTGGGAGAGAACATCTCTATGGCTCTGCTCTGACTTTCAGATCACCTCTCCCCACTCATCCCTACACACTTCTCTCCTTTCCCAGAACCCTCTGAGACTGCAATCTTCCTTAAACCTTCAATCAGGCTTATTCACTAGGATCTCCCTACAGCAGTGGCCTGCTGTTTGACTGCTTCATGGAGGTCACCCAGTGCAGCTTCTAGGACCCTCCATATTACATCATTAATACCCTTCTTCCCTGCCCCTTCCTACCCCTTTTCTGAATTTCCCAGGTGTCCTGGCCAGAGGCTATTTACGACTATGGAATTCTAAGTTTCTCTGAGAACAGAAAGAAAGCTGTGGACACATAGTTCTGCACATAATTTTTGTAGTTCATGAAACTCCTAAATACCATCTATTAACCTCAGGTTGAGAGCTCCACATTTAAGGATTAATTTGTCAAGTGGAGTTTTTTGTTGTTTTTGTTTTGTTTTAGTATTACAAATCACCATCATCTAATTTATTAATTTATCTCTTTTGGTATATGTATATATTTATATAAAGGAAGGAGTTTCCTTAAAAGGGGTTAATAAAGTGATATAAGCACAGAATTTCTATCTATATGAGCTAAATTGGATCAACTTGTAGAAGTGGTATGCATAGTAATCAAGGGTATGGGCTCTACAGAAGGGCTGCTGGGGTCCCAGTCCTAATGCTGGCACTCACCGTGTTACCTAACAAGTATATGACTCACCTGGTTTCTGTTTCTCATCTTCAGAATAAAGAATAATTTTAACTGTATAGGTTTGCTTAAATGCGTTCATGATTAAATAAGATAACAAGATATGAAGCCCTTAGCACAGCACCTGGCATATAGTATGTTTTTGGTAAAAACAGTCTATCTCTGCCCCCATTTAAAATTATTTGCATGATCTGGCAACCCTGACGATCTTTTGGAGTTGTGATGGCAAGGAATGGTTTCCAAGAACAATATCCTGGACTGAAGTTAAATTTCCTTCCACCCTCTCTGGGTCCAAAGAAGAAACAAGGGCAAGGATACATGTCACATGTGCTATATTTAGGGAGACTAACTTTGGGGATATTTCCTTGTAAGCCTTAAATTTGTTGATACCTAGGTACTTAGAAATAAACTGCTGTTATTCTGTGTGTTTAATGACATGCATAGTCTCAGTTTTCTATTAACAAGTCCTATTGTGGGAGAGCTGCCTTTGACTAGCACAGAGGACCACAGTGCCCTGCATGACATTCATTAACAGTCAACCAGCTTGGGCCCATGGTGACAAATAATTTTATAATAAGATTCAGCTACTTTGCCGGCCAGAAATAAAGTGTCAGGTTTAGTAGCTTATTTCTTCTTTAATTTACACTAATCACTGTTTCTAAACAAAACACATGACCTACAGTGTATCAGAGGCCCAGGGTTTTGATCCTTCTGTCTGGGGACAATGATGAGCCCAGCTCCTACGTGTAAGTTACATCCATTTTCTGAGTGAACCAATGTTTTATACAGTTTGCCTGTGATTTATAAAAAACTAATATATCTGTATCTATCTGTCTACCTATTGAGAAAGAGAGAGAGAGAAAGAGAGAGAGAGGATCTCCTTACTATGACTGTATCTGTTTTATTAAAATTTGTTTTTTTTTTTTTTTTTTTTTAAAGATTTTATTTATTTATGTGACAGAGAGACAGCCAGCGAGAGAGGGAACACAGCAGGGGGAGTGGGAGAGGAAGAAGCAGGCTCCCAGCGGAGGAGCCTGATGTGGGACTCGATCCCGGATCGCCAGGATCACGCCCTGAGCCGAAGGCAGACGCTTTAACGACTGCGCTACCCAGGCGCCCCTGTTTTATTAAAATTTGAATGGAGAAAGCCTCATTCAGGACTTTCATTTTATATGTAAGACCCAGAAAGAGGCAAGATAAATCTTCTCATGATTAGGAAGTAAACTTTTATTTCAGGAGAAATTACTTCACTTCTAAATTAGCTTGTATCTCCAGAAATCTTGTCTTGGGCATAATAAGCCATAAATAATTACCAATTTCATGTTGGTGAAGTTAAAAATCATGAAAAGCTATTTGAAGCAATTTACAACTTGACAGAGAAGAGAGATTCTGTTTAAAAGGTAGTAAATTTTCCCACCACTGGATTCAGACTGAGAGTCAGAGGGGATGAGAATAGGAAGAAAACAAAATACAATTTTGGTCCTTTCTTTCCTGGGACTTCAATATTCAGGCCGAGTATATGCTTTTTTCCCCCCAAGTGAAAAAGCAGTTCCCACATCCTTTCAGGAATTTCTTTTCCTTTGAAGTGCTGGATGTTTTCAGGAACATGGGGAGGTAATTTTCTTCAGATTTCTGTTTCCTGATTTCCCTCATTTTGGTTTGTGCTTTGACATGGGGGCTGAACCACAGTATCTTTGGAGAAAAGCCGCTGGAGGCTCACTGCAGGCTCTAGTCACATAGTAAATGTTCCTTTGTGGAGCCTGCAGATTGTTATCTTGACTCAGATACTAAGCTTCTGTTGCAAGCCATCCATTCCCACGGATGCCAGGCCCGGGTGGACAGTGCCTCATCATGAGCCATGTGGATCGTATATTTGCCCCAAAGGTGACATTTATTTATCGATGCTCTCTCCTGCTCACGGTAACAGGCCAGGCTCTGGGAAGGCCAGCAACCTGCTTGACCAGTAATCAGTCCTTTACTCCAATCTGTTCTTGCTGTTGGCATTTCTTCCATTCTTAATTACTACGCATGTCACCTACACCCTGGTACGACGAACAGCACAAGCCCTATCAAGCCGCAGAGCCACTTTCTCAGCAAATACCCTTTACAGACATTGGAAATACAAAGAGCAGAAAGGGGGAATATTAGCCAAGGGCACGGTAGGGAAAGAGCATCTTGAGATGCACGAGGTGGGCCTCACCAGCTTTTTCCTTGGGTCATTGAATCTTCCTGGGGAACTTAGGTCCAGGAGCCTTTAAACTACTCTGGGAGCTTCACTCTCAGTATCTGCCCCACTAAAGCGTGACGGTGTCACGTGTCACTCACCAGGGGGTCTTGGTATAGTCTTGCAGGGAGCTGATCGTTTTTACTCTGCTTGTAAGTTTGCTGAAGTGGATCACAACAGCACCAGAGCCAAAGTTGGCCAAAGAAAAACATAACGTTCAACTTTTTGGTGCCCACAGACTATTTACCCCTATTTACTATTTTATATTTTAATTTTTTGCAGAGCTTTGCTTTCTTTGGATCTGTTCTGACTCCATGTACCTCCCTATTCTGATCATCTCAAGTAACTATTCTCTTCCTACAAGTGTTATCAAAGGACAACTCCCCAAACACAGACAGCAACACAGCAGCTGGGTTCACTGACCTGTTACCTTTTTTTTTTTTTAAAGACTATATTTTAGAGCACTCTTAGGTTCAAAGAACAATTAAGAGGCAGGTACAGAGATTTCCCGTGTACTCCTGCCCCCACCCACACGCATAGCTTTCCCCACTACCAGCATTCTCCACTAGAGAGGTACATTTGTTACAACTGATGTGCCTACACTGATACACTGTAATCATCTGAAGTCCACAGTAGCATCACATTCACTAGGTGTTGTGTATATTCTGCAGGTCTAGACAAATATGATGATATGTATTCATCATATATCATTCGCTACATACACCATGTATGTAGTACCATACAGAGTATCTTCACTGCCCTAAGAATCTGCCTATTTCTCCCTCTTCATCCCTGTAACTCCTGGCAAGTACTATGACACCTCATTTTTCTTAAAGATTTCCAATCCCAGGTCATTATGTATAACAAAAAGAATATGTCACTTATTATCCTCCCCAACCTTTCCCTTAAAAAAATCATCTGTGTTGATGTGTATTTATTACTTCATTCTTACTTTCTAGGACTAGCAGGTCTTGGACCTTATTTTGTCTTACTGAGTAGAATTTAGAGTCCTGCCATTTCACTTCCTACACTTTTTCTTAACCAGAATTAGGAAAGGAGCTACTATGTAGCTAGAGGCACAACATTATGAGAATAGTTAGGACAAATTAATGGTGATTAACTAAAATCATGTGGTTCAAAGTTATATTTGATGGTAAGTATGCCCCTATGAAAATAATTTTGTAATCAAAGCATGAAATACTGAATTAGCCATTAGTGATATTCAACCACCATGAATCTGGAAAGTGCCAAGTTCATTCTGTAGTTTTACATATGCCTAATTGCTTTTAATAATAAAAATTTGAATTATTTCAAAATATAGTAATACATCATTACATTTCCATGGTATTTCAGTATCTCTTGACACATATTTTTATTCTCAATATCATTAAGCCATTTTAATTTTAAAAACACATGATACATTTAATTAGCCATATAACTTTTTTTTTTTTTTTTTTAAGTAGGCTCCAGCCCAATGTGGAGCCCAACACAGGGCTTGAACTCACAACCCTGAGATCAAGACCTGAACTGAGATCAAGAGTCGGACGCTTAACCAACTGAGCCACCCAGGCACCCCTGACCATATAATTCTTAAAGACGTGAAGGAACTAACTTCTGTTAAACCCTGACTATATCTAGGTATTTTACGTATACTATATAATTTAATCCTATAGCAGTGCTGAAAATTTATCTCCATTTTGCAATTATTCTTATTTTCCAGATGATGAAATTTGAGAAATTAAGTAATTTTCACAGCTAGGAGGTGGTAGGGCCAGGATCAAAATTCAGATCCATCTAGTTCTTTAAACCAGTGCCTGAAAACTCATATCCATTGTCTAGGCTGTTAGTTAGGTCTGGTGGTTTGTTAGGGTAATTGTAAATAAATTCACTGGGATTAACTTGTAAATATTGTGCGCTCCCTGGTTTGTCATGTTTGACCGGGGAGGGGCGGGTGGCGGGTCTGCAAGCTTTACTGAAGTCAGGCTGTTGAGTCCTTTACCTCCCCTGGCAGCCTTGAGGGGTTAATTAGTCATATCCAAGAGAAGAGCCTCTAGTTAGGATAACAGGCAACTCAGAAGCTGAGAAGGGAAAAATAACTCAGAGGTTTGTGGTTTCAGGAAGATCAGAGAAGAGACAGACTGATCCAGAGAAAAGGCTGAACAAGTAGATTGAGGGTTCTGTGTTGTCATTTGGTAATGTGGAAGAAATAACAAGGTGGTTTCTGTTGGTATGTAAATATGGGACGTGTTCTCCTTGACTGAGAATAAGCTGAGAGAGAACCAAAACAGAATAATTAAATTTGAATTAAGGAGGTACAAAGAAATAGGATGGGAAGAAAATACTTCAAAATATTATCAGTAGTTACATCTGGGAGTAGGAGTAACAAGTTATTTTTATTTTTCTCTTTGTATCTCTCTCTCTTTTTTTTTAACCTTACATATTTTCTGTATCGAATATACGCTCTGAACACAGTTTAGAAAAGAAGTGCATTATGATGATTTGAAGGCAAAGGCCTGACTGAGTTTTAGAACCAGTTTCACAACTTTTTAGCTTTGTGACATTGGGCAAGTTACACACCCTCTCTGAGCATTGGTATTTTTATTTATTAAGTTACTTGATACATGGTAACTGCTGTTATAATTAATATAATTATTATCCCCAGTATCTAGAAAGTGTTCTTGGTTATCAGAATTATGTCATTTTCTGCTTTTTATGTGAATGAACTACTTTATTTTATCTTAAATAATTAAAAAATAATTAAAGGTATGATATTTCCTAAAGATTTTCTTCCCTAAAGATGTCCATGCCTCAGCTACTGCACTCACCTCAGTGGCTCACCCCCAGCATCACAAACCAGCTGATGGCCGTGTATAGATGGAGGGAAAGTCTGGGTGAGAAAGTGCTCACTGAGCCACAAGATGTCAGACCTTCAGACAGCGACTAATGTCAGGTAAACTGCAGGAATGAGTATCTGTGCTATAAGCTCACCTGGGATGGCCTCGAATGCTTCATCTGTGTCTTTTCTGAAATCCAGTAAACATTCGCTACACATTCAAATGTGTGACTGTGTAACCCACATAGAGTCTAGGGCCCTGTGTGGTCTGCACGTGTCACAGTGTCACAGGAGAAGAAATGCAGCCTTTAGGAGAAATACTAAAAGTAGTAAAAGCAAGTCCAGTCTTGACTTGAGTCTCTCAAAGAACATCACCTGTGCTGGTCCACAATAACGACATGGCACTCAAAAAGCTAATTTTTTATCCTCAGAAGGAATTTCTCAAGATTTAATTTTTCTTAAAATCCTTTTCCCTATGTGTCTTACCCCCTCCACCCCTCCACTCCCAAGGCTTCCGCTAAGACTCTTCCTCCCACAAATGTCACTGTCTAGCAAAACTGCCTCTCACCTCATGCCACGTAGGCTACTCTATGCTTCCTCCCCACCGACTTTCTTATTTTTATTTTTCCTCTGGGGTAAATCATGTCCCTTTTTCTTTCTTTCTTTCTTTCTTTCTTTCTTTCTTTCTTTCTTTCTTTCTTTCTTTCTTCCTTCCTTCCTTCCTTCCTCTTCCTTCCTTCCTTCCTTCCTTCCTTCCTCTTTCTTTTAAAGATTTTATTTATTTATTTGAGAGAGAGCGAGCAGAAGCAGGGGGTAGCAGCAGGCAGAGGGAGAGGGAGGAGCTGGCTCCCCGCTGAGCAGGGAGCCCAAGCAGGGCTGGATTCCAAGACCCTGAGATCATGACCTGAGCAGAAGGCAGACGCTTAACCGACTGAGCCACCCAGGCGCCCCTAAATCATGCCCTTTTTGACTGAAAATATTCTAGTTCTCTCCTCTCCCACCCACCCAACAATACACCCATCTACTGAATATGGTCAAGGGGCCCGGAGAGGGGATAGAGAATAAAATCATTTTTACTCCAAGTACACATGACAAATACATCATGTTTAAAACAAGCACATGAAAAGTAAAATAAAATAAGCACATAAATGATCTCTCTTATTTCCAAAGGTATTTTACCATTCTAAATTATTAGACATCCAGCAAATTACCTTAATCCCACTATACTGTTCTATTATGAATGATACCAAGAGGTTCGATGAAGTATTCGCTATGTGCTGGACACTGTATAGAATACTTGTGGTATGAATTATCACAGATTCTGCAAATTTTGATATGTTGCGTTTTCATCAATGCTCAATTTAAAATTAGCATTGTAATTGTGATTTCTTTTTTTGACTCATGGGTTACACAGAAGAACTGTGTTTAATTTCTAAACACCCAAAGACTGCCTAGCTATCTTTATGATAGGCCAAGTAGGTTAGCTTTTAATAATGCTGTTCAAGTTTTTTGTTTTTACTGATTTTGTATCTTATTCTGTTAGCTACTGAGAGATATGTATTAAAATCTACAACTAGAAAAAAAATACTCGTGGCACGTTATCTTACTTAGTCTTCATGGCAACCTTCTGGGAGGTTAACTACCTTGCCTAAGGCGATGTAGTAAGTGGTGGACCTAAGATTTAGTCTGGCTCTCAGGTCTACATAATCCAAAGCCCATGAACTTAACCACCACAGTATTTCTAATGAGATGAGGATGGCTCCTAGTTAAAGAAAATAATCAGCCATGGTCCACAACTGGGTTTGTATCTGAGCTTATCAGCAGCTGAATAGGACCTGTGTCCTATCCCTTTTTAAAGGATGGAATTAATTTGATGATTTGGTGAGTACGTAAACAAATCGATTTGACTGGACCTTTGTTAGAGCTGATTTCTTCTCTAAGGGCTTACGACCCTGAAAGTCCTGAACAGCGCAGCATCGCGAAAACGACAGCGCTCCTTTGTTGAGGCTGCAGGCTTTCTAGTTTTGAATTTTACTTTTAAATGATAAAGGCTCCCTTGTCATAAATCCTAGAATATTTGAGCTCCTGGGTTTAGATGCAACTATGTTTGAGCCCTTATTGCACGAACTGGTTCTTGCTTTTGACACACTTTGAACATTTCTTTTTGGAACAATTATATTGGACAAAGACTTGTAAAGGCCATTATTCTATGTCCAGATAAACTTGTGGAGGGACCTGCCTAGACATTTCCAGACATGACTGTGTTTGTTACAACAAATGACGGCATCAAATGTATCAGTATCTCTTTGTTCATCCCTGAGTATAACCTCTTTCTGCCAGGTGCCACTAAAAGTTACTTTACTTTGGATTTCTGGTTGGGGTGTGTGTGTGTGTGCATGTGCATATAAAGTATTTATATGTGCATGTCCATAGTCTCTCCATCTATATAAAATGCATCAGCCTGGAAATCTTTTTTTTTTTTTAAAGATTTTATTTATTTATTCGACAGAGATAGAGACAGCCAGCGAGAGAGGGAACACAAGCAGGGGGAGTGGGAGAGGAAGAAGCAGGCTCATAGCGGAAGAGCCTGATGTGGGGCTCGATCCCATAACGCAGGGATCATGCCCTGAGCTGAAGGCAGACACTTAACCGCTGTGCCACCCAGCTGCCCCCAGCCTGGAAATCTTATGAGAATGAATTTTTCCTTCTATATTTTAAGTTATTTTTCTCTCTAATCTTGGCTGGAGGCATTGTAAATAAATGGGTGCTTACCCAATTCAGACCTACACTTGGGGCTAAGCAAAGCGCAGAGTGATGGGTGCACGGGGTATAAATCGCTGAAATAAAATGACTGAAATGCTTTCAGGCTCCAAGAAAAAGCTGGCTTCTTTAGATGGATAGGAGTCAGAAGGCTTGGTTACTGAGACAGTTCTTTCATCGCTGTGGGGTAGATCTGGAGCCCATGAGAGGTTCTGCACTGACTGTGGATTTCACTCCAATGGCTCCAACAACTCGAGGGAGACAGTAGAAGATTAACCTGGGTGTTTAGACACAGTGCTTGTGTTCTTAGCATGTTTCCACCTCATTTAGTGTGCTACAACAGCGTCTTTGAACTCAATCCAGTTGACACACTGAACAGTAATGACAGCAGCAAAAAGCTTTCACAGGCTCCATCTTTCCCCTCAGCTGATACCAGACAAGGCAAGTCCCATCTTTCCTTGGTCTTCTCTTTTCTTTTAGCTTTACACAGCACAAGACCTCTTCCAATACTCTCAAGTCATCATATTTCCTCTCGTGCTGGTGGAAAGCTACTGAGAGCTTTCCCCAGTGGTCTTTTTAGGTTCTCCCGTGCTTCTTCGCCACAGGTCAGAGCCACAGCTGTGTGCCTGCTTCACGTAGGCACTAACTTCAGATTGTCTCAGCAGACGCACTCCTCCAAAGTGCTTTCCTGCCTATGGGCTATTCATACGGTACCATTTCATTCCACTGCTTCCTGGCCATCAGGCCTGGAGGGGACGGGGACAAATGGGCAGTGTTAATTAAGTAGGATGAGCCAGAATGGGCGACAGAGAGGCAAAGCCCCTCTCTGTTATTTTTTCCCCCAACCTCAGCTTTAGAGAGATAAAGGTAATAAATCTGAATTGCACAGTCTACTTGGAAAAATCAAGAGGGTGTATGCATTTTGAGAGAGGGAGCACTACTGAATATAAAGTCAGAAGGACACAAGTTGTACCCCCTTGCGTATGAGGACTTGATGGAAACATAGAATTAACCTTCTGGTGGGGTCAGTCCATTTTTTTTTTTTTTTTGGTTTTGTTTTGTGTGTGTGTGTGTGTGTGTGTGTGTGTGTGTAACAGGGAGAATGGCGGACTGAAGAGTAATAATTAGAGCAAAGTGACATGGAGAGGGGAAGTCAAAGACCAATTCACACATGGCATACCTGATGTAACCGGAGAAGAGGAGAAAACTCAGGGGTGGACAATACACCCGAGGAAATCCACCTCACTCACAGGCCCATTTCTAACACGGAATCAGTTTAGGATACAAGTCAAAAAAGTATTTCTTGTGATTGTTTCTATAGTATAATTGTAAGAATTATTTTCATAGAAGAAAAACTGTTACTCTCAAGATTCAATTTGATTACTTTCACTCATGTATATTCCCTCTTAGTTTTCACTTCCACATATACATTTCCCATAACAGTCACAATGGGAACAATTTGTGTCCTCTGTTCAATACACATCATACCAAGTATGTTATTTCTTCAGTAGAGTGTCCAAAGTCATTTTCATTTTTAATGATTATTGATTTTTAGAATGTTGGATATTTTTAGATTGTTTTAATTCATCAATACAATGACTAAAATGGCAGTAAACATATATTTTTAAAAGATTTTATTTATTTATTTGAGAGAGACAGAAAGAAAGCAGGAGCAGGGGGGAGGGCCAGAGGGACAAGCAGACTCCCCACCGAGCAGAGAGCCTGACACAGGGCTCGATCCCAGGACCCCTAGATCATGACCTGAGCCAAAGCCAGACGCTTAACCTACTGAGCGCCCCCCAGGTGCCTTGGCAGTAATCATAACTTTTATTCTTTTTAATTCTTCACTCAAGTTAAATCCATAGAAGCTAATGTTTGAGTAAAAAACATGATTTTTTTAAATGGCTCTTGAAATTACTTGCCATACCACTTTCCAAATGAATAAAAGATAATGCCAATATACAAGTGTATATACTGAATATATACAACTCTTTATTGGGTACATTATTTATCTCCCCTTTTTGCAGGTTTTTCCCTAGGGTTTTATCTTGTTTTTTCATTTGGAACATACTCCCCCTGTCTCCTCATGCTGTTTGACTTTCTGGGCTTGTTTCTTGTAAGTGTGTCTGCATCCAAAGATACAGGCAGACACTCTGTGTATGTGTTTACACAAGGTGAAGGTGACATCATTTTGGAGACCTTCAGATCTCTCGGTTCTGGAAAATTATTTCTTTTACTTAATACTTTCCTCCTCTCCATTTTCTCAGTTTTCTATCTGGAACTCCTGGTGTTGGTCTCCTGGATTGATTTTCTAGTAATGTTTTTCTCTCATATTCCATCTTTGACTTTCTGTTCTACTTTGCGGGAGGTTCTCCTTGAGTTTAGTCTTTAGACATAAAAGGGATGCTGGCCTGTAACCTGGAATCCCTGGTCAGGACTGACACATTCATTTGCCAGGGTGGCAGATGCTAAAAGCTCTGACTCTGCTCCAGGTTTGCACTCACTGGCTTTCCCAGAGTTACGCCCATCTTGGGGCAGCCTGCATCGATGACTGGTCCATGTGGGGTTATAAAGACCCGGCCTCCGGCCTCAGGCAAGACCCTTCTGAAGGGCCATGTCGGTTGCAGAACCCCCTGAGATCTCTAGAGCAATTGCATCCACTGCACAGGTAAGCCTTTCTATCTACCCACCCCACCTTCCTTTACCCCTCAAAGGTGTTCTTCCCAGCAGTACTCCCCAGGGAACGTCCTGCTCACAGATTCCAGTCTCGTTCTGTCTCATCAGGAAGCTGACCTGTGACAAAACCCCTCTTTTGAATTTTCCGATTTCTTACTTTTCTCTTTCTAGGTATTGGATGTCTTGGATTGACTTCCTGTGACTTTCACAACTGTTTTCACATACTAGGTTTCTTTTTATTCTTGTTGTTGGGTGATTTACTCAATACTGGTTTTCTAACCCTTCTGTTGATTTTCTTTGCAGTGTTTCATTTATCACTAAGAGGACCTATTCTGATTTTTCTTTTTTAAAATAGCATTTTGCCCTTGTTTTATATGTTAGAGAAGCTTTGTTTTGTATTATTTTAGCTCTCCTCTGTTATCTCCATTATGTCATTTTAACATATGTCTCTCATGTTGGAGATAGTCCACAAATGTTTCTTAACGCTTAGTTTTTGGAAGACAGCATACACGCTTCTGGGCTTTGTTGCTTGGCAGGTTTACTTTATAGGGATGAAGCGATGGTCATTATTATTGTGCAGTCTCAGATGCCGGGAGTTTATTTTTTTCTGAGGCTGTTCAATCTCAAAAATAACTCTATCTACAGCCTCACAATGATGATCTGCGATCAAGTATTTACTAGAGGGATAGCTTTCCATTTATTTATGTCTTCTTTAATTTCTTCCAATTGTGTTTTACAATTTTCAGTGTACAAGGCTTATTCTTCTTTTATGATTTTTTCCTAAATATGTTCTTCTTTTCAATGGCTATTTTAAATGGAACTGCTTTTTTTTTATTTCATCTTTGGACTGTTTATTGCTTGTGTGTAGAAACACAACTGATTTGTGCATGGTAATCTTGTATCCTGCAACCTTGCTGAATTCGTTTATTAGCTCTGACAGTTTTTTGGTGGGTTCTTTAGGATTTTCTATGTACAAGATCATGTCATCTCAAACAGAGATAGTTTAGCTTCTTCCTTTGTAATCTGGATGCTGCTTATTTTTTTTCTTGACTAATTACCCAGACTGGGGCCTCTAGTACAATGTCTAATAGAGGTGGTAAGAGTGGACATCCTTGCCTTGTTCTTGATCTTAGGAGGAAGGCTTTCAGTTTTTCCACCATTAAGTATAATGATAGCTGTGCATTTTTCATAGATGCCATTCATCAGGTTTAGGAAGTTCCCTTCTATTCCTAGTTTGATGAGTGTTTTCATCACCACATCCCATTCTTGCTCTCTCTGATTCCTGGTGATACCGAATCCTATTAACCTCCAGGGTTCTGTGGAATGGAGCTAAACTGCTCATTCTTCCTCAGGCAGGATAGGCTGTGAACTGTGCCCTGCCTATCATAGTCACTATTAACATAAGGTAGTGTTTATGTGGAAATGTGGGATTTCAAAGAAAATTACAACTCTTTTTCAGTAAACACACACATTTCACACTAATGGTAGGCCCTCTTCTGTTCTTCCCCTTTGCTACAGTGTATTGACTTGCTATGTTGCTGTTTACCCAACTTCCTGCCTTCCAAAACTAACTTAGTCATGGGCTTAACAAAAGCCCATGGGAAAATGCACCAAATGGTGATTTGTCCCCAACCATCAAAGGTTATTGACACTTCCCTGAGTTACAGCTGTACAGTACCTTCTAAATTTTCCTAGAGAAAAGCCAAAGAAAATTAATGGTAAGTCAATAAACTAATGCATCTAAATTCTGTTATTATGACTCGGTAGAGAGAGATGAATGGAATGGAGCCCTAGGTCATGCAAGGCAATGTAACAGAAACTTTGTATATGAAAGTCCATTCAGTTATTCCAACTGCCACATGAAGTAGATAATGAAAGCCAGGCTCAGAGAATCTTGACTCACCCTTGGTCACAAATTTAAGTGCCAGAGCTACATGATAAAACTTACTGACTCCTAAGCCAGGAAGGACTGGACTTTTATTTTTTTTGTTTATTTTATTTATTTTTTTAAAGATTTTATTTATTTATTTGACAGAGATAGAGACAGCCAGCGAGAGAGGGAACACAAGCAGGGGGAGTGGGAGAGGAAGAAGCAGGCTCATAGCGGAGGAGCCTGATGTGGGGCTCGATCCCATAACGCTGGGATCACGCCCTGAGCCGAAGGCAGACGCTTAACCGCTGTGCCACCCAGGCGCCCCAGGACTGGACTTTTAAACTCACAATGCAATGATGAGCATGAAAGATGAAGGATGAGGATTTCCACGGGGCTCTGTTTAATGATACAAGTTTAATGGAAACCACTGAGCTAAAACAATGGTGAGGGAAAAAAAATTTTAAAAAGCAGGTTAAAGGAGTGCCTGGGTGGCTCAGTTGTTAAGCATCTGCCTTCGGCTCAGGTCATGATCCCAGAGTCCTGGGATCGAGCCCCACATCAGGCTCCCTGCTTCAGTGGGAGCCTGCTTCTTCCTCTCCCACTCCCCCTGCTTGTGTTCCCTCTCTCGCTGGCTGTCTCTCTCTCTGTCAAATAAATAAATAAAATCTTAAAAAAAAAAAAAAGCAGGTTAAAGAAAATGGGAGCATAAGAAAGACAAAGACTAAGATAATGGATAAGGCAGTTAAAAGAATTTAAAAAAGAAGTAAAGGCAAATTAAAAAGAAGGTACTGTATAGTCTTTAATATGGCTGAGTCTTTAATATGGCCAACTCTAAGCACACTGTGTCCAGGTTTTGTGGCATGACTTAGAAAGTCATGGTGAATACTCACCTTTTCATGTGTTCCCTTTGTTAAGCTCTGCTCACCTCATGTTTAATCTTTGTGTTAAACTCAAGGTCAGCATCATCATTGAATCTCTGTCTCCCATGCTTATTCTCTTGGGAGCTCTGGTTAAGACATCACTTTCACAAGAGTAAAGCTTTTACTCTTTTACATGAGAGTAAAGCAGGACCTGGAATGTTATGCTTTCCCAGGTTGAAGATGTGTATTAGCCTTTTCTACTGAAAGTCATTTTAGCCTTTTTATTAACAATTAAAAATGGCAATTTTTTTAAAATTAAAAATGCCATAGTTGTTTCTGGTAGAAAAACTCCAAAACATGGGTAAACAAAATGAAGTATGAATTTTTAAAAATCTACTCATAATCCTACTATGTAGTACATAACAATCTTTCCAGATAATTTTTTTTTACAATTTTACAGTTGATTCAGGTCAGGGAATAGAAGCTACATATGTCTGTTATTAGGCTAGGCCAGCTAAGTATGACATGTGAATTGTCAAATTTTCTGCCAAATATTCAGATTTGGTAGATGGGAGGTGCAGCCTTATTTTTCACACATTTCTCAGCACAAAGGCAAACTAGTAACTTGCCACTGTATGATGTGAATCAGGTTAGCTGTTTTTAAATGCCTTCTCTTCTAATAATACTGTGTTGTTTATAACACATTTAATGGTTTCTCTTCATTGTTTCTTAAAAATTCCTATAAACAATAAACATTGTACTCGAGAATGTTTATAACTAAATTCTCAGATTAAGTTTAAACCCCACAAATGTTGAAAAGATCAGAGCTGTGCACTAGGACGTTTGCTGTCACTTTTGGGGTTTGGCTTTGTAAGGTTAGAATATAACAGACTATTTCTTTCTTCTAAAACACTATCCTGATGGTAGAGGGATAGTGGGGCCTGGCGTTCTAGCACAATAAAAAATCCTCTTACAGGTGTAATGAAATCTGATTCAATCTGAGTCAATCTGATTTCACTGAATCATTATGTTTTGTATTAAAATACTTTAAAAAAGCTAAGCAAATAATGGACATTATCATATATAAGTTTTATATATTATGCATATGCATACTATTTTGAGCATAATTTTAAGGTATACAAATAACCTGGGAATAGTTAGCTTTCATCCTCACTAACTTATAATTTTTTTAAAAAATCACTTCCTAATTTCCTTGACCATTTCTCAGAGTTTGGTAGAAAACTGCTTTCTTATCTGTTCTGAACATTTAGAGTAGTTACTTTCAACCTTGCCTGCACATTAGAATCACAGAGTTTTTAAAATCCCAATGCCATGGATGTACCCCAAATAATTAAATCAGGATTTCTGGATGTGAGATACAGGTATATTAATCTCCTAGGGCTGCCATAACAAATTACCACAAACTTGGTGACTTAAATAACAGAAATTTATTATCTGAAATCAAAGTGTTGGCAGGGCCACACTTTCTCTCAAGGGGATGATCCTTCCTTTTTTCCTAGATTCTGGTGGTTATTGGCATGTCTGGGCGTTCCTTAGCTTGTACCTGCATCACGCCATCTCTGCCTCTGTTGTCACGTGGTCTTCCCAGTGTCTCTTCTGTAGCTCTGGATCCCTGTGTCTCTCTCCTCTCTCTTATAAGACACCAATTGGTTGTCTAATATGACCTCATCGTAACTGGAGGACATTTGCAAAAACCCTATTTCAAAGTAGGTCACATTCACAGGTACTGCAAGTTAGGATCTCAGCTTCTCTTTCTTTTTTGGTGGGGTAGGGGGAACACAATTCAGCCCACGACACCAGGCAGCAGTAATTTCAGTTCCCTAGGTGTTTCTATGGTATAGTAGTGAATGCAGAGAGTCCATTCTTCCAGAAAAGTGCTTTTCAAACTTTAACACGCACATGAGTCATTTGGGCATCTTGTTGAAATGCAGATTCTGACAGGAGAATTCTGAAATGAGGCCCGACTCCCTGTGTGTCTCAGAAGCTCCTAAGAGGTGCTGGTGCTGTGGTCCACACTGCAAGGAGCAAGTAGTGCAGGCTTTGTGAGCTTCCTTGAAGCTCCACCTCTGGCTCTCCTTCTAGCCTCAGGAGCACCTTGGTATTAAAAATCTCCATAAGATGAAGTCCCACAAGTTCAGTTTTGCTTTTGTTTCACTTGCCTTTGGAGACATGTCTTGAAAGAAGTTATTGTGGCCAATGTCAAAGAGGTTACTGCCTATGTTCTACTCTAGGATTTTGATGGATTCCTGTCTCACATCAAGGTCTTTCATCCATTTTGAGTCTATTTTTGTGCATGGTGTGAGGAAATGGTCCAGTTTCATTCTTCTGCATGTTGCTGTTCAATTTTCCCAGCACCATTTATTGAAGGGACTGTCTTTTTTCCATTGGATGTTTTTTCCTGCTTTGTCAGAGATTAGTCGACCATAGAGTTGAGGGTCCATTTCTGGAGTCTCTATTCTGTTCCACGGATCTATGTGTCTGTTTTTGTGCCAATACCATACTGTCTTGGAGATCACAGCTTTATAATACAGCTTGAAATCAGGCAACGTGATGCCCCCAGCTTTGATTTTCTTTTTCATCATTCCCTTGGCAATTTGGGGTCTTTTCTGGCTCTATAAAAATTTTAGGATTGTTTGTTCCTGTTCTTTGAAAAATACCAATGGTATTTTAACAGGTATGGCATTGAAAGTGTAAATTTCTCTGGACAGGACAGACATTTTAACAATGTTTATTCTTCCAATCCATGAGCACGGAATGTTTTTCCATCTTTTTGAGCCTTCCTCAATTTCTTTCATAAGTATTCTATAGTTTCTAGAGTATAGATCCTTTACTTCTTTGGTTAGGTTTATTCCTAGGTATCTTAGGGTTTTTGTTGCTATTGTGAATGGAATCAATTCCTTAATTTCTCTTTCTACAGTTACATTGTTAGCATATAGGTAAGCAACTGATTTCTGTACATTGATTTCGTATCCTGTGATGTTGCTGAATTGCTGCATGCGTTCTAGTAATTTGGGGGTGGAGTCCTTGGGGTTTTCCACATAAAGTATCATGTCATCTGTGAAGAAGGAGAGTTTGACTTCTTCTTTGCCAATTTGGATGCCTTTTATTTCTTTTTGTTGTCTGATTGCTGAGGCTAGGACTTCTAGCACTATGTCGAACAATAAGTGGTGAGAGTGGGCATCCCTATCATGTTCCTGACCTTAAAGGAAAAGCTCTCAGCTTTGCCCCATTGATAATGATATTCACTGTGGGCTTTTCATAGATGGTTTTTATGATATTGAGGAATGTTCCTTCTATCCCTATACTCTGAAGAGTTTTAATCAGGAACAGATGTTGTATTTTGTCAAATGCTTTTTCTGCATCAATTGAGAGGATCATATGGTTCTTGTCTTTTCTTTTATTGATGTGCTCTATCACGTTGATTGATTTGCAAATGTTGAACCACCCTTGCATCCCAGGCATAAAACCCACTTGGTCGTGGTCTGCACAGCAAGGGGAACAGTCAACAAAACTAAGCAGCAGCCCATGGAATGGGAGAAGATATTTGCAAATGACATTACAGATAAAGGGCTGATATCCAAGATCTATAAAGAACTTCTCAAATTCAACACTCAAAAAACAAATAACCCAGTCAAAAAAATGGGCAGAAGACATGAACAGATACTTCTCCAAAGAAGACATATAAATGGCTAACAGACACATGAAAAACTGCTCACCATCACTAGCCATCAGGTAAATACAAATCAAAACCACAATGAGATACCACCTTACACCAGTTAGAATGGCAAAAATTAACCAAACAGGAAACAACAAATGTTGGCGAGGATGTGGACAAAAGGGAACCCTCTTACACTGTTGGTGGGAATGCAAGCTGATACAGACACTCTGGGAAACAGTATGGAGGTTCCTCAAGATGTTAAAAATAGGGCTATCCTATGACCCAGCAATTGCACTACTAGGTATTTACCCCAAAGATACAAATGTAGTGAAAAGAAGGGGCACATGCACCCCAATATTCATAGCAGCAATGCCCACGATGCCAAACTGTGGAAGGAGCTGAGATGCCCTACACCAGACTAATGGATAAAGAAGATATGGCTCATGTATACAATGGAATATTACTCAGCCATCAGAAAGGATGAATACCCACCATCTTCATCGACATGGATGGAACTAGAGGGTATTATGCCAAGTGAAGTAAGTCAAGCAGAGAAAGACAATTATCATATGGTTTCACTCATATATGGAACATTAGCAATAGCACGGAACCATAGGGAAAGGCAGGGAAACCTGAAGGGGGAGAAATCAGAAAGGGAGATGAACCATGAGAGACTATGGATCCCGGGAAACAAACTGAGGGCTTCAGAGGGGAGAGGGGGTGGGGGTTCAGGTAACTGGGTGGTGGTATTAAGGAGGGCACATGTTGAGATGAGCACTGGGTGTTATACATAACTAATAAATCATTGAACACTACATCAAAAACTAATGATGTACTATACAGTGGCTAACTGAACATAATAAAAAAAATAAATAAAAGTCTTCATAAGAAACTTGCAAAGGTCAAACCTTTAGTTCTAGTTGATTAAGGGATTAATTTTTCTTTAAAAACTACACATTCCAGCCCTTGCTTCTGCTCCCCCCTTTGTGGCAAAACTGAAATGTGGAAGAAGAGGTGTGGACACAACACACATTCAAGGCACCTTCTACTGAAATGAGAGAGAGTTTTCTAGAAGCCATTTGTAAATCACTCCAAATTTACCCTTTCTTCCATTACTCATCCCAATCATAAAATCTAGAAGTTCCAAATGAGCATGTATATTTAAGAAACAACAGCTTCATCAGTCTCTCAACTTACCATCTAAGTTCTAAAGGGACTTTTATCCTCAGGCTAAAATAATTCCAAACACATTTAAACAGAACAAAAATGCAGCTTGACTAGAGATATAAATTGATAAGGACAAACCCTGCTGGGGTCTGTTTCACTTGTCCTTCTAAAATAAATTTAAACCTCTCTAACTGGGATTAAAAATAGCTAAGTGACATAACTTGCTGAGCATAACAAAGACATGAAATAAACTAACATTTTAACAGATGATTCCCCCCCTCTTTGGATCACAAATGCCATTTTTCTTTTATGTGACTCTTCTCTAATTTAGCAGAAACAATCTTGTGGGTTTATTAAAACAACTTGGCCAATTAAGAAGAAATCACAAAACCTACTTAAGAGATTTGTGAAGGGTGCTGGCACATAGTGTTTTGTAGTTGAGCTGAAATATAAGACTTAACAATATGAAGAGTTGAGACTTTTTTTCCTAACTTTTTTATTTTGAAAAATGTCAAACCTACAGACAATTCAAAGACAGTACAATGAATGCCCATATACACTTCAGCTGGATTACTCTATTGTTAATATTTTGCCACTTTTGTTTTTTCATCTTCCCCTCCTTCCCTTTTTATTTTTGCTAGACCACTTGAATATTTCAGACGTCATGACTAAATACTTTCACCCATTTCACCTAAGGGCAGGGACACTTTCCAAATAATCTCAGTGCCGTTATCACACTCAGGAAATGTCACATAAATAACAGTATCATCTAAAACACAGTTCATATGGAACACCTTTAGTTTTTCCCTAAATTTTCCCTATAGCTGTGTCTTCCTTTTCTTTCTCTTTTTCTTTTTATTATTTGAAAAATTCGGGATCCCGAACAGACTGATTCCTGGAAACAAAATTGAATCAGTAATCAAAAATTTCCCAACAAACGAAAGTCCTGGACCAGGTTACTTCACAGGTGAATTTCACCAAACATTTAAAGGAAAGTTGATACTTATTCTCCTCAAACTACTCCAAAAAACAGAAGAGGAAGAAAAGCTTCCAAATACATTCTATGAGGCTAGCATTATCCTGATAACAAAACCAGAAAAAGAAACTACCAAAACAAAACAAAATACCTACAAACCAAAATCCCTGATGAACAGAGATGTAACACTCCTCAACAAAATATTAGCAAACTACACTCAACAGTACATTAAAAGGATCATTCTCCACAGTCAAGTGAGTTTTATTCCAGGGATGCAAAGATGTTTCAATATCTGCAAATCAATTAACATGATACACCACTTCAGCAAAATGAAGGATAAAAATAATCAGAATTTCATCCCAATAACGCAGAAAAAGCACTTGGCAAAATTCAACATTCATTCATGATAAAAGCTCTCAATAAAGTGAGTTTAGAGGGAACATATTTCAACATAATAAAGGCTGCATATGACAGTCCTATAGCTAACATCATACTCAATGGTGAAAAACTAGGAGCTTTTCCTCCAAGATAAGGAAGAAGACAAAATGCTTGTCTCTCACCATTTATTCAACATAGTACTGGAAGTTATAGCCACAGCAATCAGATAAGAAAAAGATAAAAAGTCATCCAAATTGGTAAGGAAGAAGTAAAACTGTCACTATTTATAGATGACATAATACTATACATAGAAAACCATAAAATTTCATCAAAAAGCTGTTAGAAGGGCACCTGGGTGGCTCAGTCAGTTAAGCGACTGCCTTTGGCTCAGGTCATGATCCTGGAGTCCCTGGATCGAGTCCTGCATTAGGCTACCTGCTCAGTGGGGAGTGTGCTTCTCCCTCTGACCTTCCCCCCACCTTGTGCTCTCTCTCTCACAAATAAATTATTTAAAAACTATTAGAAGTAATAAATGAATTCAGTGAAGTTGCAGGATACAAAATTAATATAGAAATCAGTTGTGTTTCTATACGCTAATAACAAAGTAGCAGAAAAAGAAATTAAGAAAACAATTCCAATTACAATTGCACCAAAAAAAAAAAAATCTAGGAATAAACTTAGCCAAGGAAGTGAAAATTTGTACTCTGAAAACCATAAGATACTGATGAAAGAAATTGAAGATGACAAAAATAAATGGAAAAGTACATCATGCTCATGAGTGGAAGAATTAATATTGTTAAAATGTCCATAGTACCCAAAGCAATCTATGGATTCATTGCAATCCCTATTGAAATACCAACAGCATTTTCCACAGAACTAGAACATGTAATCCTAAAATTTGTATGTAACCACAAAAGACCCCAAATAGCCAAAACGATCTTGAGAAAGAGAAACAAAGCTGGATGTATTACAATCCCAGACTTCAAGATATACCACAAAGCTATAACGATCAAAACAGTATGGTACTGGCACAAAAATAGGCACATACATCAATGGGAAATAAAGACCAGAAACAAACCCACACCTATAGGGTCAGTTAATCTATGACAAAGGAGGCAAGAATATACAACAGGGAAAAAACTGTCTCTTCAACAAATGGTGTTGAGAAAACTGGACAGTTACATGCAAGAAAATGAAACTGGACCACTTTCTAACATCATACACAAAAATAAACTCAAAATGGATTCAAGACCTAAATGTGAGACCTGAAACCATAAAATTCCTAGGAAAAAACATAAGCAGTAATCTCTTGGACATTGGCCATAGCAACATTTTTCTAGATATGTCTCCTAAGGGAAACAAAAGCAAAAATAAAATATTGGGACTACACCAAAATAAAAAGCTTTTGCACAGAGAAGGAAACCACCAAGAAAACAAAAAAACAACATACCAAATGGGAGAAGATATTACAAATGATATATCAAATAAGGTGCTAATATCCAAAATATATAAAGAACTTGGATAACTCAATACCAGAAAAACAAACAATCCAATTTAAAAATGGGCAGAGGGGAGCGTCTGGGTGGCTCTGTTGGTTAAGGGCCCAACTCTTGATTTTGGCTCAAGTCCTGATCTCAGTGTCGTGAGATTAAGCCCCACGTCAGGCTCTGCACTGAGCACGGAACCTGCTTAAGATTCCCTCTCTCCCTCTGCCCCCCAACCCACCTGCATGCTCTCTCTCTCTCTCACAAAAACAAAAACAAAAACGGGCAGAGGACCTGAATAGACATTTTTTCCAAAGAAGACATCCAGTTGGCCAACAACACATGAAAAGGTGTTCAACATCACTCATCATCAGGGAAATGCAAATCAAAACCACAACACAACATCACCTTACACCTGTCAGGATGGCTGGTATCAAAAAGACAAAAAATAACAAGTTTTGGGGAGGATATGGAGAAAAAGGAGTCCTTGTGTGCTGTTGGTGGGAATGTCAATTGGTGCAGCCACTGTGAACACTATGGAGGTTCCTCAAAAAATTAAAAAAGAAATACCATATGATCCAGTAATTCTGATATTTACCCAAAGAAAATGAAAACACTGATTTGAAAAGATATATGCACTCGTTTATTCAGCACATCACTCTTTACAACAGCCAAGATATGGAAACAACCTAAGTGTCCACTGATAGATGAATGGATAAAGAAGATGTGGCATATATATATTATATATTCCATACAATGGAATATTACTCAGCCATAAAAAAGAATGAGATCTTGCCATTTGTGACAATATGGATGGATCTATAGGGTATTAGGCTAAGTGAAATAAGCCAGTCAGAGAAAGACAAATGCCATATGGTTTCACTTATATGTGGAACCTAAGAAACAAAACAAATGAGCAAACAACAAAGCAGAAAGAGACCCATAAATATAGAGAACACACTGGTCATTGCCAGATGAGGGATGGTGGGGGAATGGGCAAAATGGGTGAAGGGAAGAGGGAGATACAGGTTTGCAGTGATGGAATGAATAAGTCATGGGGGTGGAATGTATAACATAGAGAACGTAGTCGATGGCATTGTAATAATGGTGTCTAGTGACAGATGGTAGCTACACTTGTGGTGAACATACAATATATAGAGGTGTCAAGTCACTATGTTGTATGTCTGAAACTAATGTAATATGTGTCAACTATACTTCAATACAAATAAATAATAACAAATTCAGGATCCAACCAAGCATTGTGCTTTACAGCTAGCTGTCTGTCCTGTCTCTATTCTTAGAAAATCATACTTCTTCAATATACATTTTCCAAATGAAAATCAAAAGTGTAATCAGAAGCTTACAAAAGAAAAGAAATCTTTAATTCATTAAATACTTTTACTAACACATCACAAGAGTTAGGCATCATCTTAAGAAAGAATTATCCCCACTACTCAGTTTATATCTGTCATCAGGAGATGCCCAGGACTCTCGGGTCACTCCACTCTCACCCTTATCCTATCAAGCTCCTCACATTCCCATTACAACCTCATCCCATCCTTCCCAGCTCCTAAAACTGATGGACTGTGCTTTCTAAAACTGAAGGCCAGTTGTCAGCAAAACTTCCTCATCTTTAGAACTTGTTCTGAATGTTCCTCCACCTTCTTGTTCTATCTGAAGTTTGGTTCTGATTTCCACAGCCTGCATATCACTGGGTCTAGAGGTGGGGTGGGTGTCGTCCTGTTCCTTCACTCCCAGACCTATTCTCCTTCCTTCCTAAAATCCAGCATCTCTGAGACTCATGCCATATACCACCTCCCCTTGCAATCAGCTCCTGACCCAAACTCAATCCTCCTTTCTCCTTGAGTATCTTAGCTTCTAACTTATCATTTTTTCTCCTTATGCTTTTAAAATCCATTTCTAATGGAGGAATTCAAGGCTGGATCTGTATTCAGTGTATATCACATGTTTGGAAATAGACATAGCAATTATTGGTCACTCAGGAGATGGTGTATTTCGTTATTTTTAAAGCTGAATTAAATAAGGTAACTGTCAAATTAATTTGGACATTTAAACAGTGGAATTGGATAACTCATACTACAATATAGAAAATTGCTTTGTATTTGAATATTTAATATTGGCAGCAAAAAATAGTTGGTTGAGATAAACAGAATAAGGGGAATATAAAGAATGGGCTGCAGGCAAGTACTTATGTTTTCATTGCTTCCTGACAGAGGACAATGGGAGAAAATTGATGAACACCCAGAGATAAATATGAATAAGGAAATGTAAGGGGACCTCAGATGTCAATTATTCTTAAAAATGTATGTGTGTGTGTGTGTGTGTGTGTGTGTGTGTTTTGTAGGTACGTATAAGCACTATACATTAGTATTCCAGAGCCTACCATCAAGGAATTCAGTTTGTATTCAAAGATTAGTTTACATTTTCTAAATTCAGGGAAGCTCCAGGACTGAGAATTCATATTGATTTAGTAAAAACTATTTTAATTTCTTCTCTGAAGAATTGATTCCAGTAAAATCTATACCAATGAGATTTCTGTAACATAAATTAGCTTGACTGTTTCTTCTTGATCAAGTATGACAGGGGTATGGGCTCCCTGTTGGCCAATACATAGCTGGCTTTCCAAACAGATTTGAAGGAGTTTCTTCTTATGAGGAGACTTTTTGAAATGAGCAATTTACTGGACTCTATATTTTAGATATTTATTCCAGAGGAATGAAAAATTTTACTGTAATAGGATATGATGTCTTATGTGACCATTTTAAAGGCCTGTTTAGCACAACAAAGAAATGTAAGAAGTATCTGCTTTCCGTGCTGCTCCTCACTGTACATATGATAATACACACACAGATTAGGGTTCCTAATCCCTAGCCTGGTCCAAGGAATCTTCTTTATTGTGAATACAAGTATGACCAGGTTGATGTATACATTTTTAGAGTGTTTACAATACAGAGGAAAATAGAAACAACTTTCTCCCTTTAGTATGATATGAGAGACATGGCCAACATCAATGAATAACTTCATTTTCTAGACTGAATAAAAAGAACTGAAAAGCACCTAAACTATATACAATGCCTTGTATTTCATTTCAGTCCAGAAGAAGGCATTGGAATATGCATTGCTCCAGAATTTCTACAAGGTTTATCTTTTTGAGAAGCTGTTTTAAGCTCTTCCAGACCTAAATTCTTGGCCCAGACCTTTGAGATTCCCAAAGGTAAACATTACTACACTGAAAGCTAATTTTTCCTTGCTAGTTGGGTAGGAAGAGAACTTGATGAGGTGGAACCAGTGGTAAAGTCCACAGCTTATGAGGGGCCTGCATTTTAAATCCCTCTCATAATGTTAGCAAGCGTTTGTTAGGTGCAAGGAGAAGTAAACCGACTCAAGTTCATTTAACAAATACAGAAATTATTGACTTACACACCTCCAAAATGCAGTGAGGCATCTGCTTTCAAGAGTGATTGGATCTATACATCTGTCACCACACAACGTTATCACAATACCATTAAAACCCACAGAAACAAAGATCAGGCTTTTGGTTACCAGAGGCAGAGGGGGTGGGGGAAGGGGACAAACTTCCAGTGATTGATAAATAAGTACCAGAGATGTAATACATAACACAATGACTGTAGCTTACACTGCTGTATGATAGACAGGTAAGTTGTTAAGTGAGTAAATCCCAAGAGTTCTCATCAAAAGTTTTTTTCTTTCTTTTCATTGTATCTATATGAGAAGATGGATGTTAGCTAAACTTACTGTGATAATCGTTTCACAACACATGTAAATCAAACCATCATGCTGTATGCCTTAAACTTATACAGTGATGTATGGCAATTATTTTTTCAATAAAACTAGAGAAAATAAAAAGAATGACTGGATCCAGAGGCTCAAATATTGTCTTGAAAATACTGCCTATTCACCTCTAAGCTGGTTTTCCTTTCTGCATATTGGATACATTCTGAAATAAGTCTTTTTATGGTAGGCACCAGTGGCTTCAGACTGATAGTCTTAGCAACCCCAGTGAAAAGAGATCACCTTGTTATCAATAATTATATCAAAAGCTTTCAGGTAAGATCCTCACTGGCCCTTTCTGGGTTATGTGCCCATACCTGAACTAACCACTGTGGTCAAGGAGATGGTGTCCTCATCAACAAAGGCTAGACCATCACAGTCACTAGATGTGGGAGAGGAGAGTCCCCCCACCAAAAGAGCACAGGCAGCCAAAAGTATAATCTAAATTTAACTTTAATGCACTGAAGCACAAAATTAGTTGGAGCTGCTCTCATACAGGGATTCTTCAATATGGTCTAAAGGCAAATCACAGAGTCCCTTTTGTAAAAGAGTGGCTTCTGACTTGACCAATATATAACTATCTTTGGTACTCAGAGTTGCTATAGATTGATGTTTAAATCTCAAGCTGAACCATGGAACCAGATTTATGCCTTATATAGAAGTCAAAATGGTAAGGCATATAACAACAAAAACAACATACATATATAAATATACAAATAACTACATGGATACACACACACATAAATTCAAAATAAATATTTGTGTAATGCTTTAGAGTTTACAAAGATGGTTAATAGATCTTACTCCTCAGAAGCTCTTTTGTTCATGTGATTCTCTTTAAACATCTCAGAAATACTCCCCAAAAAGTCATTCAGACTTCTTTCAATTTCTATATTCTGCTTCTCCAACTCTTGCATCATAAGGATGCATTTCGTCCATAACCATTAGTTCTTCTGAGCTGTACTATGGATGCTAAGTGCTTCGTGCTATTCATGCTTTATACTTTACAAACCACATTCATGTGCATTATTTCATTAGTTCCTTTCATATTATAATAAAAAGCATATGCTTAATACATATTTATAAGTCTTCTCAAGCAATCGTTAAACAAGGATCTCTACCAACCCTGGCTTGCATACCGTTTCACATAACTGTAAAATAAAATGATCTTGTTCCCCTATCTTGCTTTCTGCAGAGCTTTGTCAGTGGAGTTCCCAACCTTCTGCATGATAGGGCTTCTCATAGTCAGTTATGCCCAAGAGACGCCATGTAGGTTTAGAGAACCAAACATAACTTCCTTGGACATCTACCTCTTCCTTTGACACCTTTCCTTCTATTATTTCTGATTCCACTGTTGATACTTTTGTTTTTAATATGGTTCTCTAGGCCAGCAGAGGCCTATCCAATCACCAAGATGCTGCACTGGGCCGGAAGGAGGCAAGGGCAGAGTGGCAAAGAAGGATCACCTTGTGCAAAGATGCAAACCACTGTTCTATCATTTGACATGAAGTTGGGGTGCTATTGAGATGGAGTTTGGCAAGAAACCTGAAGATGTTCCAGGTGTGTTCCAGAGCTAATTCTCTCACATGGACCCCACATGGAACACACAAATAGGATCAAGAAGAATTAGGTGATTATAGTGTTTGTAGTAGAATGTTTTTAACAGTTTTATTGAGGTTGGGCTGACATACTACAAACTGCATGATCTAAAGTGTACAATTTGATGTTTTAACATGTACACCTATACAACCACTACCAAAATAACAAACATATCTATTGTCCTAAAAGTTTCCTCATAGTTCCCCTTGATAGGAATCTCTCAAAAAAACAAGCACTCTTCTGTGTTTTGACATATGTTCTTGTTCATAGATAACCCTGCAAAGTGAAAAGTGAAAAACTCGTGATTACGTATAATTCCTTGACCACTTGGCTGACCCAAGGCTGAATGCCCAAGTCAGTTTATTAGACCCTCTTTTATCCCCAAATGACCTTATCTTGATTTGCATAGATACACATTGATTTCTCTTCAACCACTTTTTAAACTTTTACAGGTTTATTTGGTTATGTCATAATCTTTCTTTTCTTCTGGGCTCACTTCCAGACATTGTCTGTGGAATTGGCTTCTAAATTTTAATTAAGAGTACTTTTTGTTTGGGCCATAAATTAAAATGTTCTGAGTTTCTTTTTCCAGTGTCAGGTTTGAGGAAGTCAGCCAAATGTGAAGCACTAGGAAAGGGAAAGGCTCTCTGAGCTCTGTAAACGCCTCCCCTAACTCTGTAGTCATTGATGCAGAACACAGATTCCTGAGGTGTTATAGCTAGAAGTTACCTTCAAGAGATAGTTGATAAGGCAATGAGAAAGTCATTAAGACACCCAGAAAGGCCACGTTAGCTGCCCAGAGTCGCACAGCTAGTTAGTGACTTGTACTCCTTAAAAACTGGTTGTCCTGACTTTCAGCCTTATGAACTTTGCACTGTGGTTTCTCTTGCCTGCCATCTCTCAGCACTTTACCCCGTGAGATAAGATGGTGAGAAGTAGATAGAGACTATGGATCTTGAAAAGTAGTCTTTATTTTTATTAAAGCAGCACTGAAAGTTAGAGATAGGACATTCACTTTATTGGAAGTTCTTTGGCACTTAGTGAATACAATTACCACTACTACTACGAATACTGCTAATAATGTACATTTATGGGCTGCTTACTATGAGCCAAGAAATACTTTGAACACTTTACATGTATTGACTCATTTAATCATTACAAGAGCCTGTTGTTGAAACTTGGGCACAGATTGGTCGGATAACCTGCCCAGGACCATGAAGATAGCTAGTATCTAAGAATCAGCATGGCTTTTGGAAGTGTATTTTTGTTCTCATAGTTGAATGAAGCCAACTCTACATAGATTCCTCTCACCTGCAAAAAGGAGGTTTGGAGGAGATTTTTTTTTTTTAATCTGGAGTCAAGGGATCAGATTTAGAAGACCTCAGAGCTCCTTAAAATGGTAGGCATCTGTTTCACAGAACAAAAGCACACAAATAAGCACATACAAAAAAAAATCCAAAAATGGACAGAGAATATGAGGACATTTTTTCCAAAAATAGACACAGAGATAGCCAATGGATACATGAAATGGGGCTCAACATCACTAATCATCAGGAGATGCAAATCAAAACCACCACGAGATATCACCCCACACTTGTTAGAATGTTTATAATCAAAGTCAAGAAATAACGAGTGTTGGTGAGGATGTGGAGAAAAGGGAATCTTCATGCACTGTTGGTGGGAACATAAATTGGTGCAGCCACTGTGGAAAACAGTATGGAAGCTCTTCAAAAAATTTAAAATAGAGCTACCATATGATCCAGCAATTCCACTTCTGGGTATTTATCCAAAGTAAATGAAAACACTAACTAATGTTCATTGCAGCATTATTTACAATAGCCAAGGTATGGAAACAACTGAAGTGTTCATCAGTGAATGAATGGATAAAGAAGATGTATATGTACAATGGACTATTATTCAGCCGTAAAAAGAATGAAATCTTGCTATTTGTGACAACATAAATGGAACTTGAGGGCATTTATGCTAAATGAAATAAGTCAGACAGAGAAAACAAATACCATGTGATCTTACTTACATGTGGATCTTAAAAAAAAAAAAAGGAAAAGAAAGAAACCAAGCTAATAGATACAGAGAACAGATTGATCGTTGTTAGAGGAGCAGAAGGTTGGGGGGGAGGGATGGGCAAAATGGGTGAAGGAGGTCAAAAGGTACAAACTTCCAGTTATAAAATAAATAAGTTCTGTGGATGTAATGTACAGCATGGCTACTACCGTTATTAATTCTGTATTGCACATTTGAAAGTTGCTAAGAGAATAGATCTTAAAAGGTCTCATCTCAAGAAAAACATTTTATAACTATGTATGGTGACAGATGTTAACTAGATTTATTTTGGTGATCTTTTTTGCAATATATACAAATACCGAATCATTGTGTCATACACCAGAAACTAATATAATATTGTATGTCAATTTTACCTCAACAAAAAAAGAAGTGTGCAAACAGATGGAGGGGGGCAGGAACAGGGTGAAGTAGCATCAAATCAACTCTGGGCCAACCATTGCCCCAAAAGCTTCTCATATGTTATAGGCTTCCCAGCAACCAGCAAGAATGTATTATTATCCTTTTTTTAGATGAAAATTCTGAATTTCAGAGAAATTAGATAATGTGCTTAAGCCCACCCAACTAGGAAAGACTTTGCTGGAATTCAAAGCTGTCTACCTCATATCTCTGCTGTCTCCTCTCTATTTCACTATTTTAGGGACCAGAAGGAAAACAGAAACAAAAAAGAAAAGAGGAAAAGAAGAATGAAGAGGGGTCAGAAGACAGCCAGGCACTTGGGGCATCATGCAGACCATTTTTAATTTCCAGTCCTAGGATGTGATGGAAAAGGGAGGGTCAGGAATGGCTCCTATAAACCCACGAGACCTTACACGAACTGAGAAATGGAAGAGACAGGTGAAGGAGTACTCAAGGTATAAGACCTGGCCTGCGTGATGAAGGAAGAAGTCATAGAAGCTAGGAACTGAGGTACTTAAAGATCATTTGTAACTACAGAACTTTGTGTAAAATGCACTCATTTCAAGGAGTGCCTCCATATTCTTGCTACAGTGATATCTTACATTTGAATAGCCAGAAATATTTTATATATTTACGAAGAATTCACAACTTTTTCCTCAGTTGTTAATCTTCAAGGCCCTTTGCAAGGTATGGGCATGTGATACTCCTCCCTAAATCTCCTCTCACACCCCCATCCCCCACAAACACAAAATCACAGGCTGTGATGGGGCTCGTGTTAGCACTTGCATCTCTGAAGACAGTCTCCTACTCAGGGCAAAAGCAGGTGCCTTCTGTCTGCAGTGCCTCCTACCTGGAGCTCCACAGGTGCTTACCTATTTTTGGTTTCTGTAATCAAAACATGGGCCAGGTTCAAGGAGGTGCCAATTCCCAGAAGACTTTGCATTCAGCACTTAACTGCAATCAGGTAGGGAGCCAGAACCCTCCAGCTGGGCCACAGCAGCCCGACTGAGGGAGAATGGCTTCATCAACATAGCAGATTGTGCTCTCTGCCTGTTGGGGCAGCACCCTGCAGGTGGGCTATCATATGTGATTTTAGGGAGCAAAATTAGAATCAAAAAAACTTTTTCTGTTTTTTTTTTTTTTTTTTTTTTTTGCTGCACTTTCCCCAGCAGTGACTTAGAAGGAAGATAATTCAGAAGGCAGATTTTCATGCACAGAACCAACTGTGTTCTGTTCCCAGAATTTAAATAATGCACACTTCTTTAGGAATTTCCTCTAGCCCTGACTTGGGTGCTGGCTTTGGTGGGCTAATAGCCTCTGCTACCATGGATCTGCAGCAAAGTCAAAAGCAGAGAGGGAAAGGTTGGCTGGGAGAAAATGACACCTGGTCACCCTCCAGCAGGTTTTGAGTTTGAATCTTTCTATCGCCACCTGCTAGTATGGACTAGTAAGAGTCAGGGATTGCTCAATAAACATTTGTTGGGTGTGGGTATGCGGAAAACCATGCTGTGTTTTCTTGCTTTTGTTCTCTTACCAATCAAGGGCACCTCAGTGGGACCCTTCCTTGAGAACTGTCTGGGACAGAGAGAGGGTGAATACCCATGAGCATCTTGTCACGAAAACACTTATAGGCACTTAGAGCTCTGAAGATACAATTGGCCAATTTCAAGTATTTGCCTTGGCTGGCTCATTGTGGGTTAATCATCTAATAGCAGAACAAAAGAAGAAAACAAATTTAATCTTTGAAACCTAGAGATATTTCTATATTATAAAGGAAGGGACAAGGATGACTACTATCATCATACCCTTCCTCCCTGGTAGAAAAATACGTCAAGGAAAGGGCTTCAGGCCAAACTGGAAGGGAGAGGTCAGGAAGCAGGAGGGATCAATCTTTCTTATCTTCTGTTATGCCTATTGTGAACTGACTTTAGATCATTTCACCAGGCACAAATCTTAGCTTCTTTTTGATAGATAACAGTAAGCGCAAAAAAGATTTGAAGTAGATGAGGATTAGCTCCAACCTCACAATCTTACTACAATGAGGTTAAAACTTACTAATGAGAACAAGTCTCAGAGCACATTCTGCCATATAGGTAGACAATTTTTGAACAATGTGCATTAGTAACCAAGCCCAATGTGGTAGATTACACATGTCCTTGAAGCTCAAGGAAGTCCCAGCTCTCTGTCATGGCAGGTGCCCTGTGCACCATGTCACAGGAAGGGTCACCAGAAATATTTAGGACAAGATTCCAGAGGCAGGATTCTGTCACTTTACAGTTGGCGTCAGCCAACCAGAAATCCTTCTGGGAACTGGCTGGGAACTGGATGTGGGACAAAGAGCATTAGCTAACAGGCTTGCTAGAGTTTTATATTCTCTTCAAGCAAAGACAGTAAATATTTCTAAAATACCTAAGCTAATCCACATATATTGAATACCTGTAATTCCATTAGGGAAGGTCCATTTCTAATACTTATCAAATTAACTGACAAGGCACTGCTTTCACAAACAATAAAGCCATGTCAATTAGCCAAGCTTTTGGTGTCTAGGGAAACCTGCAAAGTGAGAAGAGTGCGGTTGTCCTCGTTGTCCCTGAGCGTGGCCTTTCTGATACCCTCCTAGCTGACCACTCCTGCGGTGTGCATTTTCAATTCAATTAATTGATTTCCCTAGAGTTGAAGTTTGCACTGCCTATTACATGCATGATAATGTACTTGTCTATAGATGCCAAAGGATTTTAAGACAAACTACAGCCATGCAATAATTTCCAAACTTTTCTTAAAAAAAAAAAAGTGTCACAGACAACAGTGTATGTCCTTGGGGCAGGGTAGAGGACTAGAAAGAGTAGTGGTAGGCAAGGAACAGGTGAGAACTGGACCTACAGCAGGTTTTGAAGGTGAGAGGATCCAACAACTATCCAGGGAATAGAAATGTATCATAAATGTACCCACTTACCAGTTCTCCTTTTTATACAACCTCTTAATGCCCCTGGTTTCCTCATCTATAGAATGCAGGTACTAGTATGTGCCTTATAAGGTTGTTATGACATTTAAGTAAATTAAATATTTCTAAACCAGTTAGAATGGTGCCTGACTCTATACATGTTCACGAAACAAATAAATCACAAATGATGAAAATATTACTTCACGGGCAGTCTTATGCAATCACTAATGCTCTTAGAAAAATAAGGTGTTTTGTTTTTACTGAAATCAGAGGAAAAAGAACTTGTTAATGAACTAGATACTAAACATATTCAACTTACATGGATCAAGAAGTTAAAAATGTAGTCTCTATCAATGGTAGGGCTTATTCAATGCTAAATCCAAGATTAGAAGTTGCTAGCTATCTCCATGGAAACAATTGTTTCGAATGATTAATAATAAAAGTTTGAGCTCAAGGGCAAAGAGCTAAGGTTGGAGACAGAAGGTGTATCTCTTCTCTAAGAACAGAGAACACTGAAAGATTAGAGAAAGAGGCCTTTTCTTGAAATCAAATTGTATTCTCACTGTTAAGTCTTGCTTTGCTTTGTTTTGTTTGCTTCAGAGACCATGGGCATATCTATCACTCAAGTCATTCATGCAAGACTTGGAAAGCTCAGAAGGCCCAACCTGTAAAATTCACTGCTTTTCCCATCACATTCAAAGGACATGCAGATTCAATATAGATGTATATATGCAAAGGTTATCAGGGTTCTCTAGGATAATTCTAGGAAATCATTCATCCATTGGTCCACAATTATTGAATCCTGTTATGTAAAAATGACTGAGCTAGGCACAAAGTAAAATACATGACTTCTGTCCTCAAGGAGGTCACCAACAAGCGAGGCAGATAGAGAATGAAACAGAAGTTATAATCCAGGGCTGATGGGTTTGCGCACAGGGGCATCCAACCCTGTGCGAGCAGAGGTTATTTCTTGTCAACTCCATAGAGGCAGGAGCTTCTTGTTCATCCCCAGAGAAGCAGAAATTGGCTCATTTCTGGAATATTAGTAAACTTTCAACAAATACTTGTTTAGTGAATGAAGAAACTGAAAGAAAAAATGGAACAAATCCATCTGGAACTGGGAAAGATGCAAGCTCACAATGTGTGGCTCAGTTGTGCGACCGTCATCTGCTGCCTGTTTGCAGAGCCCCCAAGAGACAGTGGAAAGTGTACAGGGGGCCATCTAGCCGAGGCAACATTTAGTTGGTCAATATTCAGTGAGCTTCACTATTACAGGCCTGGGATATAAAGACAAATAAGAAGTGATCCCAGCCCCGATGGAGTTGATAATCTCTGAAGGAGGAGAAAGACATTAGAAACCATAACTTAAGTTTGTATATTTAAGTCAGTTAAATGAGAAATTGTTTAAGAGGTATAAACAATAACAGCTCATGTTTCCTGGGCACTATGTCATCTACACTCTACTAAGTCTGCTATACGCATTTCCTCTGTTCTCCCAACACTACATAGATGGTATCATTGTGTTTTCCTCATTGTATACACGAAGAAACCAAGGTTTAGTAATCTACTCTGGGTCATGCAATTACTGTGCGGCACAGCCAAGACCCAAATCCATACCTTAACATTTGTGTTTTATCAATAAATAGAGCTCAAGTAAATCCTAAGTTGTTGCATTGGGCCGGATGACTCCAAAAGACTCATTTCAAAAAAATGGTGCAAATGTCTTTTTTAGTTTTTTCAAAGTTCCTTCAACCCCTCACTCCCTTTCCAAGATTAGAGAAACTCTAAGTTCACCCTGATGACATAGTTCATTTTGCCTCTCTGGAAAAAGCAGGTTAGAACACGACAGTGTGAAGGAATCCAGGGACATGGAAATAGGAATCAGCTTTCATCATATCACCTTCCAGTATGAGAAGGACTCTGGGCTGAGTTCTCCTAAACTCTGCCTGCCAAGAACTCCACTTCTAGGAACTGTCCACTCCGTCCCCATTTACATGGTTACCATAGGAGCTCCTGTGTTAATCTGACACAATTCTGCCCCCGTGGCCATGGAGGCTGATCCAGCACTAGGCACCTAATCCAAGCTGTGCCCGTCACAGATGTGGTTATAGTCTAAAGGGGGCTGCCTTGCCCAAACTGGACAACTACTGTCTTTCCTTTATTGTTTGTAACTGGATCTGACAAAGGTTAGTCTCTCTGGGTACCTTGGCTGTATAATGTAAATCCAAGATCATCTTCTACTACTTGGATTCCATAGCACAGCCATAACTTCACAGCCACAACTTCAGCAAAAGGGAAAATGAAACAAACTAAGAAGAAAAGGTTAGAGACAGGGCCTGGGCTGTGGTAGGCACTCCCTTAACTTTCCGCAGGTCTGGCTCTGTGCTACCTCAGGAACCAGGGAAAGAGAAGCCCATTCAACAACACAAAGCAGTTAGGTCCCTACCTTCTAGTTGCAGTTATTTCTGAGGCTCAACTGCATTTCCCTGAGAAATTCCATGATCCTTGAAATAAATCTTCCCCTCCTACCTTTTCTAGTTCAAGTTGTTGTTGTCTTTGTTTTGTCTGCCACTACTACTCGCACTGCCAGAAAGGTTGACAGCCTAGAGTAACAGAGAGTCTGCCTCTGGGACCTTCTTCCACCCTTAGGAGGAAAGTTATAATGGCCCTGAGAGGAGAGACACTTTTCCTGTCCTTGGCAGTGGAAGTGACACCACCACCACCACCAGCCACCTACTGAGTCTCACCATGTGCTAGGCGTGGTGACAAATGCCGTAAAAAACATGATTTTCTTTAACCCATGTGTGCTGTTGGTGGGGATGTAAATGGGTGCAGCCACTGTGGAAAACAGTATGGAGGTGCCTCAAAAAATTAAAAATAGAAATACCATATGATCTAGTAATTTACCACTGGGTAATTGCCCAAAGAATACAAGAACACTAATTTGAAAAGATACATGCAGCCTTATGTTTATTGCAGCATTATTTACAATAGCCAAATTGTGGTAGCAGCCCAAGTGTCCTTCAATAGATGAATGGCTAAAGAATATGTGGTGTATATACAATGGACTATTACTGAGTCATAAAAAAAAGAATGAAATCTTGCCATTTGCAACAACATGGATGGATCTAGAGGGTATAATGCTAAGTGAAATAAGCCAGTCAGAGAAAGACAGATGATTTCACTCATATGTGGAATTTAAGAAACAAAACATGAGCAAAGGAAAAAAGAGACAAACCAAAAACAGACTCTTAACTATAGAGAACAGATGGTTACCAAAGGGGAGGTAGGTGGAGGGATGGGGGAAATAGGTGATGGGGATTAAGAGTACATTTATCATGATGAGCTCCGAGTAATCATGATATTGTACACCTGAAATGAACATGACACTGTGTTTACTTTTTGGAAAAATAAAAATAAAATAAAATAACCCCCCCAAAAGAAACAAACAAAAAAACCCCAACCATTATTTCCTCTGATTCTCACAAGTGCTCTCTAAGGTCAGGTATCACTGTAACTTCCACTTTGTTCCTGAGTAAAGTAATTTGCTGCAAGTGACAGAGGTCGTGAATGACTGAGGAATGACAGGGCTTGGGTATGGAAAGAGGCAGGGGTGATGCCAGCAACTGTAGGCTGCCAGAGTGCGGACCAGACTCTCCTTCGCCAGCCCTCTGCCAGCCTCCCTTTCCTCTGGCCCACGTGTCACTTGGCCCTGAGGGGGTTGCCAAGAAGAGCAGTTTGTTTCTACCCTTTCCTGACTTGTTTTCTTCTCTCCTTCTCTATGACTACCCCATTCGAAGGGACAGTATGAATTTTATCTGCATGTGGTGCTGCTCTTCTGAGTCAGCCACTTGCTGCAAAGACCCACCCCCTGGTCCTGGTTGCTCCTCGGGGACATGAACAGCCTGATCCAGGTTCCAGGAATCTCTGGGGTATTGGTGAAGCCAATCAATTCCATTTATATCTGACTTAGTGCAGTAGCAATTCCCTTCGGCTTCTCACTGACTTAACTTGGTGCTGTTTCTTGAAAGAGAGAGAGAAAATCAGATTCACTAAAGACAAAGAAATTGGGCCCAACATCCATTCTGCATGGATTCCCACCAGAGTCTACAACACTGACATCTAATGCCATGGAATGACAGGGCCTTTCTAAGTCAGGGACAATGATTATTTAAACTCTGCAGCTGCCCAGCATGGAGGTGTTAGCTCGATCCAAATCCCACAGAGCAGATGCTGGGAGGTAGCAAATGCAGCTGATCTGTAACAGAGGTGGGATGCAGCTGCCTGACGGGGCCCTTTTCTCTGGCTCATTGGGTCTGCGTATTAGAGCGAGCCTGTTTAAAACCACCCATCACTGACACTGGATGCTGTACCAGCTCACAGACTGAGCCCTTCTGGAATGTGCCAGCCCACCACAAAGGGTGGGGCTTCTCCATCGCTTGGCTCCATCCAGCTGGAGCCTGCCTTCCCACAGTCACACAAGGTACCGATTTACCTTCCACTTCCTGGAAACGGGCCAAAGCATCTAATTAGCCAAAAACATTCGCTGTTTGGTTAGAATGTCCATGCCAAGAAGAAAAGCATTACTAAGAGCAAGACCCGTGTGCCCTTAAACTGTGTCTCACACCCCCATCTTGGGTCTGGGCATGAAAATACCCAAATGTACACTTCATGCTCAGTTACACAGGAGTGAGGGATGGAGGCCCCTTCTCTTTTCTTTCACTCCCTACAACCTTTTCCGCCTGTCTTTGGGCAAAACTTGGCTTTGTCATTTTTTCTGCTGAAGGATGGAGAGTAGAAATAAAAGGTGAATCTCCCAATTGCATCGCTATCAAAGCAGCTCTGGTCAAAGATGGGGGAGAAGAGGACCGGATGACTGAAAAGAAGAGCAGAGATTTCCCTTACTGCTCTTTTCTTTATCCCTGGTCCTGGGTTTTCATAATGAATCACACACCGCATTTTATTTCACTCCGTCTTTACGCCCAGAAATTGAGCTTTCAGAAATGGGGCTCGTTTGTGCCACTTCAGGCTTGAGAACCGTGTTACCTTGAAAAGGGCAGAGCTCATTCTTAAACAAGACCAAGAGGAGATCATCTTGCCCAAGTGCTTGTCCGGGCTAAAGGCGGAAAGCTGGCCGCCTCGGGCTGTGGGCCAGCTTCCTGGGGTGGCTCACTCAGTGAGCAATTCTGGAGTGCCCCGAAGCCTCAGGGAAGGGGTCATCTGAGGTCTCAAGGAAGGGAGAAGACCAAAATGATTAAACAGCTCCAAAAAAGGAGTTGTTTTTCCCAAACGATCACTGACCACATGAACTGCGGGAGTTAAGGAGTTGTGCTACTCTAAGCTCTGAGGCCGCTCCCCTGTCAGGGAGTGTCAAGCCTCCACGTTCAGGGGCAGGAGCTCCTCCATCAAGTACGGGCTGGGCTGACAGGGCCCAGGGCCACTCAGCCTCAAGTCTTTCCGGCCACACCACATGATTGGACAGAGTCCCCTCCTGAACTTTAGACTTGTGCATGGTGTTCATATTTTAATACTCAAGGAGCTGCTTTGTCTCACATATGATTTATAGGCTGAAACAATGCGAAAGGGACAAAGACAAAATATATCTGTCAGCTTTCAAGATCTTTTGGTTTTTTATGTACCGTTTATACCTAAAATAAAGTATCTAGAGCAGACGATATAAGAGTGAGGATCTCATTATGCAGAGGTGTTAGGTATGGAAGAAGGAAACAATTTATTCAACTGTAGTTTCAATGTTTTGATGCTCTAGATACAGTGGAAGGTTTTTCTTGCACAAAGAATCCAGGGGCTCAGAAAGTTCTTAGCAGCATTATCTTGTTGATGTGCTGATGTCCTGTCTTCAAGCAGGGTTTTGGTTGGTATTCAGGGATTTGACCAGTTGGCTCATTTATGCTTAGAAAAAGGAAGGGGAAATTTTAGTGAATTGATTGCACGGTTTTTCAACGTCTCGAGAGGTTCATTATATTTACAGTTCTCATGTCATGCTCAGGAATAATTATGCCTCTGTTGTCCTGTGTTTGGTCCCATAGTGTCTGGAGCCATGGTGGAGTGGCACCACTCTCTCCAAGGAAGACAAAACAATCTTTGTAGTAGCCACTCATGAACACACTGGCAGTACTGAGATGGACAGAAAACATTGCCTTGCAGTTGCCATCCATCAACTTTTGACCACAGATTTGCCTTCCAGTGTCGTGTCTGGATTCCGTTTTTGCATCCCTTCCTCCTTCTGCCATGCTTCTTCCTTTGGATACCATGTTACCAATTTCTCTTGCTCCCTTCTCTTTTGGTCAAGGCTGGTAAGAATCTTTCTCTTGTGTGGCAGGTTGACACTGGACCTATCTCAGCACTTACAGGACAAAAACCCTATCTTCCACTAATACTGATCATGTCTCAATGGCTCAATTTGATGTGCTTTGCTGCTACAAGGTGCTCTTCTTACCAGGGATAAGGATGGGAAATTACAAAACAGGTAAATACGATGGAATCAGATGTTGCCACACCTTTACGCTTATAAGACAACAAAACCAATAAAAAGAGTGGTCTTTTTTTTTCAATTGCAATACTAATCTGGTCTTTCAGATCCTTCAAGTGTTTTCAAGTTCTTAACAAATACCTTAACTGTCTTTGAAATTTGTACTTTCAGTTTATAAAATAAGCATGGTCATACATTTAAAAACTATATACATCTTGCCATCTTGCTTTGAATGATGTTGGGCTTGGCAGCTAGAGACTCACTTGTTCTCTGCTTAAGCAAGGCTTTTGGCTCACCTAGGGGTTTGGCGATTGAATCACCCAAAGGTACAACCATGGCCAAGAGCTATATCTTCTAATTTCCACGGTGTAAATTGCCTTGGGTGAATTCTTCTTTTTAGTTACCTCCTTATACATGAGGTCATTGCTATGAGCATCTCCTTCAAAACTAAGGAGCCAAAGTCACTTTATTAAAAGAAAATGTGTAAAAATTGACATTGATAATTTCCTGTCTCTTGCTGTTTATAAGGAAGTCATTTGATGTAATGGGAAGAGCACAGGATTTCTGATTATAGGACCTGGATTTCAGTGTGGACCTTGGGCAAGTCACCTATCATCCAAATCTGTTTGTTTTTCTTGAAAATGAGATGATGAAAATAATCATGGCATTGACCTGATGGCTGAAAAAAGTGGGAAACTGGCTTGCACACCATCAAAGCTCTGTAAAAGTGTAAGGAACTGGCAAAGGTATAAAGGAAATAAGAAAGAGTTTGTAAGAGACTCCATGTTTTTATTAGGAAATAAATTTTAACAATCAAAGTGAAGACAAATATATGCCACAGAGTAAAGCAGCTGAATAATCTTTCTGAAAGAGAAATTCTCATAAGTTTTTTTTTTCCTGACAGTTGTATCTGAGGCAATAATGATAATGCTAAGGGCCAGGTGCTATTCAAAGTGCTTAATATGGATTATCTTATGTTAATCACGCTACCACTGTCCCTATTTTACAGATGGGGAAACTGAGGCATAGAGAACATAGGGGTCTTGTTTGTCACAATTAGAGAGTCAGTAAATGGTAGAGGTAAGATTTAAACTCAGATAATGTAGCTCCAGAGTCTGTGTTCTTGACTGTTAGGCTATTTCCAATTATGTAAACAAAGAAGACCTAAATTTTCTCTAAAATACAGAAAAAAGTTCCTGGTGGTAGAGTGAAGTTTTCTAAGCTATAGGCAAGTGGCATTTATGAAAGTGATTGAGGAATACCCTGCATAGTGCCAAACAAACATTGAAGTCCCTTACTGCACTTTGTGAATTCCATTTCATGTAAAGCATCATAGTTCACCCAGCAAATAAAAGGATTTTGCAAATACTTTAGAAGTCTGTCTGATACCAGAGACCTTAGATTCCTTTTTTTCGGAAACATTGAATTGAACCAGAACTTTAGATTCCAAGCTGCTTTGCAACAAGGAGAAAAGAAATAAGGGCATGAAAATTATTTGCTATATAATGTATATACTTATTTGGTACCATACACACACACACACACACACTATATATATATATATATATATATATATATATATATATATATACACACACACACACACACACACACACACACACATATATATATATACACACACATATATACATATTTTTTTAGTGGACTCTTTTTATTGCTCTAGTGTGGCTATTAAAGTCATAAACTGCCACTATTTGGACACTCGAATATAATTGTACTTTATTTTAACAGATAGAAGAGGGGATCATGACTATTGTTAATCTATAACAATTCTTCATACATTTGATGAGGGATTTAAGACTAGATAATATGCATGGTCTTTTCCTAATTTAAAATCCTTTGTGTCTGTGCTTTAAAGGAGATTGTAATTGTTAATATAATTACTTCTGCCATTTTCCCCTTCACATTTCTTTTACAGCATCATTGGTTACATGTTGCTTAGCACATAGCAGGGGCGCAATGAATATTTGTTGAGTGAGTATATGAATGCAGAAATATCTACCATCATACCACAGTAATTATACATACCAGATATTAACATCCCTGAGCTGAATTCTCTCAGTCTGTATTTGTCATAAACTGCTATTTGACAAAATTGAGCTCTTTGAGATAGGCTATTATTTATTATAAAAGGTAGTATCAGGATTTTTGTTTGTTGTTTTAATGAAGGAAACCCCTCCTCTGCAGAAGGTTAACTGCCTTTGTCTGAAATTCTGGTCTGGATTCACACAGTGAGGGTAGTTCTTCGAGTACATAACTGTTGCCATCCCTTTCGTACTGTTGTATATCTCATGAAACTGTGGTTAAGTTTTTGGCTTGGGCAGACTTTACGATTAGCTTGGCAGATAGCATTTACTCTGCTTTCTCCAGGAAACCTCACCAAAATAAAATAGATTTTTTAAAAATTGCAAAATCCCACAAAAAAAAAGGAAGAAAAACAACAAAACAGAAACCAGTAACAACAAAATAACAAAAGCAGAAGGATGAATGGTAATTGACTCAGCAGTGGAGAAAGCCAGGAAACAGAAAAAATTCATGAAAGCATCAGGAATTGGAGGCAACAGACTCTTTAAGAATTGATGGTTTGGGTAATGCTAAAAATAAAAGGGACTAGGGGCGCCTGGGTGGCACAGCGGTTAAGCGTCTGCCTTCGGCTCAAGGCGTGATCCCGGCGTTATGGGATCGAGCCCCACATCAGGCTCCTCCACTATGAGCCTGCTTCTTCCTCTCCCACTCCCCCTGCTTGTGTTCCCTCTCTCGCTGGCTGTCTCTATCTCTGTCAAATAAATAAATAAAATCTTTAAAAAATAAATAAGTAAAAGGGACTAATTGAAACAACCCGATCTGCAGGTCACATCCCTCTAACCCATCCCATATAGCTAGGCAACTACCCCTCTCCCACTTCAAGAGAAGACAGGAAGTTCATCCTTTAGAAAGCATGTAACAAAGAGTCTTTCAACAGGGACACCTTAGGCATAGGTTAGAGCAGGGGGACCATACCAAAAGTGGAGAGATTGAGTGAATGTCTGTATCAGACGTATAACATGCTTTCCCCAATAGCTCAGGCTTTGGCCACTAGGCAGGAGAACCCTGCATCTGCGCAGCCCAGTAATAAGCCCTAAAGATAGTACTACCAAGGTTCCTAGTGAAAATGTCTAGCCAGATACCATCCAGGGACACCAAAGGCAGCAAGTCCCCTCTCTGAACACCTGGAACTTCCAGTTAGCATTTGTTTTTACTTTTTATTCTAAAATCATTATAAACTAATAAGAGTTGCAAAATACAGTATAGAGAAGTCCTGTGTACCCATCACTCAGCTTCCCAAATGCTAATACTCTTAAAGAACAATAGTGCGTTATCAAAACCAGGAAATTGACATTGCCGCAATAAACCCAATCAGCTTTTTAAACAATGTCATTTTTAGTATGAACAGATGGCTAAAGACAGACATCTCAGGAAATAGCTTTTTAAAAAAAATTAGGAAGACTATCTTAAAGAAACTAATACTGAGAATGACATGAAAACTTCAAAAGAGAAAAAAGGTAAAAGAGTAAGAACCAAGAACAAGATTAATAAAAAGAATTCTAATGAATAATAAAGAGCTCACATACATTAGAAACGATTGTAGCAGAAAGTAAAACAAACAACAATAAAAAAACGAACAAACCAACCAAAGAATACGTCAGTGTAAGGGATAATAAAAAAAAATTATGTAGCACATGGTGACAGCATTTGAGAATACTCCATTGTATAATTGACATTTTCTAAAAGAATAGAACTTAAATGTTCTCACCAAAAAAAAAAAGAAAGGTAAATATATGAAGTGATGAATTCCTTGTGTACATACATCAAACCATTACACTGTGTACTTTCAATATCTTACAATTTTGTCAGTTGTACCTCAATATAGCTGAAAAAAATAAGATAATCTCACAAAAAGTAGAACAAAAAAAGAAGATAAAGATGGAAAATAAGAGATTAAAAAAAAGAAAGTTAAAGAATTAATTCAGGAGGTTCCACTTCCAAATCATAGAAATTATAGAAAGAGAGAACAGAGAAAATGGAGGAGATAAGCAAAGAAATTATTCTAAAACATTTAAAGTCAGTGAATATTTAGAGTAAAGGATTCCATGGAGCATTCAGCACACAGGTGAAGAAAAGCCGCACATGTAAATGCATTACTGTGAAATTTAAGAACAGTAGGGATAAAGAAAAGGTACGAAGACCATCGGAGATTAAAGACACATCCTTCATAGCGGACAATGATTCAGAATGGCTTTGGAGTTCTCAGCAGCAACACTGAGAACCAGAATAGATCCATGCCTCCATAATTGTAGAAGGAAAGACTATAAAGCTTACATGCAAGCTCTCAGCAAGTCTCTTCCCCACCCCTTGGTACCCTTTACGAGGAAGCTGCTGAAGAATGTGCCCCGTGTAAACAAGAGACTAGGCCAAGAAAAACGAAAAGGCATGACCTAAGGATCAGATCAAACTCAAGAGAAAGGCAAAGGAGTCCCTAGGTCAGTGGTGATGGGCAATCCAAGGTGACAGCTGTGGAAAGTAAAGACCATATTTCATACATGAATAGGGCAGAAGACTATGAGAAAGATGTTTCCAAGGAGACGAAATTGACAAGATGTCTGAGGTGTCTGCATATACTGAGAGAAGATTCTGGATGACTCATAAGGAGTTTGGCAATGAATTCATAAGTACATACAAAACTAAGCAAACAGAATACAATTTTTAACTCCAGGAAAACAAAACAAATGCAAGAAAGTAATTCTAGTATACTACAAGGCTCAGCCGTATATGGTGTTTACACTGTCATACTAAGGTAAGTACTAAATGCTGGTTTAATCATAATTATGGAAATTTCAGGAAAATGGAGCACAAATAAAGAGGAGATGGTGCTGAAAAAGAGTGAAGTTCCCAGCTTTCATAAAACTATAATCATTAACACCAAAGCCTCCCCAAATCAAAAAGTGGCCAAGTAATCCTATTACTCCAAGATATGGAAATACTAAAATAACCAAACAAAAAGTGGCTGCCTCTGGGAAACAGAAAAGGGGCAAAGGATTAGGCAGATGACAGCTGTTTAGTTTAATTTTGTTTTAAATTATAATGCTTGTGGAAACTCTGATTTTTTAAACAATGTGCATATATAGCTCTGACAAAAATAAAAATTATGTTAAAAAAAGATTAGAAGAATATAAGGATTAGCCCAGGAAAGATAAGACTCCTTGCAAACAATAATATGATAATCTGGCTTTAAGGGAGACTGCTGGTATGTGGGGGTAGTTTTATAGGATTACTCCCATTTAGGGAGTGCAGAGTATTACTATCATGATCCTCAGACACATCAAGTTCTAAATAGTAAAGCAATTATAGAGAGACCAGATTTGCACTTATGTTCTTGTTTTATCAGGTGTAAGCATCACCCTGAAAGGAGGGTCTGTGTTTATTACTAATCCAGCACGTCTTCTTCTAGTCTTCTTCTACCCCTCCCCAATCCTCATCACATAAGAGCACATTAGAGAGGCATGGTAAGGAGCATCTTCTGCCATTGACTTGATGATGAATACATCCAGCACAATAAGCAGAGACTTCTCCAGATGCCAAGAGCAGGATTCTCTCATCTACCCTATTTATAGGGTCTTTTCCATTAGCTAAATGGATCAAGTGAAATCTAAGGTATCATCAAGTTTAGAAATCCTGGCATTGTGTAATTTATTTGGAAAGCAAATAGCCTAAATCCCTATAGCTAGACTGCTAGCTTTGTAAGCTTTTCAGAAATACAGATGGAAAGGAAAAGAAGGAACATACACTATATTAGAATGATTTCATTACTTGTTCATTCGTCAAGCAAGAAATAAAATTTATCCCTAGCCTAAGGTGCTAATTATGTTTGATGACTAACTAGAAGACAAACATGCTCCATGTGCTCTAAATATTCTTCTAGAGTTCTTGGATGGCTCAGCAAATCCCAAGAACCTGTGAATGCAGAATGTATATAAGAGATTTCAGGGTATAGGAGGGATGTATGTATAGGAAGGGAAAGGTCGGAGTGGGGACTGAGAAGGTAATAAAATCATTGTCCAGGATTTTAAAGATACTTTTAAAGGTATTTCATTGTATAAATTGTGAGGCAGCCAAGTCTAAATTGGTTATAGTGAATTTGAATAGTTGAAATCATCTGATAATAAGATATTTCATCTCTTCAGGTAAGATAAGTAGTTATGGATTGGAGTTTGAAGGTGATTTTGTAATATAGCAAAGAGCGACACAATCACATTAATTTTAATAGACCTAACCTGTATTATTTTAAATAATATTAATCATCCTTAAACTTTGAATAACCACATGAATAAATGCTAGCCCAGGAGCCAGATAACTAGTCTTTCTGGGAGAAGTCTTATTCTCTGATGTCAATCTCAAAGTCTTTCAAAAGTCTTACGTGACTTCAATTACTATTTCAGATTTGGCCATTATTCTAAAGCTGCACACATTTTGGTATTGCAAGGAAGTTCTCCTTAGCTGCTAGCCCTTCTCTGCATCTTTATGCTGTTGGTATTTTGATAGGGATTGCATTAAATCTTTAAATTGCTTTGAGTAGTATAGACATTTTAACACTATTCATTCTTCCAATCCATGAGCATGGAATGTCTTTCCATTTCTTTGTGTCCTCTTCAATTTCCTTCATTACTGTTAATAGTTTTCAGAGTACAGTCTTTCCCCTTTTTGGTTAAGTCATTCCTAGGTATCTTGTTATGTTTGATTCACTTGTAAACAGGATTGTTTTCTTAATTTCTCTTTCTGCTGTTTCATTATTAGTGCATAAAAATGCGATGGATTTTTGTATATTGATTTTGTATTGGGCAACCTTATTGAATTCATTAATCAGTTCTAGTTTTTTAGGGAAGTCTTTAGGGTTTTCTATATACAGTATCATGTCTTCTGCAAAAAGTGAAAGTTTACTTCTTCCTTACCAACTTGGATGCCTTTTCCTTTTGTTGTCTGACTGCTGTGGCTAGGACTTCCAGTTTTATGTGGAATAAAAGTGGTGAGAGTTGACATCATTCTCTTGTTCCTGGCATTAGGGGGGAAACTCTCAGGTTGTCCCCATTGAGTATGATGTCCACTGTGGGTTTTTCATATAAGGCCTTTATTATGTTGAGGTATGTTTCCTTTAAACCTACTTTGTTGAGTTTTTTTTTTTTTATCATAAATGGATATTGTACTTTGTCAGATATTTATTCTGCATCTACTGAAATGATCACCTGATTTTTATTCTTTCTCTTACTGATAGGATGATGTATCACACTGATTGATTTGCAAATACTGAACTGCACTGCATCCAAGGAATAAATCCCACTTGATTGTGGTGAGTGATTTTTTAGAAAATATATTTGGGTTGCTAATATTTTGTTGAGGATTTTTGCATCCAGCAATTGCACTACTGGGTATTTACCTAAAGAATACAAAAATACTAATTCAAAGGGACACACACACACACCCCTATGTTTATTGCAGCATTATTTGCAATAGCCAAATTATTGAAGCAACCCAAGTGTCTACTGATGAGATGAATGGATAAAGAAGACGTGATACACACACACACACACACACACACACACACACACACACACACGCACACATATACACAATGGACTATTACTCAGCCATAAAAAAGAATGAAATCTTGCCATTTGCAGCAACAAGGATAGATCTAGATGGTAGAACACTAAGTGAAGTAAACCAGTCAGAGAAAGAAAAGTAGCATATGATTTCACTCACATGTGTAATTTAGAGACAAAATAAATGAATAAAGGAGAAAAAAAGACAAACCAAAAAACAGACTCTTAACCACAGAGAACAAACAAATGGGTTACTAGACAGGAGTTCGATGGGGAGATGGGTGCAATAGGTGAAGAGGATTAAGAGTACACTTACCTTTATGAGCACTGAATACTGTAAGGAATTGCTGAATCACTGTATTGTACACCTAAAGCTAATATAACATGGTATGTTAACTACACTGGAATCTTCTTAAAAAGTTCAATTTCTTCTAGATCTTTTCCTACACTATTCCTACACTATTTCCTACACTTTTCCTACCTACTTCACAGAAGAGGTAAGAGATTGGGGAGGCAATAATTTAATTATTTAATGTTAGTGATAAATTGAATAGTTCTGCTGAGGCACTAAGAGAAGACAATGGGATAGCTTCACAATTCTTTCTCTTGCCAAGCAAGAATATCCAGGCAGATGGCTGCCACGGTATGAAGATGCAAGTTTTCTTTAACTGAATCTGGATGGAGAACATATTTGGAGACCTTCCCTCCAGCAGCAGCATCTTGGCCCAGCAGTTCACCTTAGGCTGCCATGACTGCATCTACCCTACAACTTCCCCCACCCACAAGGTCAGACCTGCCAACAGAAGTCAGACACAACTGTTGATTACAATTTAGCTCTCTGCAGGAAAGAGGATTCATGAGGGAATTATATTTTAAGATTGGTAGGTATCCTACATTTTAGCTGGATCTAAGGAATCATTCTCTTGTATTAAGAAAATCATTTAGGGGCACCTGGGTGGCTCAGTCAGTTAAGTGTCCAACCCTTGATTTCGGCTCAGGGTTGTGAGATGGAGAGCTGCGTGGGGTTTGTGCTGAGCATGAAGTTGGCTTAAGACTCTCTCTCTCCCTCTCCCTTTGGCTCTTTCCCTGGCATGACTGTGCTTGCTCTCGGAAGGAAGGAAGGAAGGAAGGAAGGAAGGAAGGAAGGAAGGAAGGAAGGAGAGAGAGAAAGAGAGAGAGGGAAGAAGAAAGAAAGAAAGAAAGAAAGAAAGAAAGAAAGAAAGAAAGAAAGAAAGAAAAGAAAGGAAAGGAAGAAAAGGAAAAGAAAAGAAAAGAAAAGAAAAGAAAAGAAAAGAAAAGAAAAGAATCATTTGACTATAAGATTTCTGACTGGAAGGGAATACGTAATTCTCTCCCCTTTCACCCCACTCTTTCTCCCACCCTAACACATTCCCTTCATATCCTTCTCAGAGCAGGCTCACTTAGTTGCTTGAAATGTCAGGGTGTTCCCTCCACAGGTAGTCTATGCTCTCAAATGTATTCAGGTATTCACTTGGCTCTCAAATGTGTATTCAGAATTCAGCAAAAGCAAACCCCTCTATTATACATTTCAAATAGCTGAAATAGCAGGGGACGGCACCCTTACGGTTTTAACTCCTAAGGAAATAAGATGGGAGAAGTTGCAATTCACTCCAATAGAATAAGATTAAGATAAGTGGAAAATATCTGTGTATTTTATTTTTATGCCCCTAAATCCATTACTTATGGGAACTAACCACTTCCTCTTCTCTTTATAGTTCTACAAAGTTTATTGATCAAGGGGTCCTACTATTCCTACCATGATGGTAGATATGTGACCCAGGCTAGTCAACCAGAATAGCCCATCTAAGCTGGGATAGGATTGGTCAAGGGTAGGCATCTAACCCAGAGCCAATCACCAAACTTTGGGGGGATTGATATAGATATTGGCAAAAAATGGGTCTCTTATGAAAGCCTGGAGCTATCAAGGTTCACCTTTGCCACTCCTTAGGGACAACCTGCAAATGGAAACTTGTCAGAGAAAAAGAGAGCCAAGAGAAGGAGAAATAAAGTTTTGTGTGAGTACTTGGATCTGGCTGTTCTTTTCATTAAATAAGCCAATACATTATCTTATTTTAAGTCACTGTATACATTTTCCTGAAGGGTTTCGTTCCCTTTTTTGGGGGAAATGTACTGGAGTCTATATTGTCTTATGACTCCCCAAATGACATGCATATCTTAAAAGAATGATGAGAGGCAAGTACTACTGAAAATAAATATTAAGCTAAAATAACTGGTGAAACCTCTTATACTTCTAAGTGGAGTCTCAGAGAAAACATCGACAGATTAATTCTTTAAGACTTCAAAACAAGACCAGACAGATCACTCACTAGAAAGAAAAGCTACAGGGAACCCTAGTCTCAGCAGGGGCACATGGGATAAATGAACAAATCTCTTCAATCTCTACTTTCGATAATTCTATAATAATTGTCTGAAGCTGTTCTTAATTAGACTCAATTACAGGATTAGTTTGAATTATATTATGAGTCATTGATTTACAGAATATACCCACTGAAGGCCTAGGTGCTGAATGGAGTAATTGTGTTACAATTATGTGTAACGAAATTGCAGCAGGGAGCAGAGGAAAATATTGATCTATTTATAATGAATTTATGCCCAAATTAATTTTTATTTCCAGTTAATAAATGTAATGTGGGTAAGGATGAATTTATTTAGAAGTGGCCTCCTTTCATCAAGGAGGGACACAGAGATACATCTGTTTGTTTGACTGCAGGGTAAGTCAGTTTCAGGGAGCCTCTGAACCTGCGTATTTCTGAAAAGGCAGGCTTGGGGGAGAGAGCTGGAGAAGATAGAACATTTGCCACTTCCTCCATGAATCTGGTATAAAAATCCCTATAATCTTGCTTTGAGGAACTTCTCAAACTGACATATGTGAAGATATGCTAGGAGGCATAAAGATGGCATAATCTGGGGAAATGATCAGATTTGTTTCATAAGCCACAGCTAATTCTTAGGGCATATACTAATGACAGTGCAATTTCAAAAAGCAGAGGGAAGTATTATGAGGGTATATATTTCAATCTAATCCCAGAAGTAATAATATTGATAACAGTTAACATTTGTCAAATGGTTACTCCTGTCAAGCTCTGGGCATAGGAATGTACTTCTCTCAATATTATCATTATTAGCCACATATTGTAGATGAGATTGATAAAATAAATATGGCTCATCTTCTGGGGCATCAATTTTACATCCCATTATAGGGAAAATTGGGTAATTCGCCTATGTCATTTAAAACATGGTTATATTCATGGTGGGTTGCATTAATGTCTCCAATTCTTCACCATCCTTGCAGCTATGACCTCTTTCAGTGACTTTGCAATCACTTCCACTGTAAAGGTGCAATATATTTCCTTGCCTCTGACTTTGACTTTGGCCATGTAATTTATTTGACTGAAGAAATGGACAGGACATGTGCAAAGGCTTAGAAACTACTTACATGATGAGGCTTACTTTCTTGGATCCCAGGTATTGTTCTGCTTCCTTGCTGGCCCCAAGAGAAAGATGAGAGACATACGGATTCTAGCTGAGGTGCCCCAGTCAAGCCCAAACCCTATCGGTTAACTCTTACCAGCGATCTGGGCATCCCTTTGGCCAGGCAAGCTGACTCATAAAATTAGCTATCATACGCTTAGAGTACAAAATCTGGTGTCAGATTTGGAGTTAATTCTTGTCTCTACCACTTTTTTTAAGCTGTAGGACCTTTTGCAAGTTACTGAATCATTAAACTCCTCACCTGGAATTAAGGGGCTATACCTACCTCATGGTGTAGCTGGCAAGAGTAACTGAGTTATGTGAGCAAATTGCTGAGCCAGAGACTGACACATAGCAACTATTTGAAGAATGATAGCTATTATCATTATCCTCATTATTTAGAGAATAAGCCTAAAATCCACACCCATGTAGTCCATCATGGAATTTTCACACCTGTTGGTTCATTTTACAAAATACCCTAAGAGGTAGCTCTGGCCTTTACTCAGACAGGGATGTGTTTCTCTAGAACATACTCCGTAACAGGACAGACTTTGATATTTTTACTTTCCCATCATGAGTATATGTAGAACACTACTTGATCATTCTTGAGTATTGCCTCCATGGAAAGAAAGAAATTAGAAAAGGGTTTTGGCAAGGCCTTTTTTTTTTTTTTTTTTTTTTTTTTTTTAATTAGCAAAGCAGCCAAGGGGGGGCCATTGCCTCCTATGCTCCACTTTTAGGCAGTCTGTCTAAGAAATAAACTGAGGCCTTTATCTCACCTCTCTCATAACTCTTAACTAAGGTTTGTGGAATAATATTGCCAACGCCCTTGGAAGATACGATCTTCCCTGCCATGTGCCAGGCACATCTGCTAAATACAGAGAAATCTGATTCCCTTCCCAAAATTGATTCAGCAAGAGCACTCAGAACTCAGTTAAGGCCCAGTAAGGCATGTGTTGGGATTTAATGCTTCGCCCTTGAGAAAAAGCCCCTCCTGCCTACATTACTAGAAAATAATTCCTAGCTAGAAAAGCAGTATAAGGACCCCAGGGGCCCATCCTCCTCCATCTTGAGAAACGAAGGTGGAATGGAATCAACACTAAGGCTACAAATAAAAGCTGTTATTCAATAGAAGAAAAATTAGAGGTTTGAATAACGAGTATTACAGCCACTCCCTGTTCCTAAAAGCATGTTCATACAGAGCAGATACTGATTACAGCAACATGCCGCATTTATGAAATCCAACAGAAATACATTATTATTGACAAAGAAGAGAGAACAGATCTCAGAAAACAAGGGCCGGTGACATGTTACAACTTTTTCTTTCTTTCTTTTGATTTAACATATTTGTAGGCTGCCACTCTTTACAATAATTGACAAAACAGTGTAGACATTTTGCATTCTGGAAAATTGGAAGTCATATGTCATGACTAAGATCCATCAGTGATCAGTTAAATTGGGAGAATAGACCTGTGGTGGCACGTCTGTTCTCAGCCTAATGATTTGTTTATTTAACTGTTCTTGTTAGAGACTGTCAGCCCATCGGAAAAGAGATGTTGATTTTAAAAATTAATCTTGAGGAAAAAGTAAATACCAATACAGAGTTTCTTGGTGAGTGCATTTCAGTTCTCAGTCAATGCCATTTTGAAACACAAACTACAATGAAGACAACAGACACTAATTAAGTAAACAAGATATACACGATCATGAAAAGGCCAACTTAAGAGAGCCAACCTATTAATTTTCTGATGATTATATTTAGAACAACAGCAATAAAATAAGTCTTTTTTCCATCCACTGGACCTCCACACAGGCTTTCAGCCCTAGGTGTTATAAAATAGCTGTATCTTGTAAACATACCAGTCAGTTGCAAGTATATTCACAAGATGATTAGCTCTCAGCTCTTCCTAAAGTCTTTGGAAACCTCCAGAAATTAGCCTTTCCCTATGCTTTCCTATAAGACATTGGTTAAAATAATCTTACCTAGATAGAGAATGTTTCTTGACCCTTCCATGTCCATGGTGTCAACTTCAATGCTGGTTTCATCACTCACGGCTCCACTCTAATTCCACTATCTGACCAAGTCTGTGCATTTAATCTTAGTTTAATCTGTGCATTTGCTCAGTGCTTATGCTTGGGTCAGAATGTGCATTGCCTGTGTCCACATCAACCTTGTCATTCAATGGCTGGGAGATGGCAGAGGGTGGAAAGAGCTATGATAGTTCTGTGAGTCATTCACACACCAGACATTTACTAACCATGCAGCATGTGATACCATTATTTAATTCTTATACAATTGTTAGGAAGGTGTTAATACTTCCATTTTTAAAATGAGCAAACTGAGGTTTAAAATGGCAAAGATATAGGGCGCCTGGGTAGCACAGTTGGTTAAGCATCCAACTTTTGATGTGGCTCAGATTTTGATCTAAGGGTCTTGGAATTGAGTCCCACATTGGGCTCTGTGGTTAGTGTGGAGTCTGCTTGAGGATTCTCTCTCTCCCTCTTCCTCTGCCCTTCCCCCTGCTCATGCGCTCACAATACATACATACATACGTAAAATCTTTTAAAAAAATAAAATAAAATGGCAAAGATATCTTGCCCCAAGTCATAAAGGGACAATTGGTAGGGCTCAGACTAGAGTTGAGGTCTTTATGTCAAGAAAACTCACTGTTTTCACTAATGTTAGACTGTTCTCAGATTTCAGGAGCTAGGTCCATTAGCAAACTCAGTGCCTAAGGTAACATACATGCTGAATAAATATTGATGGTTGCTATAATAATAGCAATGTTATTATTATTAATGGGAGCTAATAGATACTAACACTTATTTTTGCCAGACTTATAGAAGTTTAAAAAATATCAAAATCACACAGATAATAGGTGGCAGAATTTAGACTTGAATCCTTGACTGACTCTGAAACCCACATCTTAAATTTCTATGCCATGGCACTCCCCTAAAGCCTTAGCAATATAAGTTAATGTCCCCAGAAGAAAGAGTGACAGAAAGGCCAACACGCTTCACTAATGAGCTTTATTTTCCTCAATATTAATAATTTTGCCCCTAGGATCTGTTATTTCATAATGGTGCAGGATCTGCTCTCCCCATGACTTTGGTTTGCACTAATGATGAAGGCTGCTAGTCATTGTTCCTGTCATGCTGTTCATCCATGATTACAGATCCCACTGAGGCTGGTTTACCAACACTTGGCATCCTGTGGGTGCTCGATCAGAACTACGACTCACCTCATAAATACAGGAACTTCTACTGGCTCTGTGATTTTTCTGGTCAGAGACATATTTTGGTCACATTTTCACTCATCAGCCTCCACTTGCATAATTCCTCCTCCTTATATGTGGGACCTTGAAATGTCCTGCTTTTTCCTCTCTGGGCATTTTTTATGTTGGTCAGCTCAACATGGTCACACACAGGCTGTCACTAGTATTGGGACCCTTAGGATCAGAAGGGTCATTCAGGGGAAGTAAAAGCAGAAGTTAAAATCACCTGCCACTTTCAGTAAAGGGAGAAAAAGAAGTCGTTTAAGAAGACATTTAGAAAATGAGCTAACCTTAAAAATATCTGTATATTTTGGACTGGAATGTTGTAAATAGACATCCATCGGTGACTGTAAAACAAACTTGAGCTATGAAACCTGACTTTACCTTCAGATTGTGAGCAAAGATGTAGGAAAACAACAGAGCTTAGATTTAAGCTTCTTTTTTTGCTGCTTCTACATATCACGCTTTGGCAGAATTGCTAATAGGGAGTGAAATGTCCAAAGAGGTTGCCTCAGAAAGGCAGAGAAGCAAAGAGTCTGTATGATCCACACAATGAATAATTATCTCTCAAAGAATCGGATGTGTGATATGCTGCCTAATTACAGGAAATGGCAAATGGAGATAAACACTGTAGTCACAAAAAATCCCCAGAAGATATCTGACAATGTCTCAGAAACCTGTTTCTGTTCCAAATGCTGTCAATTCTTAACAGGGGGGAATGGGAGAAGGAAATCAAGTTCTGAGTCTCCCGGTAAGTCATGGAATGCAAACCCCAATGGACAAAAAGCTGCTCTTGCCTGGTCTGAAGGGACTGTTACAATGATCAAGACAACTCTCTGTTCCAAGGTTATTTTGTGCTCACATATGACCATATAGGGACATGTTCCCCTGAGCATCACAGTTCATGTGTCCCTCCCCTAGGTACGCAGCTGATTAAGGGCTGAATTAAGAACAAGCCCTAGACAATTACTACTTGTAGGAATGATCAGAACTTTCACAGAGTAGGGGTCAGGGCTGCAGTCCAGCCTCTGAGAGCTCTGATATCCAGCGACTAAAGATTGAGGATCAACCTTGTTTACACATGAGAATCTTCTAGGGAATTTCAAAAAGCACCTGTGCTTATGCTTTACCCTCCATCAATTATATCTTAATGCTGGAAGCAGTAGCTATATATTTTAAAAGCTGTGTCTAAATGTGCAGCCAAAGTCGGGAACTACTGGAGGAAGGTTTACAATATGCAAGTGGGTGGAATGCAATGATTCTTAAGTCTTTTTGAGATTCTGATGAAAGTCAGAGATCATTTATCTCACCAGGCCAATTAACATAAGTAGACAGATAAACAGATGATAGTGACAGATAGATAGACAGAGGACAGACCTAGGATTCATGAATATTATGAAAGATCACTCATAACACCCGTGGAAGCCGATAAGCCTTACACTAATAACCACTGGTTAGAGTTCTAGCAAAGCTAGAGGCTTAGGTGTATAGCTAACCCATCAGCCAATGTACTTATTGTTTGCTTCCTTTATTAAAGACATTGGCCCAGAAACCCTTAGAATCAGGGTATAAAAATATCTTTAGCAGATCCTTTAAGAGTTCACAATCTACTATGGGCCATACCACATACATACAAATACTTCACTACAAGGGAGTGAAAAGTTTACAGATGGTTAGCATAGATTAGATCTGCTCCAGAAGCTTAAAAGACCAAGCAATTCCTTCCAGATGGGGAAATGAGGGAGAATTCCATCAAGGTGGAATGATTGTCTTGGAAGGGAAACGTCAAATGCACTGGGGTTGATACAGACTCCTGTCACTATAAAGACTTTTCTTCAGGGAGGTCTGCTGACCGGAGGTGGAAATGAGGCCCTTTTCAAACAAATCTGTTTTGCATGTTTTTTTGCTTTGTCTTTTTTTTCTTTTTGCAACTGCACATCCTTCCCTACTTTAAGCAATCACCAAATAAACAAAAATGTGTGATCACAGCTCCAAACATTATTGGAAATAAGGTGATAGGAAGTACTGATGGAAAGTGTTTATTCCTTGATCTTGACTCTGCACCTCTTCACACAGAGCATGAATGTGAGAGCTCACTATAGTATGCCACGTCCATATCAGGTAGAATTAGCATTCCCGGTCTCTTCCAGTCTAACACTGTAGGTATGAAGTCTTGACAATTCTCGGTGATTAATGTTTTTCACAAGTGTTCCTTTAAAAAATGAAATAGCACTACTATTTGGTGCATTTAAATGCATTTGCATTTCATTCAAGGGAAATGAGTTTTCTGTTTTAATTTCATCTCGGTTCCATTTAATTAAAGTCTAGCTCATTCTGTCATTGAACACTTTCTTAAGTGCTGGAGTTTTGCTAAATCATTCAATGTGAGTTTGAAATTTGGACAAGATTTTTCAAGCTATGAATAAATTTGCATCTATTGATGATTTTTGAATCAATAGATTCCCTCTTCCACCCTGAAGTTAATATAATGCTTTGTATTGTTCGAAAAACATTTTCATATATTATTTCACATGATTTTTGTAATAACTCCACAAAACAGGCAAATTGAGTCCCATTATCCACATTTTACAAACAGAAAACTGAGTTTCAAACAGATTAAGTGACCTACCCAAGACCACATAGCCAGTTAGCCACTGGATTAGACTTAGAAGTACATCTTCCGTTGACTAGTCCAGTGCATTTTACATGTACTATCCTCCTCCCTTTCCATCCATTTTGTCAAGGGAAATATGCAATTTTGCCCTTTTTCAACACTGCCAAAAGATTTTTTAATTTGGCTAGCATACATATTAGGAGATTAAGGCTGAATTTTAATGATCCTAAGGTCTTTTATGTGATAGGCACTGGGGAATGCTCTTACCAACATCATTTCTCATCTTAGTGAGACTCTATTTCAGAGAAGACAAGGCTCAGGGACGTTAAGTAACTTGCCAAAGTCACATACTTGCCTATGGTCTGCCTTCCTTGGTTCTCCCTCGGGCTATGGCTGCCTTGGTAAACTCATCCAGTCCAGCCTATACTCTAGAACCATGGCCAGGGGTTTTACCAAATCCCCCCAAATATCCTGTGACGACACTATTATTACTGGCATTGTCAAGACTTACTTAGTATTTTTACCTAGAAAACACTATGCTAGACATGAAAACACAGAAATATGAGCATAGTGTTTACCTTCGAGAAGTTTCCCATCCAACAAAAGTATACATTCCATACATAACAGCACAGAAATAAAGCAGTAGAGCAACAGACGGTTGCATTGTCCAAGCACCAAATAAATGTTTAAAACTTCAGGCTGTAAATACTATCAGAATAGGAAGAGGATCAATGTGGGCAAAGATAAGAGAATCTCCTAGAAAGGAGATAATATTTAATGAAAGAGTTCAGGTAAGTAGAGAGGAATAAGAGGGAATTATGTATAGGAGCAATTCTAAAAAGATTTATGCAGTGAGGAACAATCCTGGCATATTTGTAGGCAATCCTATTTTCTTATTTGTTATGATTTGTAGTGGAACTTGAAGTATGATAGGTTCAGTGGATTCTAAGATGATTCCTTTGGTTGATTTACCAGCTAGAACTGGATACGGCTGCAAGAACAGAAACCCCCAATTAACAGTGGCGTGAGATAATAGAGTTTGCTTTTCTTATATAAAAACATATATAGCTGTTAGAAGGTGGTTTCTGGTGCTGCTCAGTGATGCTGTCATGTAGACTGTCAGCTTTGACTATGCTTGCTGCATCATGGTTGCGTGAGGGCTGCTGCCATTTTCCCTATCAGTTCTTCCTTGAGGCGGGCAGAGGGTGGTAAGGGGGACCACACCAGCAGCACCTGCTCTTTTCATCTGGGAGAGGTTGTGGAACAGGGAACCAGGTTACCGTGCTTAATTTAGATCATAAAAGCATATTACTGTCCCAACTGAAGTCAGAGTTTTGATGGTAAGGAAAAAGGCAGGGATGAATATTTAGTAGGTAAGTAACAGTGTCTCTAGGAGTTACAGTCTCTTTTATATCCCACCAATAATAGAACTGCACTAATTCCCCCAGTTACCTGGGTCTTATTACATGAAATTATGGAGCAGCAGAAAGCCTGGGCAGCAGTCTCAGCAGAGCATGGTTAGACTTCGTAAGGAACTGGGATATTATTAGGGGTACCACAGCATCCCCTTCACAGAGTGGCAGCTCAAGTGCTTGGGGCATTTTTAGTTTCTCCAGCACTAGCTGACTACAACTTCCTACTCATGAATTCTATCCGTTTGTTCAGCTGTGTCTCTTGCTCTATTACTTCTATTTTTCTATTACCATGAAACTTTCTGTCTTCAGCTGACTAGGGATGCCAGATGAAACACAATATACCCAATTAAATTTGAATTTCTGATAAACAGCAGCTATATGACCTATACAATATTTGTGACATGCTTACACTAAAAAATGTTATCTATCTGAAATTCAAATTTAACTGGGAGTCCTGTATTTTCATTTGCTAATCTGACAATCCTAAAGCTAATCTATTTGACTAATCAGCAGTAAAAAAATGTCTATGCTGACAGGCCTCTAATATGATTCTGACCACAGCATAGACAGAGGCCTCTGGCTTAGAAATCTACCCCTAGCTCAATCATCATAGATCACTATGGTAGGCTCACAAAGGCAATGCATGGAAACAGATTCTTAAGGAATTTCCTGACTCTCCAGCCCAGTCAACAGGGTCTATGAATGGCATTCCCAGTATCAGATCTGGTTCAACAACTATGCCATTTCTTTCAGACAGCAGGTATGTTGGTTTTAGATATGCTAGCTTGCCTCCACATCTTTCACATTTCTCTGTATCAAAGAGTCCATAGATTCTTCTTTTCTAGGCGCACAATCAGCTCATATGCCAGGAGGCATTTGTTGACCTCCACAATGGGTAGGGTGTGCATGGAATAAAATGTGTTTTTTTGCACGATGCATACAATTTCCTATCATGTCTCTCCATTTACCTGAATTCTGTCTTTTGTTAAGGTTTATTCCCCTTCTGAGAGATCCAACAAATATATAGTAAGTTCTGTGCGTGAAGGATAGGTGGTAGAGGCTGGACTGGGCAAGTAGAAGAATAAGACATGGTCACTAGGCTCAAGGAACCCTCGAATCTCCCCTGATTGCTTTGTTTTATAATCTAATTGCACAATCTAATTTTCTAATCTTGCTATTTCCCTTCTGTTTCCTTGTTTCCCCTTTGATCTACAAGTACAGATTTATAAACTGTTGATTCTTTATTTTCAACAATATCTAATGTAAGAAGGGGAACACCATCAGAAATCCCATTTCTGACTTGCTTTCTTCTTGACTGAATCACTCTTTTACTCCTGTTCTTCTTGCTGCTCATTTCTCTGTATCATCTCTCTGTTTGTTTACTGCCAATAACATTTCTACACCAAAAGCAAAAGTCATGCACCACTCTTAACTCACACAGAGTTAGGATCACATAATCAAAGAATAATGGTGGGAGCTACCACAGAGGGCACCTCATTCTATGTTCTACCCCGTGCAGAAGCTCCCTTTTCAGCCTCTTAGATTCAGGATTGTTAAGCCTCTGTGTCAACACTATATGGCATGGACTATTCAGTTTTGGAACTATTATCAAATTACAACAAATCCTTGCCTATGGTGGATTATGTTTCCCTCTAACAGCTATCTATTAGTCCTGAGAATGTGGGCAATCCTTCTGCCCTGTGTAAGCCTTTCCTACAATGAAGATGCTCTTTAAGACCCTTGAACAAGTCTTCTCCATTTCCTCTCTTTCTCTGACTTTTCCTTATGCCATAATGTCCATATTCCTCTCCATTCCAGGTCACCCTTCTTCACAATGACCTCCACCTTCTCCATTCCCCTTCTAGAATATGGGACCCTCAATGTAGAATATGCTCTGCCAAAGGAGTGCCACCTCTCCTTTCTTACAACTGGTTAAAAGGAAGAGATTAATGAGTCTAGTTTTTATCATCTCTGAGCATGATACAGAGGAAAGAAAATGGCTTTTGCATGAGAGACTATGGACTCTGAGAAACAAACTGAGGGCTCCAGAGGGGATGGGGGTGGGGGAATGGGATAGGCTGGTGATGGGTAGTAAGGAGGGCACGTATTGCATGGTGCACTGGGTGTTATACGTAACTAATGAATCATGGAACTTTACATCAAAAACCAGGGATGTACTGTATGGTGACTAACATAATAAAAAATTATTATAAAAAAATGGCTTTTAGAATTCAGTCTGATATGTGTTCATATTTCAACTTATTATTTATTATCTTGAGACCATGTAGAAGTTTCTTTACCACTTATAACTTCTGTTTCCTCTTCTATAAAATGGAAATAATAATACCTATCTCCTATGAGGATAAAGAAAAGTATGTTAAGTGCCTTGAAAAATACTAAGTTGGGGTTCTGTAAAAAATTCTTGCTTTCTACATTTTCCCTCAGCTGGGGGAGCACAGAATAAAATGGCATATCCACACAACATGAAGAACAAAATCCTAGCTTCTCCTGTATTTCTTATATTGTCAGAAAAGTTCATGGGTAATGATTTTCTGTTTATCTAACTGATTTTCAGAGCCTTAAAAGGTAGGCTTGGGGGGTTACTGGCCACCTACATTTGTTGCCACACTTTCTATTTGTGACCACTAGTGCAATGTTCCCTATTTAGCCTTGGAGGCAGATATTCTCCAGCTCTGCAGAAAATCACAGAGGGAATTATTATCAGTTCTCTACTTCCCCAAAAGGGACTGGTCTCAATAGGCATTAGCCACAGGAAGAAGGATGATTGTCATTTTTCCTCCCACTTGAAAAAACAGTGTATGATGCTGCCATGAGAATTGATCATTACAGGTAGTAGAAGCAGTGTACCAGTAACTAAGTAATAATGAGGAGAGAGTTTCAGCTTTTCCAATGACTGTGGGGGCTCATCCTGGTTACTTCCTTAAAGGAGGCAAGATGCAAATATTCTAGAAATAGTTTTGCATATCTGTGTTGAACTCAATCCAATTTTAAACAAATCCATTTCTTATTGTATTTTTTTTAGTAGATGAAAGTCTCATTTTCCTCAGAGATAACATAGCTTTAAACAGTTGTGCATTATGCAAAAAACCCTATCATTCTATGCATGCCCTACCCATTGTGGAATATGGTGAAAATGATCCCAGAGCCATGTTAATAAACAGTACCTGAAGTGCTCCTAAATTCCCTAGTGATGAAATATGCAAGCTATATTTTGATAATAGCAGTGAAATTTATTTTCTCTTCACATTTATTTATGTTCCTCTGGGAACAATGTCGCGCTCCCTTTCCCAATTCAGAACAGACCTGGCTTTCACTATTCTGGAATGGAAAGAGTTTGAGGGTTGTGGTGGCCACATGGTGGCTCTGGGATTTGTGCCAAAGCTGTGCCTGACATGGGGCTCTGACAAAACCGTGTTCATCTGGGATTCAGGAAACAGGAGCAAGAAGATGCATTTACCCTCAGGCTATTCCTAAGTGACACCAGAACAGCTAGTCAGTTGAGTAAAAAATGTAGCCTGCTGCTTGCTTGGCAACAGGTTCTCTAAGCCCCTGTCACATTAGAACTGAACTTGGAAGGTGCTCAGAACTTACATATGAACTATTGGGCACAGGAGACTATTTTCTGGCTGAATATATTGTTCTGGTAACTTGAGTGCCTCAGTAATGATCAGTTTAAAATTTTGTGCAGACTACTAAACACTGCAGGCATATTTTTTCTTGCCTGTTTTATCTTATAGCTGTGAGGCGGCATGGGTTATGGTCAGAACTGTTTCTGAATCCTGACTCTAATTTTGCTCTAAGAGGGAGAGGCTGTAGGCAACTTCCTTAATGTGTCTGAGCATCTTTTTCTCAATCTGTAACATGGACATAATGTTATCTTTATGATACCTTTATTATAGGTTTTTTAGGATTATATATATATTATAAGTAATATATATAGGATAATGGATAATAAAGGATAGTACACATTATATATAGGAAAATATACATAGGGTAATATATGTATTATATATGCATACATATGTGTATATATACACATATACACTGTATGTATCTATATGTCTTTGGGTACACAACACAAACACACACAAACACACAGCCTAACAACATGCCTAGCACATTTAAGGTATTCAATAAATTTTAGTTCCCTTCCAAATTTCCTTCTCGAATACCCATAAATGAATTATAGGGGACTCATGTCACACATGGAGTTTATTTAAATGAACTCGCTACATGTACTCAGAGAAAAAAAAGAAGAGAGGGAGAGAGACAAAGAGAGTCACTTGCCAGTATTCATTTTACTTTTTTTAATGCAGGGCACCAATATGCCCCACTAAAAATACTTGATTTTATATTTTCTCCAGCAGCAAGGAAATGGCCATGTTCTGGCCAATAAGATGTCTATAAAAGTCCATAGGAGGGCATCCCATATAGTCTCTGTGGGAGAAGGTACTTTTCTTCTGAGCTTTTTTGCCCTTCTTCCTTTAATGCCTACAATGTGAAGGTGAAGCTTCAGCAGTCATCTTGATCTCATGAGGCTGTAAGAATGTAGACAGAGGCCATATGCCAAGGACAGTGGAAGGAAGAGTGAAAGACCAGGTCTCTGGTTGCATTGGTGAGCCCCAGAAACTGCTCTAGACTGTCTGTGTATGCTCTTCTTATTGCATGGAGCAAACGAGTTTCTACATGCTTAAGTCATTGGAGTATTTTTGTTTCATAGTGTTGTTAGTTGAGGCAAACACAGTCCTAATGGAAACAGTAGATGATTCCACCTGTCAGTGATCTGCCTGTTCTTTCAGTGATCTGGAGTGAAATGTGATATAATTCTGCCTTTCATAGTATATGCATCTCACTGTGTTGCTGTCAGTCTAGTTTTTAAGGTTTTATATTTTTCACACAGCTTGACCCCCAACACAAGCCAGCGGCTTCCTGAGTATTCATCTGAGATCTGAGGTTTGTGCTGCTACTGGAGGAAATCTTGCCCATGCTGCACTTGCTGAGTGATGCAAGTTGCCTTTCCAAAAACATTTTCATGGGCAGTTTTCTCCATGTGGGACTCTGGGATCATGCTCTGACCCTAGAACTAACTCTTGGGTAAGAAGTAGAAATAGTACATCAAACTGGGGAGCTGAGTTGATGGTAGCTGGAGGCAGAGAACAAAGCTGGGATGTGTGTGTGTGTGTGTGTGTGTGTGTGTGTGTGTGTGTGTGTACACGTACGCATGCATGCACGCATGCACTTACCTCAATGCATCTAACTGCAGGTGCATGTAATCCCAAAACTTTAGATCAAAGTGAGTTTTTCTCACAAGATAAAAAATGAAAAAGTAGAACATATGCTCTAGTAAGCTAAAAAAGATACAGTCATGTTCTTTTGTGTATTAATGAAATAAGTACATAATTTTGGAGGGTGTGATTGTATGAAGATATATGCTGAAGTAAATAAAATGCTACCAAAAATGTCTCATGGTGGTGCAGAAATCATTAGCATATCATTTTTAAATGTGTTATTTTCCATTATAAAAATCCCTAATTAGGTTTCATATATAAATATATGGAATCCTCATATTCAAAGTATTATAAATCATTCATTCCTCTAAACCTGAAATTTATTTAAATTCTTAAAATCTTTTATTAAAGATAATGTCTCCATATAGTTGCTACTTCTAGAGCAATGTTTTTCAGATGGCAATTTGTACCCCATTATTAATCATGAAATTAATTCAGGTGATTGTGATTCTTGTCTAAGAATTAAATAGAATACAAAATTACATGTATTGTATTTTGTGGGTATTATATTTTGTAGGTATTATATTTGTGATGTTTGTTTTGATTTTATATATGCATACATGGGTTTAAGGAATCTCAGTGTTTATTTCTTATTGTAGATTTCCCTAAAAAAAAAAAAAAAAGAGGTTTGAAATCACTGTTTCAGAGGGATTGGTATATACCCTGTTATGAATGGCTTCTCCGGGTGGTGTTGAGGTTGAGCATGAGGGTAATTTGGAGCTGTCCAACTGCTGACACAAAGAGGATGTTTGAGGCTCGATGCCTCAAGGATACTATTAGAGCATCTGGTAGCTGATCCTACAGAGAACAGTTGGGATTGCCACATTCTGGGAGCTACTACTGACATGAACAGCTATATCTGGAACAGCAGACTGAAAGCCTCCTTATTCTTTGACCTCATCCCTGCTAGTCATCTCAGAATAAGTTATCAGGGAGGCACAGAGAGATCAGGCCTTCTATCTGTGTGTTATCTGGGAAACACTTGTTGTTTTCTATCTAAAGAAAGAATCACTTAACTACACAAAGGATCTCATTCAGTTAGAGCCTCAACACTCAATACTCTTACTAGTGCACTGCAGTATATTTATCCAAAAATGTAAGTGAAATACATAAAATTGTCAAAGAGGTAGAATAAAATAACAGGAGTAAACTTAAACTAGAATTATAGCTCCATTAGAAAATAAAATAGACCACTCATATCATGGTCTGGTATCTAGGCTTCATGGTTTAGTCCAAAATTCTACTTATAAGATTTTAAAAAATAAGTTAGATCATGAAATTATAATATTATTGAACATAATGCTATAATGCTAACTCAGAATTAAGTGGATAGAAAAAGTAAGCCAGGTAGAGTGACCCTAAGCAATAACTCAGTCTTCAAATTTTCAACAGAAAATATTCCAGGATAGTTCTTGCACATTTGAGGCATTCAGTAAGTGTTAATTAATAAGAGTGCATTATCATATATAGCATAAAACAGTTTTCCACCCAAAGCGTCTGAATTCTAAATTAGCAGGATACAGAATTAATATACCAAAATTAATTGTATCTATAATACAGATAGGGACTGGAAAATGAAACTTAAGGAAAAAGCAATTACCTTTACAGTATCGTCAAATTTAAAATACTTAAGAATCAATTTAACAGAAGATATGAAAGTTATCCACACTGAAACTTACAAAGCATTGCTGAGAAGTTCTAAATATTTAAATATTTAAAGAAGTCCTAAAGAAGTGTTCAGAAACATCACATTCATTGATTGGAAGACAAAATAATGTTAATAATGTCAATTCTCCCTGTATTGATCTATAGATTTGAAACAATTACAATAAAAATCTCAGAAGGCAATTTTTTGAAGAAATTTACAAGCTAATTCTAAAAGTGACTTGGAGAAATGAAGAAGGTAGAATAGTCAAAACAATCTTGAAAAAGGATAGAGCAGGAGGATCTACAATAACTAATTTCAAAACTTAATATAAAGCAACTGTGATTAAGAATGTCATATTTTTATGCCATATTTGCATGGGATAGACAAATACATTGATGGAACAGATTAGAGTCTAGTTATAGACCCACAAACATAGGGTCAATTGATTTTCAAAAATGTGCCAATGGATTTCAATGGGAAAGTAACTTTTTTTCAATTTTATATCATAAACAAAAATATCTAAACATAAAAGCTAGAACTATTTTTTCTTTATGTGTATGCTATATATTTGTTTTGTATTTCATTGATTTCCTTTTACTCTTTATTATTTTCTTTCTTCTATTTGTGTTAGCTGGAACTTACTTTTCTAATTTCTTAGTGTTTATAGTATATAGCTTTAATTTATCCAAGTATGATCAAGTGAAAATAAACCACTTCCATTGTAGTACAAAAATCTTAAAGTAATTATACTTCTAATTTTTTCCTTCCAGGCTCGGTGCTATTAATGTGACACATTTAATTTTTATGCATATTATAAATTTGCATTTTGTTCAATGTTATTATTCAATTATCTTTTAAAAGAGATAACAAAAATTAAACAGGCTATATATTTATCCTGAAATTATTATTCCCAGTGCTCTTCATTTCTTTATATAGATTTGTATTTCCATTTGGTATAATTCTCCTGTCGGAAGGATGTTCTTTAGCATTCCTTGTTGGTGATAAGTTATTTCCACTTTCATTTTTCTGGAAAAGTCTTTATTTCACTTTCACTTCTGAATGATATTTTGCTGGTTATAGAATTCTTTTTTGTCTTTCAAGATTTTTTCAGTTCATTTTTTTTCTTGGTCCTTTAAAGATGTTGTTCCACTGTCTTCTGGTTTTATTTTTTCCCAGGAGAAATGGCATATTCTTACGTGCTTTATGTGCTGGCATCCTATTCTTTGTTCCTTACTGTAGGATGTCTTTTTTTCCTCTGGCTGCATTTAAGATTTTTTCTTTAATCCCTAATTTTTAGAAATTTGATTGAAATTGAAGTGCTTTGGTGGAGGTTTTCTCTTCCTGTTTCCTGTGCTTAGAATTGTTGAGCATTTTGGATATGTGGATTCACAATTTTCAACAAGTTTGGGAAAGTTTTAGCTATTATTTTTTCAAAATTTGTCTGCATCCCCCACTTTTCTTCTCCCCTTTGAAACCCTAATTACCCATATGTTAGGTCATAAGGAGTTGTTCTATAGGCCACAATGCAGTTTTTTATTTAAAAAATTTTTTTTCTGTGTTTTATTTTGGATCATTTCTGTTGCTACATTTTCAAGTTCACTAATATTTTCTTCTGCAGTGTCTAATCTATAGTTAACCCTATCTAGTGCATTTTTTAAAAAATCTCCCACATTGTAGTTGTCATCCACAAAAGTTTGATTTAGGTTTTATACACTCCCTTTTCTTTCCTTAACCTTTCAAATATATGCACTAGTTATTCCTTCTGTTTTAATGTCTTTGGCTGCAAATTTTAACCTCTGTGTCACTGCTGGATCAGTTTCACTTGACTGAGTTTTGTCATTGGCAGTCTTATTTTTCTGCTTCTTTGTGTATCTGGAAATATTATATTGGATGTCAAACACTGAATTTTAACTTGTTGTATGCTTATATGTTTGTGTTCCTACCAATATTCTTGAGCTTCATTCTGGAATGTAGTTAAGTTACCTAAAAAAATTGATCCTTTCAGGTCTTCTCTTCAGATTTATTAAGCAGGACCAGTACATGGCTCATACCAAGACTAATTGTTTCCACTCTTAAGACAGGACCGTGTGTGTATTTGATGTCATACTCTGTGAGTCATAAGGATTTCTAGTCTGGCTGTGGTAATAGGCACTAGTCCTAGACATATGTGACCAATGCACACAGTCTAGTCATAGATTGTTTCTGTATGTGTATGCACAGTAAGTACTCTGATGAATATTCAAAGGCCATCCCCTGTAGGTCTCCAGGGTTTTCTAAACTCTAGTACACAATCCTATGAATTCTAACCACTTTGGCCTTTCTATACTCTCAGCTTCATTTTCCCAACACAGGGAGTCTTTCAGGTTCCTTCTGATTTCCTCTTATCTGGGCTTTAGCTTGGAAATTCTTTTAAGGCATTAAGATAAAGCAATTATAGCTCTCATCTCATCTGTTTCCCATCTATAGGGATCACTGTCCTTTATTGCCTGATGTCCAATGTCTTTAAACCATTGTTTGATTTGTTTTGTCTATATTTCTGGTTTATTCAGGAGGGTATTTATGGTCCCTCAATTCTGGCTGGAAATAGAAGTCCTCTCTTCACTGGATTTTCTATCCCCACAATGCCTAGTGCAGTGCTCATTAAGTGTTTGTTAAATGACAGAGTTTATGATGAAAATTTCAATATCAACGGTATATGATATTTTACTAAGCAGGGACTATTGGAAGCAAAAATAGTATTCATTTGCAGAATAAGACCTAAGAGCTAAGAAATGTTTCTACCAGTTGGTGCAATATTCAGATCTCATTAGGCAGGGAAACTTCACAGAAACTGGCAAAGAATATTTCTGCATGCAAGATGGAGAGAAAGCCTTTTGCACCTGAGAGGAAAATTTTTCTGGGAAAATGAGATGCGTTAGCCTTGCTTTTCCTCCCTGTTTCATGTTAATAGCAGTCATACATCTCCAACAAAAAAGAAGCAGAGTTGAATGAATTTTCTCAGGATCTAGCACACAAAAAAAACAAGAGCAAAACGGGAATAGACTCTACTCAATTTCTGTACAATATCTTTAGATAAATGAAAGTCAGCCTATAACAAATACCAGTTCTTTTTAATTCTCTCTCTTCTATCAGCCCCAGCAGACCTTTCTAACTCTATGTAAGGACAGTCCCTTCCAGCATGTTAAAATATAAAAGGTATGTAAGATTTTATGCAAGCTGAATAACCTGAATTAAAATTATGGTCTAATCTTCTAATAAATCTTCCTGGTACTAAGGGTCTTAGGTCAGTAAATGTGTTAATTCTGACTAAATTCAGCCTTATACTGTGAAGCTTTGGCAGGCACCATTTATGAGCTAGGAAGCAGATCTGGAACCATGAACTGTATTGTTGGTGATGAATGTAGTGTTTATTTAGCTAGACCATATGGGGACTATAGCCTCATATTGCTACAGAAATAATTAATGTTAATATTCACAAAAAGATTCCAAGTTTTACTTTTTTATTTGTTATACTGCTATATCTGGCCTCATACTTCGAGGAGGAACCCTTATGGCCATGAGCAGAGACTAGAAAAGGCTATTTTAGAGTGTCTTGGGAGAATGGCCTGTTACCTGCCCATGGCAGGGGAGGACAGCTGTTACCTTTTTTTTTAAGTTAAAATTTGGTGAGCTGCTCAACTTCTAAAGGTCTTGGGGTTTGATGTATCTGGAAGGCTAAGGTCCCACAGCATGACTGTCTCAGGGACTGCAGTTAGTCCAGCTATAACTCTCTCAAATTGTCAGTTACCTTTTTGGGTTTGCTATTACAGACTCAGCTGGAAGCAGCTTGCTGGTTTGACTGCACCATCAGGCTTTAAGAAGTTCATTTCTTATACCTTCCATAGGTCATCAGAAAAAATCCAGAGGTGTTGTTCAGAAAAAATTGTTAGCGGCAAAATGAAATTGGTCATTCTTTCTTTGAGTCCATTAAAGAGAGGTTCCACCCTCTGACCTCAGAATCTTCTGAGGGTGGATCATAAAAATGCTCAAGGAGAATGGTCTCCAAGAGTAGTGGGGGGAGTGGTGATTGGCTAAAGAAAAACTGTTGACAGTTGTTGAGCTTACTTCTCTTTTGGGATTCCAGCTACCACTGCAAAGCCTTCCCCAATTCATTTATTGTATAAATATTTATCGAATACTTTCTATATGGCAGACACTTTATTTACTACTGGTGATCATGACACAGACCTAGTCCCTGCCTTTACTGCGCTTACAGTCTAACAGAAGTGCTATTTAAAAAAAAACGGAGGGGCGCCTGGGTGGCTCAGTAGTTGAGCGTCTGCCTTCGGCTCAGGGCGTGATCCCGGAGTCCTGGAATTGAGCCCCACATCAGGCTCCTCCACTGGGAGCCTGCTTCTTCCTCTCCCACTCCCCCTGCTTGTGTTCCCTCTCTCACTGGCTGTCTCTCTCTCTGTCAAGTAAATAAATAAAAAGAATCTTTAAAAAAAAATAAAAAAATTTTAAAAATTGATTGCAGTTGTGACAAATGTGGAGAAATACAGGGTGCTATGAAGCCTAAAACCAGAGGACATTTGAGTTAGTGATAGTCACAGTTTTCCTGAGGATGTGCCACTTGTGCTGAATTTTGCATACTGAGTAAGGAGTCAACCATGTGACAAAGAATGAGGTCTTCCTTCCTTTCCCTCCCAATGGCACCCAAAGTTGCCTGAAAAAACTCAGCACCCTCACACCTGAAAAGGAGATTTATGTACAGAAGTACAAGGTCCATGTATCTGATATCAGTTGGTCAGTCTCATTACTTGAGTGTAAGCCAGAAAGCTGGGCTGCATACTAAGCAAGAGAAGATAGGTACAAAGGGATATATGAATTAGTTATGTGTATAGCACAAAGATGGAGCTTATATGAGATTTCTTATTAATAATAGCAAAAATATTATGCAGCAGATAAAAGTATCTCCACTTGATCAATAAGGACAGTAATACATAAAGAGTTAAAGCCCTTGCTCCATATTCACAGATAGTAGTAGGCTGATGGCATTCAAACACAGATCTCCAGTTTTTCCATCTTGCCTCCAAGGACTGCAAGGGAAATGGGGTATCACGTTCCATCCTCAATGTGAATGACTTAGTTAATACTCTTAAAAGAGAATAATAGTCAAGAATTTATTTATTTTTTTGTGTTTCTCTCACTTGACTGAAAGTCCAAGCAGGGTAGGACCACTTCTCCCTTTGTTTGCTGCTTTATACCCTGTGTTTTACACATTGTATGGCAAGAAGTAAACATTCCATAAATGTTTTTGTATACATGAATCAATATAAAGACAAACAGGACAATCTAGAAGTGAAAAAACTTCTGTAAACAAGTAACTGTAACATAAGGCAAAAGATGGTAATACTGATAAGAGAAATTTGTTTCTAATGTTATGGGAGTTCAGAAGAAGGAGACATTTCTTCTGCCTGGAGGAATCAGGAAATCCTTCATGGGATCTGACTCAGTCTTGAAAATGAGTAAAACTTGGGTGAGCATAGATGAGAATAAGCATGCATGACAAAGAAATAGGATGACCAAACATACGAAGACTGGAAATCTAAGATCATATGTAGACAGCAGCAAGGAATTTAATCTGAAATTTAGGATGGCATGAAAGAAAATTCTGGGTTTCAACTGAAAAAACTCCAGACCCTAAGAAGCCTAGATTCTAGGCTGGAAGAGAGGATGTGACCATGAAGTCATACACCAGAGGAGAAGAAATAACAGGTGTTGTCTGGGGTATCTGTTGCATCATAACAAACCACCCCAAAACTTCGTCTTAAAACAATTATTTAGCCACGAATCTGCAATATGAGCAGGGTTCAGCAGGCAGTCTCTGTTTCATAGACACTAACTAGAGTAGTTTCAGGAGTGGAAATCAATTGGAATCAATTAAAGGCTCATTTATTTACATGTCTGAAGGTCGATGTTAGCTCACAGCTGGGACCTCAACTCCTCCACTAGGGCTGTCAGTGGGAACACTTACCTATGGCCTCTCCCTGTGACTTAGGCTTCCTCTCAACAAGGTAGCTGGGTTTTAAGAGCAAGCATCCAAAGAGGATCAGGTGGAAGTTGTATTGCCATTTTATAACAGCCTCAGGAGTCACATAGTGTCACTTTGTTTGTAGTCACAGGGGTGCTCAGATTCAAGGGGAGGGAACAAGACCCTACTTCTCAATGGGAGGAGGGTCAACATCCATTTCAAGCAGAGCAAGTGGGATGGGATGTGTTGGTGCAGCCATCTTTAGAAAATACAATTTAAAGGTATGTTGTGTTGCAAGTCAGCAGGAAATTATGGGGTAAACAGAGGTACAAAAAGATCTGCCCTTGCCCCAGAGAGTGGACAATGTATTAGTGGCAGGGAGTGCGGTTGAGGGGTTGGGTCAGGAGTAAGCCATGTGTATAATAACAAAAGCCCATATGTAGGAAGTGCTTGCTCCGGTCTGCACTGGCCACACTGATGAGAGGAAGAATCCACTCTCATTTACTCAGTGACTTGCACAAACAAGCCTGATTAGTAAGACACTAGATCCAAGATTTAGTGAACAATAAAATCTGTTGTTGAAACAAAGAAGACATAGATGTATATCAGTCAAGTTCTAAGAAATCTTTGGGCAAATGTGACTTGTTTATTCTGTAGAACAGATTCAATTCTGTCAAACTTTTGGAATGCCGGGCCAATATCCCTAATCTCACTTGTACTTCTCCAGAGTCAGACAGAAGGTACAGAGAAACCCCTCGGTTAGATGCTCTGATATGATCAAACATCTGAGCACAACAATTTTCAAACATTTCCCCTGTAGCTTCAAATCCTGCAGGTGCTGATATATGACTGCTTTCCTGGGAGACATAAGTCAAGCCCAAGGTATGTGAAATTCCCAAGCCTACCTAGGTTACTTAATTCCCTTAATGTCCATGTTATTTCAAAGTTCCTTTCTCTCTATCTCATAGTCTCTCTTAACTCATTCCAATGTAAGCAGAGCTGACAGAGAAATCAGAAGAATCCTCACAAGCCTGGTAGAAAACAAAGCAACAAAAGGAAGAAACAACTGAATGAACTGGGGCACAGGTGCATATGAAGGCAAGAAGGAGACCGAGGGGAACAGTGCTGGCAAGAGAAGTCTATGGGGAGGAGGCATCTCTGTGTTTGTTTAACGTGTCCAGTTCCTTGACAGCTTGAATCTCTGTGCAGGAAGCAGATTTAAAACAAGTGTAGAGAAAAATCCTGACCCCGCAGGTGGTTACACCCTTGGCTCACCACAGAGGTCAGGTGGGTTCACCTTCTACTCAGGCCTTATCTTTGTTGTGTTCCTCAGCTTTCACCCAATATCTGAAGCCTCACTCCTGGTTGCACTGTCTGGCACGTGTGGCAGTATTAAGCTGGAAGCACCAACCAGCTGTTCTCTAGAAGCTTACCCTACACCCTCCCTACATTGCAGGAACCACTATCCCTTCCACCTGAGCAGAGACTGGCCTTTACACAATAAGCCCTTTCTTCCCTTTGACCTTATGCCTGAAATTTCAGATTCTCCCCTTAGATATCTTTGTCAGGATAGCAGATATCAGAAGGAAAGGGATGAATTAGGATCGTAGAAACCGGAAGAAATGAGGACCCGGAGGAAGGGTCCTTTGGATGTCCTCCAGTTACTAGCAAGTGGNCAAGAAAGAGTGTCCTCATCTGATCAGGAATATCCCCGTCACGTTCTCTCCACCCTCTAGACTTCTCATAAGACTTCAGTGGCAGTTTAGAGGAAAGCCTCTTTTGTGAACTACAACATGATATATGGAGGAAGGCATTAATTAATGTTAATATCATTACCCACTATTACTACTGAAAAAAGACACCTCAGATGCAGAATGGTGGGTCAGCAGATTAATCTTCCCATACTCTATTCAAAAGCAAATTCTGACACTTAATTTGAGATACATTTTTCCCTTCCTTGATGGAAATTAAGGGGAAAAAGTGAGGAGGATGGTTCTTTTGAAAGATTTGCCTGTATTTTTAACTCGTTTCAAGCCCCAGCTTCAAAAGCAGTGAGTTGCTTCATTTAATCAGAGAGAAAGTATATCCCACAAAAGGCAGCTCCCTGAAGGGCGAGCAGCTCAAACTCTGTTTCCATGGCTGCCTGCTGCAACAATATTTTTACTGAACTAAGCATTGCTAATTTTAGCCACGGATTATCTGGAAAGCAAGGAAGAAATATATGAAAGGCAATTTTTACCTGAGCCACACTGAGCCCCAGAGAACTTTTACTAAGATAGAGATGCTACTAGAAAAAGCAACTATGTAATTCCAATGCCTTGGGGACATTTGTCAACCACTCTCCATCAGCACCTGGTCGAAGGAGGGAGATACCATTTTCCTGATTCAGGAAGAAATGGAAACTCAGTGGTGAAATTATTTGATTCAGATCATGACAGCCTGTATAAGAAAGCAGAGTATCACCCTGGTAACTTCAGTTCCCAGCCTGGCTTCTGGTCCCAGGCCCTTCCATTAAAGGAACAATATTTGCTTTGAAGGCTAAGCTATTTTGGATGCTGGTTTCAGTAAGCTGTCTCGTGATGGGACTTGAAATAAAGATCTGCATGGGAAGGACAGGAATTAATATCTATAATAAGGTTGCTTTGATTTTGAAAAAGACATTAAGATAAAAAATAGCAATACACAGATGCTGGCCCATTCATAAAGAGGCAGATACTCCTGAAATAAGGACCTTAAATTATCTACAAAGAAGTCATAGAGAGGCAGATACATTCCTTATGATCTCAGCTGCTGTATCTTCCACAAGCAACAAATCCTCCAGGCAATAATGGATTGCACAAATTGCATTTGGAATTGTCCAGATCCCAGCATGGGATGCAGATGTAATCCCTGTGGGATCTCTGAATGAGGAGGTGATGAGCCCTTGTGAACAGGGGTAGAGAGCCAAATCAGGCCCCTGTGGGTACTGTCTGGCTGCTTTGGCAAATCATGGTGGGTCCCAGTCTGAGGTCCCCCCAGGCTCACTCCCTGGGGTCAGTGGCTGCAGCCCTGAGAGGAGAATCTAGTCATAGATGGCCTTCTGCTAATCTCAGAATGCTCTGTTTTTCCTTCTTTTCCTCACTCCTTCTTTCAGACTCTCATTTTACTAAGGTATAGAAAACTAATAAAAGCAGTATTATCCTGTAGGAAATTTGTTTTTCTCACTAAGCTAAGCCAGGAGCTAAAGAGAGTTATTGGCAATCCTAGCAGGAGGGGAAAGAGAACCGTTTTTGAAAAGTCTTCTAAGACACAGACTGATTTCTGTGCCAGGAAAACTGGCAGGTTCTTGAGGGAGGGGCCAAAGAGGGACAGTCACAAGCTTCCCTTCCCCAGGGATTTCTCATGATCCAGGGAAATTCTGATCCAGGAGTCCTATGGGATTCCACAAGATCACTCAAGAGTGGAACGATACTCCTTACAGAGAGCCTGGGGAATAAGGAGCCTGGGTCACACTGCATATGGTGTGCCCTGCAGAAGAACTTGGATAATAACCTATAGGTAACCAGAGCCACTGGGCGTGGTGAACAGAGGGATAACATGGCACTTTTTCCTATGAGAGACAACTCTAGTTACGGTGTGGAGCATGGATTCGTGGGAGCAAAAGTGAAAACAAGTCACCATTGCCGACAACTTCTCTTCTTTTTTTTCTCTCTTAAGATTTATTTATTTATTTCAGAGAGAGAGAGAGCATGAGCAGGGAGAAAGGGAGGAGCAGAGGGAGAGGGAGACAAGCAGACACCCCGCTGAGTGGGGAGCCTGTCACAGTGCTCCACCTTGGGACCCCAAAATCATAACCTGAGCTGAAATCAAGAGTCAGATGTTCAACCAACTGAGCCACCTAGGCACCCCACAGACAACTTCTTGTGTTTCACTGCTTCCTTCACTGCCTTTATATCAATTTAGCTTTTGCCATATTAACACATATATTAACTTTTTAAATGAAATGGGGAAATAACTGTTATAATATCCTAGTAAATTAAAAAGCAGGGTAAAAAATTACAAATGATTTTAATCTTAACATCGTTAAGTACGCGAAGAAAAGTTACTGGAAGGAGATGTGTCAAACTTTAATCAGAAGTCAATTTATCTTAAGGAAATAATCAGCGCTGGAAAAAGTGGACTATGTTTAAGAATATTCACTTTGGGGCACCTAGGTAGCTCAGTTGGTTAAATGTCAGCCTTCAGCTCAGGTCCCAATCCCAATCTAGCCCCCTATCTGGCTCCCTGCTCAGTAGGGAGTCTGCTTCTCCCTCTACCCCTCCCCCTGCTTGTGCTCTTTTCCCCTCTCTATCTCTAATAAATAAATAAATAAAATCTTTAAGAAAAAGAATGTTCACTTTTATCTATAAATGAAAAAATAGAAGAAAATTAAATACTTAATAAGGGAAGTTCAAGAAAATTATAGTAAATCTAAAATATATATGCAAATATTTTACCATAGATTAGTCATGTGATGCAACAAATATAGACAAATGAAATGGAAGCTTCCAAAGAACTCCAAGAAGAGCACGATCCCAAATTTGTATGTTTATACACACGCATGTGAGAGTATACATGTGTATTGTAGTAGGAAGTATTTATATATTATTGTAACTAAGAGCATAAGCTTAAGAGTCACATACAGTAGCTAGGTACCATTGGGCAAGTTTCTTAGCCATTCTGTGCCTCAGTTTCTTCATTCATAAAATGAATAATAGTTCCTTCTTCAAAGGGTTATTATGAAGATTAAATAAATTAATATGTATAAAGTATGAGTGCCTGTCATATTATGTTAGCAATTATTATTAGTTATGAAATACAAATACAAGAAAAGAATGCATGTTAAAATATTTTCAACATCCAATCTCCAGGTTATTGGTTATGAGTGATTTGTATGCATTTTGTGTTACAAATATTCCATAAAAGTATGTGTTAATTAAATATTCAGGGAAAAAATTACTCAAAAAAAAATGTGAGTTGTCCAAAGGGCCAATGCTCCTGACCCTGAGCCCGGATCATTTAATAAGAAGCCTCCTAAACTAGGAATGCATGTGCTAGTTTGAAGTCCCACCTCCAAGACCATCCATGACTGTGAACTTGGACTGCCCAGACAACCTGAGTCTGAGCTTTCCCACCTGCTGAATGTGAATAACTAGATCTCTTCTATCTTACAGCACTGCTGGCAGATCCAAGATAACAAATGTGAAAGTTCACTGTCAAGCTATAAAAGCCAGTACACATGCAAGGATTTCCTAATAAAGCAATTCCCTCACTGGCTCTCTTCTTGTTTCTCCACCTGCAGACTGCAAATCTCAATGCAGAGGATGGTGCCTATTGGTTAGGTAATTACTGTAGCGTTTGTAGCCTTTGAAAAGCATGGGGCTGTTTAGGATGCATGATAATTTTGCAAATCAGCAGCTCTTGATTACTCAGGGAAAGTCCATGTTGTTTGGGGTGATCTGTGCCATTTGCTTCTCTGCTTCTTTTTCCTGTTGTCAGCCTTTTCTCATTTTATTACTTATTAGCAACTGGCTGTGAGGTAAGGAAGAAAATATAAAGGGGGGATGACACATTAGCCATAAAATAAAAAATGCAACTTTTTAGTGAAAATAGCATCAGTGAGGGAAGATGCTGGAGCCTGCTGTGTTTTTAGAAGGAGATCCAGTTAACCTGTGACTTTTATTACTGCCTTGATTTAAAACCTTGGCAAAGTGTATGTGCCCTTCCCACACATTCAGAGATGTCGTCTTGCTGCTGAAGGCTCAAGGCACTCGTTAGTGTTAAGAATACGGCCTACATTTCCAAATTTGGTTATACTCCTCATTGCCGTGCTTTAGATTGAAGAGTCTTCTTCCAGAAGTGTGAAAATACCCTCAGTGCCTGCCCATGCTCCTTCATATCTGCATGCCTGGTCTGCATCCCATAACCCACCTTCCACCACAAAAGGCTCTTCCCATAAGTGACTCTAGTCTTGTGTCTCCAAGGGTAGAGCTGGCATTTCCCATCTCAAGCTGGAGATGGAAAAGGCCCATTTTCCATGCTTATTTCTTCTGGGGGTCATGTAGCATGAGGTACTTCTCAAGATGGTCTCAACCATATAGAAATTTGGGAGGTTTGGGGCACAAAACCCCAACCAAATCCATATCCAGTCAATGACCTTTAGAGAGAGAAATGTTGACATCAAGGAACATAAGGATGTGGCGTCAAAGTATCACATCATGATGAGAGTCCAGGCTACATTAGTAGGTCTCCAGCTCTAAGTAACAAAAAGTCCAGTCACATTAGTTTAAGGAGAATATGGGCTCACCGAAGGAATGACAGAGAATGACAGGAACTCCAGTGACTTGTATACTTTCAGGACACCCTCTCCCTTCCACATCTCCTTTATAGAGTCTATTCTCTTAGGCTGACTGTCCTTGGAACCCATGGCAACAAGCACCACCAGACTTTTATCTTTCAAGCCTCATAACCAGAAAAGAGAGTTCTTGCCTCTCTGAAGGCACATCTATGGGTCAGGATGGCTGCTGGTCTTCAAAGAACTGTGACTATCACATATGGCCTCTTTTTCTCATGATTTTCCTAATGCACATGTAACACGGGTATGTGATGTTCATGTATATGGATATATATAAACGATTCAATTACAAAAATTTAGCAGGAGGAGAGACTTTAGCCTCACTTGCTGCCCATGAGGAGTGGGGGAAAATTCTGATGGTGAGACACAGAATTCTCTGTCTCTCCAATTTCCTAGTGATAGAGGAATGACAAACAGATAACTCCAGACTTCCATGCTGAAGTCCCATCTGATGATTACCTATACTGGTTTCATATGTGTATTTTAGAATTTAAATTAACCATTTGAGGAAAACAGGTCATCCTATACAACCAGAAAAGCACATTCTGGTGTTTTCCAACCACAGTATTGGCCCAGGAGCTACAGGGCCTGTGTTATGGTACATTAACAATAAAAAGGCGTGTGCCTAGAGCCAGGTCACCTGGTTTCAAACTTTCATTCTTTAGCTCACTAACTATATGGCTTTGAACCTCTCTGGGACATTTTCCACATCTGAACATGGGGATAATAAAAACTTTTGTTGGGGTTTGAAGCGACTAAAAATCCTAGATCTTATGAGCTTCCAAGAGACTGTGGGCTGCTGTGCAGACACTAACTGAGTTGGTGGCACGAAGAAATATGACTCGCTGTCAGCTATGAAGTCCACAGAGTCCAAAGGGCAAGTCAGAGAGAAGTTAAAGCTCAGGGTTCTGAGGCCACTTTGTGCAAAACTGTAAATGCATAAACACAATAAAATGGAAAAACCCAGACCAATAGATGTCTAGTCATACCACAAATTAGTCAGAGCACCCTTCCCCCATGGAGAGAAACCAGTGAGGGATAGAAGAAAGGACTTACGTTATTTTCTGAGAATTCTGAGAGGTGTAAATTTCTTATTTTTACAGGCTGAGGTAAAAAAGCAAAAAGAACTATACAGCAGTTTGCCCTATATCTGGCTTTCAGAGTTGGAATGAGGACTATTAGATTATATAATCAAGTGTATTTTATAAAAATCCATGCATCTTATAATGCAGAAATCCTAAAAAGCATTTTAACTGTAGTAAACACAGAATGACACATCATTGTCTCCTGGATTCCCTTGTCATTTGATTCACTTTCATCTAGCGATGATCCACCTGCCTTCCTCAGAGTCTCCCTTCACCTTGAAATTTGAACAGGGGTAAAGGACACACAGAGAAAGGCAGGAGAGTGAGAAGAATGGGAAGGCTGCAGGCTGGCTTCTTTCCAGTTCATTCCTTAATCTCCTATGTGGATGCTCATGGTTGTGAAGGAAAAAAAAAAAGGCAGTGAAGGCCATTGCAACACCCCAATCTTAAATATTATATTAAAAAAGCTTTCAGAAGGAAAGAAAGAAAGACTTAAATAAAATCCCTTGCCAAGAAGAGTTGCACCGAAGCTTGACAATGGAACTGATGGCTAGTAATATATTTGGGGTTACAGCAAGAGTCCCAAGTACAAATGTGTTCATTGTATGTTCCGGTGTCTTACATTCAGATAAATGAATGGTTCAGGGCATATATTTGCAAATTCTCATAGAGAACAAAAAAAAAATTTATATCCTGGAACACACTCAGATCAGGGTTATCCAACTAACTCTGGTTTTTTTCCCCAAGAGAGAATGACCAAACATTTCAGTTTAAAGTGAAAATGAGAGCAAAATACTCTTGAAGGACAAAGTGCAGTTGTATTTCTGAATAACACAATTAAAACTTTAAAAATATTTGAAACTGACAAATACCCCAAATCTAAGCTGATTTCAAGAACTAATCAACATGAGATAATACACGGAGCTTCAGTTGAGAACATCAAAAACTAATAGGATTTGAAATGTAAATACCAGGGATTTTGGTATATTGCTTGAAATGTCCCATTTCTCAGTGGGAACAAAAAGTACAGCTTCTAACTTATTTAATATTCCTAAAAGATTTATTTGGTGCCTACCATAACCCAGATATTACAGAAAGTACTGAGGACATTGTATCTTGCCTATGTTTTTGGTTATGTTTATCTGCAGCTCAAGAGGGAATAACAACATGCAGGACTCTGAAGCAGCAGAAGCATAAAGGGACCAGATTACACTTACAGGTCTCACACATGCCCCTAAGAAAGGGCATCACCCAGAAAATGTAGGCAGTAACCATCAGAGCAATAAAAAAGGCAACAACAATGAACATAGAGGGGAAAGACTTTTCATCCAAAAGCCCTAGACAATAGGACTGGGGAACCTATGGCCTCTGGAGTTGATTTCAGCCTCAGCTGAATTTTAATTCTTATGTAGAACAAGTGCAAATGTGTAACTTGTAAATAAAGGAGAAATAATTACATGGAAGAATATTATTCAGCCTTAAAAAAAGGATATCCTGCCATTTGCAAGAAATGGATGAACCTAGAGGACATTAAGCCAAGTAAAGTAAGTTAGTTATAAAAGGACACATACTGCATAATTTCACTTATACGCAGTATCTAAAACAGTCAAGCTCCTAGAAGCGGAGAATAGAAGGGTGTTTGCCAGGGACCGGGGGAAGGCAGAAGTGAGACATTGTTCAATGAGTACTAAAGTTTCAGTTATTCCAGAAGAATAAATTCTAAAGAACTATTGTAGTATGACATAATACCTACTGTTAACAATATGGTATTGTGTTTTTTAAAAGTCTTAAGACAACAGATCTCATGCTAAGTTTTTTTCACACACACACACACACACACACACACACAAGAACACAAGAAAAATTCTTAGAGGTGATGGATATGTTCAGTACTTGATTGTGGTGATGGTATCATAGATGTATGCATGTGTTCAAATTCATCAAAATGTGAATATTCAACGTGTGCAAATTTTTGTGTATCAGCTATATCTCAGCAAATCTAAAGCACAGGCTGGAAAAAAAAAAAAAGAAAGATTAATTTTGTCTGGGAAAAAGGATGGTTTCCAAATGGTGAAGAGTTCACTGGAGCATTGAAGGGTGGTTACAGGCAGTGCTCACCCGTTCTAATGCTCGCAGGCCAGAGGGGAAGGTCTGTCCAGGAGTTCCATGCTGTTGTCGCCCCCTCTGTAGGTTTCTGGATTTCTACTTCCCTTTACTGTGTTCTTGCATCTGAAACTCTCTTTGTGGTGCCCTTCTGCCCTGTAGTCTTTTTCCCTCAAGTAGTATCTCTCTGTATCTCATCGAGATGTGTGTACATATAGAGATAGGTATATTTGCACACACACATATACATAATATATTCGTATTCTCTCCTATATTCTCTTTATTTTTCTTCTTTCATTTTCTGTGATATAGAATTGAAAAATGAGTTTTGTATTTCTCGAATAGTAAAGTTGCTCGAATATCACGTATTTCATGTTTCTTGAATTGTTTTGAAATTTCCTAAAGAAGGTAAGTGCAGTTGTTTAAATTTCTCTGTAATTAAAAAACAAGACCAAAGAAACAGAGTTGTCACCTGCCCAGCATCTGGCTGATTGTACGTGTGCGTGTGTGTGTGTGTGTGTGTGTGAGAGAGAGAGAGAGAGAGAGAGAGAGAAAGAGAGATAGATGAAGGGAGGATAATAATTAAAGTTAGAGCAAAGGCCTTGAGCAGAAAACACATTCCTCACTTCTGTTACAGAAAGCAGCAGTTTCTATCTTACCCCCTCACTCTAGCTCCAAGTAAAGAATAGAAAAGTAAAGAAAGCAGATTATAGTTATGGTCCTGCAGACTGCGGTATCTTATTGATATGTTATATTAACTCTTTCTTCCTGAAAGTTGGTTCTAATGTTTTGTTTGCTTTTTCTCCAGAAAGAGAAAAAAAATCCTCCTGTCAGCTTTATAATCTACCTAGGAATTAACAGGTTTTCAGAAATGTTTATTAAAAAATTAATTAGTGAATATTGTATATTTATAGAAGATGTGACTGGATTCTTGTAAGTTGACTTGCTTTCTCTTTTAATATTTAAAAATAAACATAAGGCTGGCTGGAAGAGTGTGGACATAGATTATCAGTAAGAGTATTTTTTTTCTCTAGCTATTGGAAATACTTATAAAGCCTCAGTGAAATATAACTTAGGCTGCGTTTTAATTAGACTTCAATGTTTTCTCTCTGATGGCATCTGGAGAACAATCTGGCTCCATTTCCCGCAATAAGATGCCTTTTGTGGATTGATATTTCAGAATACACCTCAGAGTCACTAGAAAGCACAGCGAAGCTGTCAGCACCCAAAGCTGCCTGTGGTCATCAAACTGGAGAGAGTCATTTTTAGTAGAACTATCCATATCAACTATCGAGGTGAGACTACATCTATAGGGCATGAATAAAGCTTTTCTGGCCCATCCTGACAAAACCTTCAACGATAATTGATACAACTGTCTGTCAGAATCCTGCTTTCAGTTGCAAAGAGAGTGTACCAGATCCGGAGGGGGGGCAAGATGAGGGGTCGCTACCCCCACACAGCAGGCCACTTCCCTATCTACAAGTGTTCAAGGCTTTCCCATTGCTGTTAGGATAGAGAATAAGCTTGCTACCAGTGTGATTTGGGTCCTAACCAGACTCTTTTCTCACTGCTCATTCTCTCAAGCTTTTGTTCAACTGCTTAGATAGGTCATCTCTCTCTAATTCACTGGTCTTCAATTAATCTAATTCTCTGCCTCATAGAATGTCTCCTTACTCTTTCTCTCACCTTTCTTCCATTGTCTGACTTAACTTTCCAGTGTTGGTTTAAATGTCTCTACCTCCAGAACATTTCCTCTTATCTCCAAACTTCATGTCTGCTTCCCCACCCAAATGCTTCCAGAGCACCCAACATTCCCCCTACCACAGCATTTCACATCATACCTTGCTCATCTCCTTGTCTGCATACTCCACTTGATGAAAAGCACTGAGATGTCGTCCTCAGTCTTGTACACCATTGTGTCCAAAGCACCCACCACAGGCACTCAATAAATATTTTTTCAAATGAACAAATTTCAGATCATGTGAGGTGGTACCAGTATTAGGGAATTAAGGTTGGGGGGGATGGACAGGTGAGTCATAAAGACTGAGCAGAGAGCTATGGCCCAGCACATAGTATACATTAGGTAGATATCTAAGTAATACCAGCTAAGGGCTGCAGGTGGGTGTCCCTGAGATTAGCAAAGTCTGCATACAGAGATCTGGCTTTGAGTTTCAAGTACCTCAGTATGGAAATCAGCATTCAGAACCCTGAGTCTTGTCTTTAGGAAAGTTTTCCAATGCAAGGGAGAAGTCCAGTCCCAAAGGACTGTATATGGATCAAGATACAAGGTAGAGACCCAATTACTGGAATCAGTATATAATACAAATGATTGGGCATCAAGAACAGGTGAGAACACATCAATTAGGCCTGACGTACGAGGTCAGAGTGGAGCTAGAACAAGGTGGAAGATGTAGACCGTAGGAATCCTTGGGTTTCCTAAAACCCAGCAAAATAATTGGTTCTAGAGCCTGAAGAAAAGCTGGGCCTGTGGAGGCTGAAGAGCTCCTAATATGTTGATCTGAGAGAGGTGAGGACAAAGACCAAGGAAATCATCATACCTGTCAGGCAATTCAGTCATTAGGAAGGCCAAATTGACTTGACTAACAGGGCTGCATCTAGTGGGTACTTTGCATAGACAATCACTGGACAATCTTCTTGGAAGCTGGGGAGGGAGGCAAAGCCAGAGCAGATCCCCAGATCTTCAGTGCACACTGCATTTACTGTTCCTTCAGAGAGTTTTCTACTTAACCCCAGGACCAAGTTGTTTGCAGAGAACTTGTGTCTTTCTCAGGCCTGCATGTTGGTGCCTTTGCCAAACACCTTTCTGTAATGCATATTTCATGTCTGATTTGGTCTGAGTCATGACACGATTCAGGGAGCTACTCCACGGTCTAAGAATTCCAGTGGAGCAGACTTGTTCGTGATATTTTTCTATATGCCTTTCTGACAGCTACCATTTCTACCAAGTTTCCAAGTCATAGCTTCTGCTACAAAAACCAAAAAGGAGTCATCTTAAGTCAGAACAACTGGAAAAAAACCGCAGCCTTAAGACACAATATGTTCCACAACCAAAAATACAGTCAAACATTTCAAAGAATTAGGAAATTCATCGTAATAACCTTACAGAGAGTTTGTCCAGAAAACAATACTTCCTAACACTGCAGTTAAGTCCTAGAACTGGATACGACTCAAACTGCACAAATTTTTTCTTCATGTTGACATATTTTCCTTTCAACATAAAGAAGGGAGGGCCCTACAGCGATGAATGCCAATGCATTCTGAGAGACCAGGCTAGTAAAAGAGTTACTTGATTTAAGATTTCCAAAAAAATCTTCTGCTAGTTGTTCAACAATTGGAATGTAAGCCACAGCTTTTGTATGTTGAATATTGGTGTCCTGCCTCTTCACCAGCAGTTGTGAAAAGAGGCAGATTTTTTTTTTTTTTTTTTTTTTAAGGAAGCAGGAAAAGGCTATATAGAGAAAGGGGCCAGTGAATTTTTTTTGTTCTGTTTTGTTTTGCTTGCTAACAGGGTTCATCATTTGAGGCCATTCAAACATCTCCTTATTTCAATAAACCCTGAGCTTTTTCAAAGTACAGTGTGCATTTTATTCACCTCTTTATCTCATGTGTAGCCCAGAGAGAAGGTACCCAATAAATATTTTTGAGCAATTGAATATGAATATATGAATGAATGAGTGAATGTTTGGGTGTGTAAATGACAATTTTCTGGAAAGCACTGTGTCAGAAAGCTCTTCTTTCTTTCCCCAACCTTCCTAAACCAGAAGGAGAGGATAAATCGGCCTAGCCGGTATGCCAAAAGCAAAGCCACAGAGGAAACAGGTCCACCAAGAGCTACATGCATCTGAGCAGTTAGAGAGGGCGGCTTGGAGACCATGACTGACGAGTGTTCTCTGGGACAGCTTCCCCAATGCTCTCATTCTTCTCTTTACACTCTCCTGCACTTACTCCAGCAGTTGAGGGGGGTGACAAGAGAGCTGTACCACTGGCTGACTGAGCCTGTTCCTTACGCCTGGCACACTGCTTTCTGTGTTATCTCTGGTAATCCTCAAGCAATGAAAAGAAATGGGTCTTAGTGCTTTCACGGTGGGGCAGACAGAGGAAAATGAGGTGTAGAGAGGCCGGGTGACTAGCCCAGACCTGCACACATGACCAGTGAGGATTCGGATTCTACAGTCTCCACCCTCAGCGCCAGAGAAACATGGCTGTTTTCACCAGGTTGTCTCACCTCAGAATCATGGCCTCATCAACTCGTTGCCAGAGGGGACAGAAATATTTGCTGAATAGATGGCACTTTAGAAAACTAATTCCAATTGTTCCACTGCATCCTCCCACTAATCTGAAGCATGCAAGGTCAAGTGCGCGGGGCAGAGGTAGGGCAAACGAGAACCTGGCGGTGGTGATCTCGAAGCATTTTCAAGGCAGCCAGTGCTGAAGTGACAGGCTTGTCGAGGTGTGGGGTATCTGGGCTTGGGGAAGGCAGAGAGCCTGCGGGCTCCCGGGGTCTCTGCTCTTCCACCTTCCTCTCTTTCCATGGGCACAAACCTCTTGCCGGCAGTCATTTCCTCCCGCAGTGTCCTCCCACTTGTCACAAGGTCTCCATCCGCCCGGTCGTAATGAGCAATTTGCTCTAATCCACGAATAGAAATTGGAATTTAATTCATTTTAGTGGCATTTTGAGAAGGGAGATGCTTAAATAAGCTATTTGGTGTCCTCCACATTACCACTGAAGGTTAATCGCTACCCAATATGCACACTTGAGCTCCAAACTATGTTCTTGAGAAAATGGAATAATTAAACCACAAGTGGCAATTACTTGTATTTTAGTAGGCTTCTTGCTGTAGCAACATTACTAAGTAATATCTTTTCTAAGTTGGCATCCAGCTCTCAAATTTCCATTTCCAAATATGTGTGCGATCTATTAATTTCTGATAGTTTCGCCCAGTGTTGAAAATGGAATGAGGTCATCATCTGACTGAAATCTGAAGTTGGCATTTTGTATGACGGCTTATTCTCCCATAAACTTCTTTGCTTCAGAAATTTGCCTCCACTTGAATATATTCTAAACATACAAATGCTGCCTTATTAGAAATATTTCTGAATAGAAATGTGGTTCTGCTACATCCACGCAGAGTGAGTGTTTCACAGCCATTTAAAATTCTGTCTTTAAAGAATATTTATTGACATGGGAAGATGTTCAGAATACAATATAGATGGGAAAATACATCAAATTTAATGTAGAGTGAGAACATCATTTTTTTGAAGATTTTATTTATTTATTTATTTATTTATTTATTTATTTATTTAATGTTTGTTTGTTTGGTTGGTTGGTTAGTTGGTTGGTTGAGAGAAGATGGAGAAGCAGACTTCCTGCTGAGAAGGGAGCCCGATGTGGGGCTCCATCCCAGGACCCCATGATCATGACCTGAGCCGAAGGCAGATGCTTAACCGACTGAGCCACCCAGGTGCCCTGAGTGTGAACGTCATTTAAAAATATCATTCTATACGTGCCAGATATGCACATAGAAAAAATACTTATAAAGAAATAATGCCAGATATCCCTAGGTGGTAAATTTTGCATAGTTTTAATTTCCTTTTTAATCTTCTGTATTTTCTAATTTTTATAATAGATACATATTACTTTCATGCTTTATTATGTTTATTAATATTTTATAGAGTATAAAAAAAGTGTCTTACTCAAAACCCAAACTCAGAAAAAGCTAAAATGCTCCTTAAATATCTTACCATTTCAACCCCCTCCCCAGAGACTGACATTGTTACTCATTTTCATCAATGGCAGGGTTTCTCAATTGCAGCACTGTGGACATTTTGAGCAGGAAAACTTTCCGGGAGTGAGGGTGTGCCATTCTGTGTACTGTGGGATATTTTGTAGCCTCCTGGGTCTCTAGTCACTAGATTCCAGTAGCATGCACCCACCTCTTGGTTATGACAACCAAAAATGTCTCTGCACATTGCCAAATGTCCTCTGGGGATCAAAATCACCCCCGCCCCAGCTGAGAACACCGGTTTATAGCTTCCTAGGCATCTTTTGTATGCATTGGCACACATGTATACTCATACAGAAATGAATCATTTAAGAAATGGAATTATTCTGTACATATCTATAACTTGCTTTTCTAAAAATTCAATGTTATGTCTTAGTGGCCTTCATAAGTTAGTACATATAGATCTCATGTGTTATGTTAATAAGAAAACAAAAGGATTGTAATAAGAACTTACAAAGAAGAAATGTATGCAATCCCAAGCCAGACAAAGACCTTTAGGAAACTATCACTCTACATGTATATATAGTGCAAAGGTGACTCTGGGGGCATATTCTGCCCTCTGATGGATGGAAGGCACCCCAAAGCCACTGTGACTGAGAACCAAATTAAAAGAAAAGAATGAAGTTAGAGGCCCCATTTAGGCAGAATATGGGGGGGAGAAAAGAGAGATGATCTTGGATTCCAGGGGGAAAGCACTATGTCTATCCCCAGAACAAAGCTAGTCAAGAGAAACCTCTGCACGAATGTCTTCTCACCAGTTTCTATAATCCAATACAGGCCAATTCCTTTGTCCACTTTTCTCCAGCTCAATCTACAGCTACGAATCTCTTTTTTTGGTGAATATAGAGATTCCAGGACCCACATGAAGACAAGATTTAACCTTTGAATTCACAATAAAAATTTTAAAACAGAATTAGGTGAATTCCTCTTCCCTAAAGGATACTTCGCTAAACTTCAAGAAACAGCACTGGCAGGTCCAGAAGCTCTCACTCCTGTGTCCCCCTCCCTTGTCCTGATTCCAAATTTTCCTCCAAAGGTAAGGGCTATCCTGACACTTTTGAAAATTATATTCCTCTTTTTCTTTATGGTTTACCACCTATGTATGCATCCCTAAATAATATGGCAGCTTTACCTGTTTTTAAACCTTACTTAAATAGAAGCATATTGTGTATTATTTCTTGTCTTGCTTCTCTTACTTATTGTTATGTTTGTGAGAATTCTCTATAATGTTGACCCCAGCTGTGATTTGGTAATGTTCATTACTATAGGTATAATGTTTTGTGGATATACAAAATGTATTCATACATTTCACCTTTTCTGGGTATTTGGATTTTTCTAACCTTAATTATTACCTTTCTGCAATATGTATATTCCTGCCCATGAGTCCTGGGCAGAGGAGCATACGTTTCTCTAGGGTGTGGGCCCAGGACAGGATTAACCATGTCAGAGGATCGACATGTGATATAAACACCCAGGGGCACTGAAGAAAACCGCACATTGCTCCACATCCTCCCCTACACCTGGATGTCCAAAGCCATTAAAACATTGATGTGGCTCTTAGCTTTGAATGTTATATAATGGAATATCAACATCCATGAAAAAGACAGATGGTATAAAGGCCTCTGTTTTAGTTTGGGGTGCCATAAAAAAATACTATAGGTGGGTGGCTTATAAACAACAGAAATTTATTTCTCACAGTTGTGGAGAATGAAAAGCCCAGGATCAAGGTACCAGCAGATTCAGTGTCTGTTGAGAGCTGCTTCTTGGTTAACAGCCCTCTTCTTACTGTGTCCTCACATAGCAGAAGGGCCAGAGACTCTTCTATAAGGGCATTAATCCCGTTCCTGAGGGCTCCACCCTCATGACCTAATTACTTCCCAAAGGCCCCAGTTCCCAAGAATATCACATCGGGGGTTAGGATTTCAACATATGAATTTTGAGGGTACACATTTAGTCCATAACAGCCTTTGAACTGAATGAACACTACCAGAGTTATCTGGGTGAGCTCCTTCCTCATCCCTGGGTGAGGTGAGACCAGTGTCTTACACATTTCTCTATCTTCCCTTTGATATTCAGAAACTTGTGGGGGAAGGTGAGGATGGGATACCAAGGCAGAGTCTGGAGAGTGCCAGGCAGGGTCCAAGCCAGAGAATATTTCAAATGTCCAGTCACCAAATCCAAGAGTTCAGCTAAAAAATTAGGTACCAAGTACTTAAATAAAATTATCAAATTCAACTGATAAAAACAAAAACAGGAACCAAGTTATAAACTCATACACTGGGCCCAAATGGAACTCATCCAACTCCTTTCCTGCCCACATCTTCTCCTTCAACAGTGTTCCCCATCTCAGTAAATGACTTCACCATCCACCCCGTAGCCTAAATCATAGGAAGAATCTTTTTATGGAATTCTCCCCCTCCTTCACCACCCACACCCAATAGCTTTTTCTCAGATATGCCCACTTCTCTCCACCCCCATCTCCAATATCTTCCTTAGTCCAGGGCATTTTCACTGCTTGCCTGGATACTCCTAAATGTTCTCTCTGCAACCACCGTATTTCAAGCTCCAAAGTAAGGGATCTGAACTGTTTTCATCTCTTCATCAACCTAGCACAGTGCCTGACTCATGGTATTATATTTGGTAAATGAATGAATTTATTCCTGTTTTCCTCCAGAGTGATCTTCTCAAATGCTGATCTGATTGCATTGCTGTGAACTTTTAAACTTTTTCAGGGGCTCCTCATACCTTTTAAGATAAAATTCCAAGTTACTTAATAGAGCTTATGAAGCCGTAAATAATCTTCTCCTGTCTTAGTTCTCAAGCTTTATCTTTTACAAATCCTCCTCTTGAACCTGATTCGGAACTTCAAAACTTAGTTAGAGCCTAGAACACTTTTGCTATCTGTTGTCTCTGGGACTTTGAACATGCTATTTCCTTTCCCTGAAATACTTTCCCAATGGCTATTTCCATCATAGCAGTCATAAGGATTGTTTACCAGTATTCTAGTTCGTTCTCTATCCAAGCACGGCAGGGTTACATTTCCCTGTCCCCTTATAATTAGGTGTGGCCATGTCAATCAATTTGGCTAATGGAATTTGCACAGAAGTATCTTGCACCACTCCTGGGCTGATGACGGAGGAGTCAGTATATAAGTCATTGTATTCCCTTTGCTTCTGTCTCAGAGAGCACGGAAGCAGAGTTGGAGTCTCCCTTCAGTTGGGTTTTTGAGTTTGATCCACAATAAATAAGTACAATGAGAGGCACAGAAATCGTTGATATTTTCAAGCCACTAAGATTTTGGGTTGTTTGTTACTGTAGCACCACCTGACATATGCTGACTCCATATTCCCTAACTACCCCTACCCCATAACATATGCACACAAACATATCCTTCAGATTTCAGCTTCAGGAGTCCTCCTTGACTCATCAAATCGGAGTTAAGTGCCCACCTGAGTGCTTCTAGAACAAATATCTTTTATTTTCCAGATAACGGTAAAGACAACCCTGCATTATACTTCCTTATCTGATGCTGATTTCAGAGCTCCCAAAACTTTAATGTGTATTTGAATTACCTACGAATCTCATTAAAATGAAGATTCTGATTCAGTAAGTCTGAAATGCATGTGAGATTCTGCATTTCTCACACGGCCACAGGTGATACTGATACTCTAGCTCTAGGACCACGGTAGCAAGGATCTGTCTTCTTTGAACTAAAAGCTCTCTGAGGACAGGGAGCATATTTATTTTTTGGTTTTGGTACCTCCTGCACCTGTGAGATACAGTCACTAGTCAGAAAATCAATGAATGAAATCCCCTAGGCAGGCAAGGGGGAACAAGCTGGAAGAATTCCTGAATCTGAGGGAAAGGAGCTACATTGCTTGTCCTTTGTTCTGAAGGGGGCAGGTAATAAATTGGGCCAGGAGCAAGTACATAAAGTGGACACAACAAAATAGGGATGGCTGATTTGATACAGTGAGTAATCGATAAAGTGATGGTTATGGGATTGCAGATTTAAAGGATGGAGACAGGAAGAAATAATCATTTCATTTCCTAACATGAAAGAGATAGGAATTCTAGACATTTACATGGTAAAAAGGAATCCGTGTGGCTGTTATTACTTGAAAGACTACAGATGAGGTATTTTGAGTGCTCTAGATTTCAATTTCTAGAAAACGTTGTGGCATTTGCTATGGTAATTTCTTTTGTTAGCACCAAACACCCTCCCCTCTTCATCTAAATGCCAATATACAAAGAGTCAAAATATTGCACAGAAAAGAATGGACCAAATTGGGTATTTGTGTGTCTGTGTGTGTGGAGTGCGCAGGCTAGAGATGCCCCAGGAAGACTTGGCGATGGGGACAGAGCAGTCACGTGTCCTTAACACTGACAGGCATGAAAGACTTGGGGAGCTAAACACATTGGGGTCCAGATCTGCTGACTCTTTAAGAAGAAACGGAGGGTGATTTTTTTTTTTTTTAATGGCCTGATAGAGAAACTAGGGTTTTTTGCTATTCATGCCAGACAATAAACATTGACCGTGGACATTGGAGAAATTTCTGATTCAGACTAGTTTCCTCAACCTTAATTTGGAGTTTCCAGACTTAACACGAGTCCTTCAAGCCCTAGATTTGTTGGGTAAGGAGTGTTTCCATGGCTGCCCATTACTCCCTCTCTCATTCTCCTCCAGAAATCCCAACACCTGAATGTCTGTCCATGACTGTGTCTGGCCATCATGAGTTCTCTCTGATAGACACAAGAGATGACTTTCCTTCTCAGTACCACCGGTTCTGCTTCTGAATGTGCCCATATGCATATACCTTATTTGCAAGTAGAAAATAATCATTGACTCTTTGATTGGCTTTTAAAAATAAGCCTTTATTTTATTTTTTTAAAAGATTTTATTTATTTATTTGACAGAGAGAGAGACAGCCAGTGAGAGAGGGAACACAAGCAGGAGGAGTGGGAGAGGAAGAAGCGGGCTCCCAGCAGAGGACCCTGATGTGGGGCTCGATCCCAGAATGCTGGGATCACGCCCTGAGCTGAAGGCAGACGCTTAACGACTGAGCCACCCAGGCGCCCCTAAAAATAAGCCTTTACTCTACAAAGGACGCCCATAGCGTCGGTCACCTTGATTTTCTTGGCAGCACACTAAAGTGAAAGTAGCCAGCTCCTGAACTGGCCCAAGGCTGTGTCACAGCTGGTATCATAGTGGGGTGGCCTTTAGGAGGCTTATGTAATGTGTGGGATAGAATAGCTTCTGAAAACAATCCATCAGGCAAAGTAGGAGGGATTTCAACTGTGATCATCCCTTTGGCCAGTCTCTCTCTCCTCCTTCCCTGACTCTACTTCCCCTCCCGCACCTCTCTCATCCTCTCCCTTATCTTCTGTCACTACCTTCTGTTTCCAATGAGTATCAAAAATGACACAGGATATTTACTTTATTGGCATGTTGGAAAAAGATCCAGTATCATCATTATCTCCTCCTCCTTCTTCTTTTTGGTTAGAATACTATAAAGTGAAAAAAGTATGCTTCAAACCATGACAATTTTTTTTTCCAAAGAATCTTTTTAGCTTCCACATGGTTTGGGAGAAAAAGAGAGGCTGTTTTCTCTCTTCCTTGGGGTCACAGGCCCTTTAAAGAGACGGGGATGGGGCTAGCAATTAGAGAAACCACCCCAGTGTTCTTCCCAGAGGACACCCCCCCCCCCCATTCCCAGTCTCTGTTTCAGGAGCCTCACTGACCCCGCTTTCTTTTCCCTTTCACAGCTCTCTCTTTACCTGTGTTTCACTCCTGGAAGCCTTCATTTTTCCCACCTACAGGGCTTTTTGCTAAAGATGAAAATTACTGAGAACTCTTTAGAATTAGTTGGTGTGAAAACAATATACATTGATCGGAAACAGCTCGGAAAATGGTTCAAATTGCAGACCTGAAACACTATTCAGGCATGATGATTGGGGGCATTTAGGAGAATTGGGAACGCTTCTCAACATATCATTAAAAGGCAGAAAAGGTGCTTAAATTGTTTCCTTCATTTTACTCAATCTGCTAGTGCAGAGCCAATAAATAGTACATAGTCATGAAACTAGATTTGATACAGTTGGCACCATTTTAAGGTTGCTGGCTCATGGAGCTATTATTTTGTGACACGTCCCTTTTTAAAGAAAACTCAAAGGTGGCCGGTATATATTCAAATATATCCAACATGGGAAACTAAATCACATATATGCCTCAAGTTTGTGAGTAAAAAGAATCTCAGTATCTGAATTTTGAACTCTAATTTTTCCCACAACATTGCCTTCCTTTGAGCCCTTCAGATACAGTTTCTTAATGACCTAGACAAAACAACAAGGATTAGATGGTATTAAGAAAGCAGGATAATAGGGTAGCAATTTATTATTGTACACAGTCCTCTTCTCTCCAGGATGATTTTTAAATCCTATTTAGGAGTTTATCATAATAGCAGAAACCATTTCATCCTAGTGCATGAGAAACTTTCAGAATATTTTTCCAAAGTAAAAATTAGTGTCTAAAAAAAATATTTAACAGTTGCACCAATGTCAATTGTGCCTATGTGCTGATGAATGCACAAAAATTAGTAAATTAAAACAAAGTAATGTTGCTATTTATGTCACCTCTCTCATAAAATGAAACTATTCATAGCTAGCACGTACGGAAAGGTGGCTCTATATGGCAAGTACCATACTAAGGGCTTTTACATCCATTATCTTATTTAACATTCAACCAGACCTCTGATACAAAGTTCTGTAAGCATCTCCATTTTACAAATGAAGATTCACAGAGTTTAAGTAGCAGAGTCAATGCCACTCAGCCCTCATGTGGCAGGGCTAATGCTTGACCCCATGTCTGTCCAACTCCAAGCCTGTGCCCACTCTCAGCATAAAATTAAGTTCAAGAATTCTATAATAAGAGAGTCTGGGTTTCAATTCCAGCTCCACATTCCCTAGCTCAAGGTCTAGTTGAGAAGATTTCTTAATCTCTCTGTGCCTCCATTGTCTCTGTAAAAAGAGCTGATCTATAATCATACCTACCTTGTGATATTGTTATAATGATTAACTAAGATACATAAATCACAAACTGAATAGCACTTAGTAAGTGCTCAACAAATGCTAGTTAATGTCCTTAATTGTCCCTATTTTCCCTGTGCCCACCCCTCCTAGAAAAAACCCTGAGACCTTTTGGTTTTATGTTTTACTTTTCTTCCTCTGTAGAGCACCGAAATAATAATTTTTTAAAAAGTCTTAATTGGGGTGGGGGAAATTGAATAAAAGTCTAACAATAGCACATGGATGACTAGCAGGCTTCCCCAATAATAATTTGATGTTCAACCTTCCCTACAATGGAGACAGCCTCTGGTAAAACTAACCTACTGAAACAGAACAATGCCATAAGTCATCTCCATGCTATGCTGCAAACGGGCTAGGCTGGCTGTGCCCATCAGCAGCCAAGAGCTGGATGGTCCTTAGGTCAAGGGCTTTGAGTGGGTGTTGTTGAGGCTTTGAGCAGAGGGTAAAGGGAAAGGGACTGGGAGAAGCTGAAGGAAAAGAGAAAGGGTAGGGAACTAAGGTTGGCTGAAATGATTTCATTTGATTCTAACAACATCCATCTTCCTCCTTCCCACCCCTTCTTCCTCCATCTTTTCCCTATTCCCTCGCCCTCTTCTCTCCCCAATCTCTGTCTCTCTCTTTCTCCTGCCCCCTTCCTTCCTTTATATTGTTTGAGCTCCTACTTTTATTTAGGCCAATTTTTCCACTGAAAAAACTGAGACTAAAAAGATCAATAGCAGGGCACCCGGGTGGCTCAGACAGTTAAGTGTCTGACTTATGATTTCTGCTCAGGTCATGATCTCAGGGTTGTGAGATCGAGCCCCATGTCAGGCTCTGCACTGGCTCTGCTTCTCTCCCTCTCCCTCTGCTTCTCTCCCCCCTCCCTTCTCTAAAAAATAAAATAATTTTAAAAATTTAAATTTAAAATAATAAAATGTCAATTGTAAATAATGCTTCTACGAACATAGGAGTACATATATCTTTTTGAATTAGGGTTTTCATATTCTTTGGGTAAATACCCAGTAGTGTAATTATTGGATCATACAGTAATTCTATTTTTAATTTTTTGAGGAACCACCATACTGTTCTCCACAGTGGCTGCACCAGTTTGCATTCCCACCAACAATACATGAGGGTTCCCCCTTCTCCACATCCTCACCAATACCTGTTGTTTCCCGTGTTGTTAATTTTAGCTATTCTGACAGGTGGGAGGTGACTCCTCATTGTGGTTTTATTTTGCATTTCCCTGATGGTGATGACGTTGAGCATCTTTTCATGTGTCTGTTGGCCATCTGCATGTTTGCTTTGGAGAAATGACTGTTCATGTCTTCTGCCCAATTTTAAATTGGATTATTTGCTTTTTGGGTGTTGAGTTTTATAAGTTCTTTATATATTTTGGATACTAACCCTTTATCAGACATGTCATTTGCAAATATCTTCTCCCATTTAGTAGGTTGCCTTTGAGTTTTGTTGGTTGTTTCCTCTGCTGTGCAGAAGCTTTTTATTTTGATGTAGTCTCAATAGTTTATTTTTGCTTTTCTTTTCTTTGCCTCAGGAGACATATCTAGGAAAATGTTGTTACAGCCAATGTCAGAGATATTACTGTCTGTGCTCTCTTCTAGAATTTTTATAGTTTCTGGTCTCACATTTAGGTTTTTAATACATTTTGAATTTATTTTTGTGTATGATGTTAGAAAGTGGTCCAGTTTCATTCTTTTGCATGTAGCTGACCAGTTTTCCCAACACTGTTTCTTAAAGAGCCTGTCGTTTTCCCATTGGATAGTCCTTCTCACTTTGTCAAAGATTAATTGATCATATAATTGTGGATTTATTTCTGTGTGATAGGTAGATAAATGGATAAAGAAAAATGTGGTGTATACACACACACACACACACACACACATACATACATACATACAATGAATAAAGAAAATGTGCATATATCTATGCATTGGAATATATTCAGCCATAAAAAAGAATGAAATCTTGCCATTTGCAACAACACGGATGGAGCTAGAGAGTATAATGCTAAGGGAAATAAAAGTCAGTCTGAGAAAGACAAATACCATATGATTCCACTCATGTGGAATTTAAGAAACAAATGAGCAAAGGAAAAACAGAAGGAGAGAGAGAGTGAGAGAGAAACCAAGAATCTGACTCTCAACTACAGCGAACACATTGCTGGTCACCAGAGGGGAGGTGGGTGGGGGGATGGGGGAACAGGTGATGGGGATGAAGGAGGGCACGTGTTGTGATGAGCCCCGGGGTGATGTATGGAAGTGTTGAATCACTGTATTGTGCATCTGAAACTAACATAACACTGTATGTTAACTACACTGGAATTAAAAGAAAACAGAAAAGAAAAAATAAGAAATGAAAACATTTGATCTGTGGAATACTATTCAGCAATAAAAAGGAACGAGCTATCAATACACACAACTTCACTATCTCTCAAGACAATTATGCTGAGTTAATAAAGCCTATCTCAAAAGGTTACCTAGTATAGGATTCTATCTCCATAACATTCTTGAAAGGACAAAATTATGGAGATGGCGAACAGAGTAGTGGGTTGCAAGGAGTTAGGGATCGGGGTGGGTGAGGGAGGTGGGTGTAGCTATAAAACAGTGGTACAAGGAATCCTTGTGATTGGAAATGTTTTGTGTCTTGACTCTAGTGATGACTGCATGAACACACACACACACACACACACACACACAGAAGTGAGCGCATATACAACTGGTGAAATCTGAAAGAAGCTGATGAATTGTATCAATACCATAAATAAATAGGTCAATAACTTGCTCCAAGTCACGCTGTGTGTTTGTGATGGATATTTGTACCAGCTTGTCTTTGGTTCACAAGCCCTTGCTCTTTTTGCTATATTCCTCTACCTAAAAGAAGACAGTGGACACATGCAACAAGGGGAGGCATCCATGTAAGAAAACAGGGTAGGAGCCCAAGTGCCTCCAAAAATAGCCAGAGGGCCTCCCAGTATCTTTTCAGTCATAAGTGCAGAGTCTATCCTGGGTTTTGTTTATTTTTGCCTTCCACTTGAGGAAAATAGTGTGTTGAGTATCACCTGGGCTACCGCCTACCCTTTCTTCTTGTTTGCAGGACAAGAAAAATCTCAGCCATATCTTTCCCAGGGCTTTGACATTTGAATTTTCAGAAAGTGATAAACTATGTTGCCTCTTTGAGGGCTGGGATTCTTCCCTGATTGCTAAACTGCACAGTTTGCTGCACTTTGCTGCATTTGCAAATTGTAAAGATGGGAGCAATCTCCTTGGGGACTGATTATATTTTTCAAAAATCTGCATTTTTGTATTATTAACTCTCAAGGAAGCAAGAAAAAAAAAAGACTTCCCTTCATTAACTGAATACTGCTGTGGGCTTGATAGGTAAAATTAGGCTACTAGAATAATAAAGTCCTTTAGGTATTTCCATTACACCTTTTGGACAAGCAGGTACTCAAGTCTGAGTTAAAATGTATAAAGCACAGAGTTTTGTCTTATATAGGGAGGATTTCTAGATGCCCTATGCTTGTCTTGCCCTCCCTTGAAATATATTCAGCTTGTCATTTTCCCTGAGGACAATGAAAGTACTTGCCAATGCCAGCGAGTCTACCATGCCTCATTGCTGGGTACTTATTTCTAGTAATAGTAGCAACTATTTTGCACAGATGGTGTTTATGTGTTTGTTTAAAATGCCAAATATTTTTATAATTTAATAAATAAAACATTAGCAAACAGCTTATGGATACATCTACAAGAAGACTGAGCAAGATAATTAAAGATGATCAATCAATGATGGATGCATAACATAACATTTAAAGCGTTCATGATTATTTACCAAATAAATACTTAGAGGCAATGGCAGGAACTATTGGGATGGAATGCTAGCTTTCCCCTTAGTATTCAAAGACCTTAATAGCCCTCCTGAACACTGAAGGAGGAAACACATCTTAGTTACAGCCAAGAAAAGGAACATTTATGACACAATTTCTCCTGATTGATGATTTGAAGCAGTGAGGTGTTTCTGATTTAAAAAAAAAAAAAAATCCAACCCATTTGTCAGCACAACATTGGAAGGAACAAAGTTTCTCATTTGATTTCATTGACTTAACACATCCTGGGAATAACAAGTACCCTGCTATTCCCCAAACCTAGAGAAGAGAGATGCAAGCAGAATAGCTGCTTAATAGAAGCGCTGTCGTTTGTTAAAAGCAATGTCTGTTCCCGTTTCCTCGGACTCGTTAGGAGCGGGAATAAACCAAGCATAGCATCATTTGTTTTTGCAGTACAGCTGAAGCGCCATCAACAACCAAGGTAGAGGTAAATATTTTCCTGCTTTTCAGCAGGAACACATTCCCGTGGAGCTCCCTGTTCACAAATATACTGTTTCTACATTCAGTTTCTTAGGGACATCTTTGCCTTTCCCCCTTAATCAGAAAGGAAGAGGCCAAGAAGTGATTCCAGCAAGTCTAAGCGCTGCTGCACGAACCTGCCGGAGAAGCTGCTGATTGCCTGACTTATGGATACTAAGTGGTCATGAATATTCATCTCATTCTGTTTTTTTCCAGTGTTTGAATAAGTGCTTCATCTTACGAGAGCTATTTATGATATCTTGTAGGATTGCAGAGTAATCTATAAAAGAAGAAAAGTTTAGTCGGACATGAAAGAGATACAGGTAGATTTGAGTGTTGAGGGCAGGTATTTCATAAGGTTAACATGTCTCAATCCTAGAAGCAATTTAGAATCTCCAGGGGAGAGACTAAAACATACATTGTATGAATTAAATCAGCATCTTTGGAGGTGGGTAATGATATCTTTTTTTTTTTTTAATTTCCTAGATGAGTTTAATGTGTAACCAGGATGAGAACCACTATTTGAGCTCCTGAATATAATTTTACAATCTGTAAAGAGAATGGATTTTTTTAAGAGGGGGAGAGAGGAGGGGTGAGGGACAGAGAGAGAGAGAGAGAGAGAGAGAGAGAGAGAATCTTATGCAGGCTCCACGCCCAGTGCAGAGCCTGACGTGGGGATCGATCTTACCACCCTGAGATCATGACCTGAGCCGAAATCAAGAGTCAGGAGCCTAACTGACTGAGCCACCCAGGTGCCCCTAAAGCTGACAATATTTCACAAGATATAGAGAACATAGCTGTTGCCTTGCCAACACCCATGACACACATCTGCTGCTGTGAGCAACAATACGGCAAGGGTGGACCTGCCCCTCACTCTGTTGCTTCTGTGCCCAGGGTGCCCTCAGTGGTCATGCCCATCAGGATAACAGGAAGCCCCTAATCCCAATGTCCAGTAACCCTAGCCTTTTCTGGCCAATCAGGATGGCTTTTATTCACAATGGTGGGACTGAACTGTTTTCTCCTCTAGGAATGAAAGAGCACTTTGCCCCCAGCCATTTCGCAACCCCAAGGAAATCAGACTGAGGATGAAACTAACAGAGGGAGGAAACAATGAAGCTAGGGTCCAGTTACAAAAGCCACTAAATCATTTCCTTTCAAGTCACTTTAAATTAGTTGTTATTATTATTTATAACTGAAAGCATACTGACTAGTTCATCTGAAAAGGCTACAATAGGTACTAGCAAGTTGCAAACTAGAAGCAACCTTTCAGGGACAAATAGGCAAAAATGCATCAAAAACTTTAAAAGAATCACACCTTTCACTTTATAATCCTGTTTCTAGCTGTTTACTCCAAGGAGCTAATCACAGATGGGTAAAGATTTGTGTTAGAGAACATTCATAACAGATATGTTTAATAGCTAGACATTAGAAATAGCTGGAATGATCAATTTAGTAATCTTACATAAGTGAGACTGGGTGCATTTATACGGAGCAATCATTAAAGTCACATTTTTAACAGTATTTATTAATGATCATGAAGATATGAAGAAGAAAATGTGTATATCCGAACAGAACTATAACCCAATATAAATAATTATTCTGGCTAGTGGGATTACAGGCAATTTTTATTTCCCTCCATGGACCTTTCTGTGTTTTCTAAATTCTCTATAATGAGCATGTATTAATTTTATAACCAAAGAAAAAATGATTTGGAGCACAAATGGTGGCTAAGTCTTCTCCCCACACTGTGTCTTTCTCATCCTTCCCAGAGCATGTCCCTTCCTTAAAAACAACTGTGAAGCCCTGAGAGGGCTTCAGTCAGATTTTGCAGAATTCTCCCTTCCAGGGTTTCCAGCCTCCTCATCTGAGCTCTACTGTCAGCAGCCCTGCAGTTAGCAATCATGGGGCCTCACTCCCCCTCTGTGTCCTTTCTGGGGCCTTCTAAGCAGGGCTCTGCTGAAAGGAGCAGAGATGGAGTGGGGTCTGGGAAGCTCTCGTCTTCTGCTGCATCTCTGTATCATAGATTTTTTTAAAAAAAGATTTAAAAGTCATTTATTATAATTGATTGACCAGCACAATGGACAGCTTGACCTATTTTCACCAACCTCAATGCAATTTAAAAGCCACGTATTAAGAATTACTTGAAATCTCTGTTTTGCCAGAGTGAAGGACCCAGTGCCCATCTGTTACTACCTTAAAGGAATCATTACCCTTCTCTGGCTCTCTTTGCTTTTAAAAATAAGACAGAAGTATTTTGAAAGCCACGAACTGGGTGCACAGTGCTGACACTTTCAGCACATCTCACCGCAGAGATGGACAGGTGTCATATATGCAACTGTGTTGTATTCAAGCCCAAAGTGGAAAGAAAAACAGAAGAGAGAAGGCTCAAATCCAGCAAATGAGGAAAAACATCCCTTATCCTTCTGAGCTCCAAGTGCTTCCCCAATCAGTAGGCCTGACCACTGTGGTGGAGGACCTGAGCAGTGCCTTCCATTTGGGGTGGGGCGAAGAACTCCCCCCAAAACTAAATTCTGTCCTGCTTCCCAAATCCTCTCAGTGTGGAAACGGCTTTGAATAAAGCTAGGAAAGGAGAGGAAGGTGAGAAACTCCACAGTAAAGACTGCTAACAGGGATCAAACATTGTAGCCAATGTAGAAAGGAGATTAACACAGTGAAAAATAGCCAAGCAATTAAGATAATCTGCATCCACTGTGGTTCACACACCAGATCAGGGTTTCTCAAACTTTAATGTGCACAGAAGCCACCTGGGACATTTTTTAAAATGCCAGTTTCTTATTCAGTACGTCTGGGGTGAGATTCTGGCTTGTAACACGCTCCCAGCTGATACTGCTGGTCCAAGAGCCACCTTGACTAGCAGAGTTCTACATCTAGGAGATGGATGGGGCCTGGATCTCAGCTGTGCGGCTGCAATTTCTCCATGCAGCCCAGCAGGGTGAGCGTTCCTGGGGAACTGGACCTTCCAGGTGGCTTTGTGAGCACTGTGACAAGGACCAAGGACAATGAAAGCAGCACAACACAACATGTTGTAAGTGGCTAAAAGCATCATTTTTGGGGTTGGAATCCCTACATCTTTTAATACATTCAAACCTTAGGTTACTGAAAAGCTCTGAGTCTTAGTTCCTCAACTGTGAAATGGGATAATGACTCCGAGGGTTTTATGTGAGATAAAATGCGACACACCTGATATGGTAAATATAGAACCAGTGGCAAAAATGTAGCACTTGTTCATAAGGTTATTAACGTCACAATTACAGCCACGTTTGGTATACCCCTGAGTTATATATAAGTTAATATAGCTATATAAAAAAGAAGCTTCCGGGGTTAAAAGGTGGTGCTGCTAGTAACGTGTTCCCCAATTTTCCTTGGTCCATGATGTCCACACACACCTTTTAGATCTGAAATGCCTCTTTGTCTTGGAACCCTTTCTTTTCTGGGAAGTTGTAACCAGCCATACCTTTCATTGGAAGAATGTCACATAGCCTATCTCCAACCTGTGCATAAGAAAGGGGAATTACCTGACCTGGAAGGAGGAGCCAGTAGAATTTCTAAAGGTTCCCACAAGGTGTTGATCTTAATCTAAGAAGGTGACCATTCTTGTAATGAGAGTTGAATGAAGGGCATGGGGAAGGGAGAAGATTGAGGGGTTATCACTTATCGAAAGCCTACCGAATCTGTGTACCTTATATACTTGCATCCCCTACCTTACTTAATGCTTATGGCAACTCTGTGGGGTAAGTAGAAATGAAATGATTAAAAGAGATGGAGCAGAAATGCCAACAAAGTTTCTAAGTTCTCATTACTAAAAGTAATGGAGGCAGGATGCAAATCCAAATCTCTCTGACATCAAGACCCTTCTGACCTCAAATGACTCCTGCCTCGCATCTGGCATTCTCGTCATTTGAGTCATTGCTTGAAGGCCTTTGGAAAACAAGTATTCTTTCTTGACTGCGGAGGGTTCCATGTTTGCTAGATGGTATCAGATGATAGCTGAATAAATGAGAAGTCATAGCTGGGAAGGTACAAATAGCAATGGAGATCATAAAAATGAGTTTACAGGAAGGACTGCTGCTGACAAAGAGAGAAGACGAGGATCAGAGGAGGCACTGTGAGGGCAGCAGGTGCCCCCAGTGGGGTGATGACACTCAGAAGGAAAACAGGGAGGAAGCCAAGAGCACCTGCCGACCTCTCAATTTTTCCCAGATTCTTCCTAACCAAGTCACGTCAATATGTTGGGGCCCAGCCCTCAGAGCTTCTTCCTGGAGTTCTGGGACTTGCTCATAATTCCAAGGATCCCGAAGGCCAGACTATACCATCAGTTTCAGACTGAATGAAGTAGACCTTGAACTCCAAGAAATTTAGTCAGAATGCAAAAGACTTCTGGACTTGGCTCTACCACCTTTGGTCTAGGGTGGCTTCACCAGGTCCATGTGCAAGTGACCAGAGAAAGCCAGTGTCTGGAGAGAGAAAACTGAAGCAGATATGCCGAGAGAAGCAATGACAAGAGACCATGTGAATCTAAGGACATGTGGGTAAAAGCTGACAAGGCAACAGGCTGCCTGGCCTCCCACCTGCTGTCCAGTCTCTGGTTCCAGCTGCCCGTGAGGCCAGTTACACTCCCTGCTCTGAAAGATACCCTGTTTCTTAGCAATCGGTGCCTCATTTATGTTAAAGTAACTTTGAACAGATTTCTCTTACTTGTGACCAAGCAATTCCTGACCAAGGTGACGACAATCTCATTCGGCCAACTTTGGCCCATGAAAGTTATTTCTGCTTCCCTGTTCTCCTTTTCACAAGAGAGAGAGCAGCTCCTCAGCCCAAACCACACAGGTGACTCCGGTCAGCTACAGCTCACCAGCAGACAGTCCCCAACAAATGGGTTTTTCATTATAATGTTCCACTGCTCTAAAGGGCAGTCACACTTAGCTGGTCAATTTTAATCAAATCCTTTGCCCACAAAGTCAGAAAGGTACAGGCTTAAATTTGTCCCGTGAAAATTGCTCTCAGCTGATAAAAGGCATTTTATTTCAATTGTTAACAGTGTATATTTAGTGTAAATCTATTTCAATTACAAGAAGCTAAGAAGAACTCTGACTATCAAATCTCTCTGCAGTAACTTCAACCCATTAAATCAGAACAATTTACCTTTCACCCATTGCAATCGTGAATGCAATAATGAGGTGGGAAACAACAAAGACACCAAACATTTAATTTAAAAGAAAAAGTGAGCCACAATTCTAATAAAATCTTCTCATGTTCCTAATACAATAATTTACCTTCTCTCTTTTCTTTTGTAGATTTTAAATGAAATTTCTGTGCAAAATAAGCCAATGAATTAGATTTCCATGCAAGATCTCAATACATTGAGGATGTTTCTAATGATCATGTCCTTCATATTAATTCCAAGGAACATCTGTTGTTTAGCTTACCCATTGGAAATTCCAGTTTTCAAGGGGTCAGCAGTACATAATCAAGTACAGTGACCCAGGCTCAACACATTTGTAGCAGCATAAGTATATTTTCATTAAGAATGGCCCACATTTTTCATTTTCAGTGTAGTTTTGATGACCAATACACAGGACCCCCAAAATACCATCACATTTCCAAAGCCTATATAATCCCACATCCACTGTTAGGTCCAGCATGGGAGAGTACCTGGGAATTTGGTTGGAGTCCAAGGTACCTAAGATTCACTGTTTCCTCCCAGGGCTCTAGAACTTCTGAGAGTCAGGGATTCTTTGAAGCGGCCCAGGAGATACAACTGGATTTTGCAATTCTATGTCATTCAAAAGCAAACACTCTCAGAAGGACCAGTGGAAAGGACTGAAAATTCCTGGATAATCCTGGTATGTTCAAAATACCTTGTACTGCAATCAGAAATTTAATAATACTTATAAAAATGATGATAACACAGATTTGTATTGGCATTCTAGAGTTTATAAAGCACTTTTACATATATTATCTCATTTGTTCTCAAAACTAGGCCCAGTAGCACTCATCATTATGTTCATTTTAAAGATGAGCAAACTGGGACTGAGGGAGTCCTACCGAAGTGATTTGCCACTAGTCCCAGAGCTAGTAAGAGGCGGAGTCAGGACCAAAATCTAGGTATTCCAACTCCTAGATGTATGTTTTCTGCCACTATATTTAACATCCATTTATTTAAACCTACTATTCCTTAAGTTATTACAATCCAACTTTTTCAAAGATAGAGCAACATGACTGGTCACTAAATTCTGAACATTAAAATTCATAACCAACTTGTTAAAAAAATGCTCTCATAGTGTTGTGGCACCATGGAAATTAGTTCAGTTTCCTGGGTTGGAACAATGTAACTCTGAGTATCTGCAGGGACTTCCCACACCCTCTTGCCCTCCCCCACTCCGCCCAGACATAAAAGGACAGCATAGCATCCCTTCTTTGAGCCGCTGGCTCAAAATACATGCAAGGTTCTCTTGGGTTCTGTTATAATTTTTTCCTCACATTTTCTTCCTGGTCCCTCAGAAACGTAGTTTCCCACATGAAAAAGGCCCTTACCATGTAAATAAAATACCAGGCTCCAGATACCCAGAGAATATGTATGAAGAAAACACGGCCCCTGCATTCAGCAATGTCTGTCCGGAATAGCTCTTCCTGAGCAACTTGATTAAACTTAACCCCACTTTTATTTACCTGTAAAAAGGAACTGACCATCCCCACCCCACACAGTTGTGCTGAGATTTAAAAACAGATTGTACATGAAGGTGCCTGGCCCAGAAATTGTCAGTCCCCTTTCTCCTTCTCCTCTCTAGAAATGACATAGGCCCTAAGGAAGCACAGAATTCATCATATCCCTCTTAGAGGTCTGCATGATGCTTGGCATACAGAAGGTGCTCTATAAACACACATGGAATGAAACAGAGCTTTGGGGCATTTGTTCCTTATTTTAGCTGCTGACCGCCGGGCAAAGCAATCAACAGTGTTGGCTGCAGCGTTTACCAGCTATATTAGCAGCTTTTTCTTATAATGTCTGTTCTTCGCAGAAAATTGCCATATAAACTGAGACACAGGCCTCTCAGGCATTGGCAGAGCATTCCGCCAGGTTGAAACGAACGTGAGACATAATACTGGGCCCCTGCTGGGATCATAAGAACTAAGGTCTGGTGCCAGCCCTGTTTCACTGGCTTTGTGATCTCAGTTATGTCTTTGGAGTTCAAGTTTCCAATTGATAAAAAGGTGCACATTAAACTAAATCTTCTTCAAAGTTGATTTTACCCCTATATTTTGTGATTTCTCTAAGCATAACCCTTAAATTAGACGTGCAGACTTATATGACCAAAATTTTGTAGTTTGGTCACCAAATTATTGTTTTAAAGTTGTCATTAAGCTGACAATGTTCTTCTAACAGTGAAATCAACCAGGGATATCACTGTTGAGTCTTGACTTTGGTTGTGAGCTTTGAGGCTCGTGACCAATTGCTACTTTGGTTAAACTAAGGGAAAAAATTCTTCTGAAAGAATTCAATCTCTTAGAATATTAGGCTTTTACAGAGGAAGCATAATGAGGTAGGTACCCAGATTTTGGTCTGTCCCTACACTGGGCATAGAGTTTTATTCTTCCAATAAGGATAATGGAGTTATACAGTTTTAATATTTTATCCCCTTACAAATAAACAAAACAAAAGATATTTTATTCCTTAACGTTAGCTCCATTTCTCTAATCACTTCACAGAAAATTCATTTAAAAAGTTATCTATATTTGCAGTATCCAATTTCTCTGTCCTCATTCTCTCTTAAATTTAGTCTAGTCAGGCTTTCTTCCCCATCACTCCAAACTGATAAGTGTTCTTATCAAGTCATCAATGATTACCATGTTGCTAAGTGCAATGACAGATTCTCCCTTCTCATTCATCTTGATCTACTGAAATATTGGATACAATATTGGATACACTCCTTCTTTAACTTCTTTCTCTTGGCCTCCAGCACACCACACATCCCACATACCTTTCTTCCTACCTTAATGGCTACTCTTTCTTAGACTTCTTGTTGGTTCTTTTTCATATTCACAGACTCTAAATACTGGGGTACCCCAGGATTTTCTTCTGTATTTAAACTGGTTTCATTGGGGATCTCATCCTGTCTCATAACTTTAGATACCATCTATGTGCCAATGACGCAAATATTTGTATCTGTAGCATGGATTTTTCCCTAACTTCTCATTTCATATATCCAATGGCTACTCAACATTTCTACTTAAATGTCCAGTAAATATTTCATATACAATATGTCCAAAACTTGATCTTACTTCAGAGCTTGCTTCTCCCGTAGTCTTCCCCATCTCAGTTAATGGCAAACAGATCACATCAAAAGCAGTTTTACCTTTCTTTGTCTCCTACAATATATCTCATCCATCAGCAAATCCTGTTGACTTTATCCTCAAATTATATTCAGATTCTGACCTATTCTCATTGTATATACAACTGCTACCATCATGGACCAAGCCACATCATTTCTTACCTGGATTACTGAGAAACATGTCCTAGCTATTCTAATTCTGCCCCTGCTCTCTGAGAGAATACATTCAATACAGCAGTTTAGGTTATTCCACTGAAATAAAAGACAGATCATGCTTTAAAGTTCCAATGTCTTCCCATGTTACTCAGAGTTAAAGCCAACATACTTAAAAAATGTAAAAGCCCTACATAATCTTTCCCCTAGTTACCTCACTAACCTCATACTCTTCGCCTTACTTATTCCATTCCTGCCACAATGGCCTCTTTGATGTTCCTTAATGGACCAGGCATAGTCCCACCCCAGAGCATTTGCACATACTGTTTATTCAGCCTAGAACTCTCTTCTCCCACATATTTACATAGCTTGGGCCCTCATTTCTTTCATATTTTGGCTTGATTGCCCCCTTCTGAATGAGACCTTTTCAAATCAGTCTATTTAAAATTCCAACTTTCTTACCCCACCCCACCCAATACTCCCTACTTCCCTTCCCTACTTTATTTTTCTCCATAACATTTTCTGTGCCTAATGTACTATACAATTTATTTATTTATTTATTTGCTTGCTTGCTATTGATTTCCTTCCACTGGAATGTAAGCTTCAGGAGAGTAATAATTTGTTTCTATTTTACTCATTACTAGAGTCTCAGCTCCTGTAATGGTACCTGGCACAGGGTACCACATATTGAATAAAATATGTTATATTGAGATTTTGAGTGTTGTTGAAATTTTTGCCTACTCCTGTACAAGGAGACATATCTACGCACCATTTTTGTGAAAGTCTCAAATGCAGAGCAAGTCTGATTTTCTTTATGAGCTCTCTAGAATCCCACAGAGTGGCAGAGATGAGGAGACTTTTCGGAACAAGCAGGCCACAACGATCTTAACACAATTCTGGGTCATTTCACAGTCAACTTCTCCAAATAACGGGTAATTTATTTCTTTAAATTAGATCATGTCATTACCTTCTACTTCAGTTGTTGAAGGTCAAAAATCTCCAGTTCTGTTTTAGCTCCAGGCACTTTAAACTAGTGGTCTTGTCATGCTTTGGGACAAATTTGCTGCCTATAGCAGGGGGAAAAAAAAAAAAACAGACATAAGTAAGCTTGTCCCACTTACTCATCTTTTAGGACTTGCTTCAAACACCACTTCTTCTCTGAAGTTTTTCTTGAACCCACCTCTCCCCTCTAAATAACTTAGAAATCTTTCTCTCATTTTTGCCATCCTAAGAGTATTCCTATTATAACACTTGAAATATATATAATGTCACTGTATGTATTTGTTTTTAAGTCCATCTCTTCCATTAGAACGTAAGTCCCTGAGTTCAGACTTTTTTTGTCTTCACAATCCTAGAACTAGATAGGGCCTGGTATATAGTAAACTCTCAGAAAATATTGGCCAAATGAATGAATACAGGTGAAAAATCAGTGACCAATTGATGGTGGCTTGCCAAGGCCACAGCCATGCGGCACACACCACCAAAAAGGTTAATTGGAGAGATTGTAGTAAGTATTATAATCATTATCACTATTATTATCACAGTCTTCATCATCAAAGAACTCTGTACAGTGCTAAGCTATGGTCCCTCTGCATCAGGACATTAACAGTCATACTGAAGACATAGGCATGCACATAAAAAGGTAACTAACAATAACAAAGAGCATAGGATAAATGTTCGGGGAGTTGGACAAACAAAAGAACAGTCAAGGGTGATCAAGAAGATATGAGCACTGAACTGTGTCTTGAAAGACAGAATGACTGAGATGTTTGTACAGAAGAGGGAGTGCGTCCCAGGCAGTTCTTTTTTTTTTTTAAAGATTTTATTTATTTATTCGACAGAGATAAAGACAGCCAGCGAGAGAGGGAACACAAGCAGGGGGAGTGGGAGAGGAAGAAGCAGGCTCACAGTGGAGGAGCCTGATGTGGGGCTCGATCCCATAACGCTGAGATCACGCCCTGAGCCGAAGGCAGACGCTTAACCGCTGTGCCACCCAGGCGCCCCATCTAGAAACTTTTTTGAAGAATAGGATTTACCCTGATTACACAGGCAGGGAATTTGTTAGCCATGATGAGTTGCCGGCCTTCCTGCAAACTCCATGACTTGTTAGCGTGATAGGACACATGCTATAACCAAATAGGTACTTCTACAGTGCTGCTGGGACGACAGAACCGTGGCAAAGATTCACAGAGTACTCATTGCATGCTAGGTGTATTTCTTAGCTAGCCACTTCCTTTAATCCTTGCAGACTTATTATTATCCCTGTTTCATGGATAAGTACACTGAGGCTCATGTGGTATGAGCCTGCCGTACTGTCCCCAAAGCCATCCTCCTAACCATCATGCTTAACTGCTCTGAAAAGACCTGAAAAAAGTACATTAAAGTCATGATTCCTCATAAAAGCTGTAGTGATATCAAAAACCTGGCAAAGAAAAAATAATGCTTCTGCTGGTTTAAAATCATACAACAGACACAATAACAAAAACAGAAAGTTATTTTTGGACAGCAGATAGAGTTTTAAAACAGAGGTAAAATCAGAACCTGAAGAGAGATAGCATGTCACGGAGCCCACTACTTTGCCATCTAAAATATGAACTTAGCACTACATTATGTGAGAAATATTATCAGACATTTATGTTCAGCCTATCCAGCGGGAAAAAAAAACAAAAAGGACACACAAAGTGGCAGCAGGAAACAATTCCAGAAATTTTGCTTAGTAAAATAAGTTTCCTAATATTATCAGCAGGGAATGCATAGTTCATGAGTAAAGAATGTTAACAACTCAGAAGAATTTGGCCATTTGTTCTTTGGTCTCGAGTGTGCTGTTGGGCATACAGTTTAAATAATTCAAAGATTCCTCAAAATCATGAACAAATGATATGTCATGGATGCCCCCCACTCTGCCCCAAAAAGGAAAATGAATCTCTAAAGATGGTAGAGACTAATCTCTTTCCTTTTAGTAGTCAACTATGCTTGTTTCTTCCATGAGAGACCCTGAGCAGGTTCTCGAAGGAAGATAGGATTCAGCTCACTTGTGCTTGTAAATCAGTATCTAGCACCTAGCCTGACACAGCCAAGTCCCAGTGGAAGTTTGATAAATACAAGACAGGCAGACACAGAGAAAAAGACAAACAGAGAAAGAAATTTATTTTTTAATGTTAAGATTTTATTTATTTATTTCAGATAGAGAGAGAGAGCATGAGCCAAGGGGCAGAGGGAGAGGGAGAAGCAGGCTCCCCACTGAGCAGGGAGCCCTACGCAGGGCTCCATGCCAGGAACCTGAGATCATGACCTGAGCCGAAGGCAGACACTTAACCACTCAACGGACTGAGTCACCCATGTGCCCCAAGAAATTTATTTTGACAAGGAAGACCACATCCATCTTCTAGCTGATAATCTCATCAAAACTGAATATCAAACAACTCACTCTCATCTGGTCTCTAAATTTAGGAGGGGTTCTTTTAGACTTAACTCCATTACTTTCTAATTGACTATAAGAACTGGAGTTTTATTGCATCTCATAGGCTTCCAGCAAATAAATTAAAGCTATAACATAATAAAGTTTTGAAACATTTCTGGAGTCTGCTAGATGAGAAAAGAGGTTTTGTTTTTGTTTTTAAACACAGCAAACCCTTGCATCAGTCAGGGTCTCACCAGAGGGTAGGGAGAGAGGTGTTATATATATATTAAGAGATTTATTGCTTGCAACATACAGTTGACCTTTGACAAACCCAGGGGTTAGGGACACTGACCCTTTGTGCCCTTGAAAATTCACATATAACTTTGAATTCCCCCCAAAACTTAATTACTAATAGTCTATTATTGACCAGAAGCCTTACTGATAGCTCCAGCAGTTGATTAACATATATTTTGTATATGTATTATTATAATATTTATATAATAAAATAAGTTAAAAAGAAAATACTATTAAGAAAATAGTAAGGAAGGGGCGCCTGGGTGGCACAGCGGTTAAAGCGTCTGCCTTCGGCTCAGGGCGTGATCCTGGAGTTATGGGATCGAGCCCCACATCAGGCTCCTCTGCTATGAGCCTGCTTCTTCCTCTCCCACTCCCCCTGCTTGTGTTCCCTCTCTCACTGGCTGTCTCTATCTCTGTCAAATAAATAAATAAAATCTTTAAAAAAAAAAAAAAGAAAATAGTAAGGAAGAAAAATACATTTGCAGTACTGCACTGTATTTATAAACAAAAACAAAAACAACCCACTGCATATAAAGGGATCTATACATTTCAAGCCAGTGTTAGTGTTGTTCAAGGGTCAACTGGCTATATTAAGATATAGATTAAGATATTTATTGCATGGAAGTAGGTTATGTAATTGTAGGGGTTGCCAGGCAAATCCAAAATCTATAGGGCAGACCACCAAGAAGAGCAGTGTGGAACTCTCAGGCATAAACATGAATGTGTATGAACTGAAACTACAATCAACAGGTGGAATTTCTTCTTTGTTTAAAAAAATTTTTTTTGAGTAGAGTTAACACAAAAAGTTACATTAGTTTCCAGTGAACAACATAGTAATTCCACTTCTCTTATGCTGTGCTCACCACAAGTGTAGCTGCCACCTAACCCAGTACAACACTGTTACGGTCTCACTGACTATCATCCCTACACCATGCCTTTTATTCCTGTGACCTATTCATTCCGTAACTGGAAGCCTGTATCTCCTACTCCCTTCCACCCATTTTGCCCTCCGTCCATCCCTAGAATGTCTTCTTCAGGAAAGCCTCAGTTCTGCCCTTGAGGCCTTTCAACTACTTCAATCAGACCCACCCAGATTATTTATGATAATCTTCTTATTTTGGAGTTTAATGGTTATGAATGTTAATCATTTCTAAAAAATGCATTTCTAAAAAAAGAGCAACACCTGGATTCTTAGTGTTTAAGTGAGTAAGTGGGGACTGTAGCCTTGCCGAGTTGCCATAAAACTGCCCATTAAAATCCCTTTTCCAAGTCCAATGATCCCGCCTGGAGTTTTGAAGTTTTTCTATCAGCTGAACTTTCTAGCAAAACACACCCTTACATTGAGAGATGCCTTTGACTTGACCTCCCCATCTCCTGGTCGCAGATGGCTCCTGCTCGGCAAACATGCAATCTCCCTGGCATTTTCTTTCAAGCTGAGTTACTTCTAAGTGCCACCGTTATATTTTAGAGTATTCTAGGTCTTCACTGCGTTTAAACTGGCAAATACCTCCAGATGCCAACTTTAGAGGCTGTTTTTTATTTTTAATTAAGCCTTTAAATGTTAGGTTCATTGTAGATTTGCATGCGATTGTAAGAAGTAATACTCAGAGACCTTCGTGCTCTTCACCTAGTTTCCCCCAATGGGAACATCTGTAAAACGATAGCACAATATCACACCTGGGACACTGACATTGATAAAATCAAGATACAGAGCATTTCCATCCCCACAAGAATCCTATTTGCTTCTTTTAGAGTCATACTTTCCTCCCTCCCACGTCTCCCTTCCACACTCTTCACCCTTGCCAATCACTAACCTATTTCCCATTTCTATAATTCTGTCATTGCAATAATGTCACAGAAATGGAATTATACAGTAGGTAAGCTTTGAGGATTGCCTGTTTTTTCACTAGGCATAATTTTTCTGGCATTTCATCCAGGGGGCTGATTATATCGAGAGTGTATGCCATTTTATTGCTAGTTGTGTCCCACGGTATGAATGTACCACAGTGAATGGACTAACCATTCACCCATGGAAGAATACCTGGGTTGTTTCTAGTTTTGACTATCAGAATAAAGAATATTCTATTCTGTATTCTATTCTGTATTCTGTACTCACGTACAGTTTGTTTTTGTCTTTTTTAATGAACCTAAGGTTTCATATCTGTGGGATGAATGGCCAAGAGTGCCATTGCCCGGTTATGTGGTGGTTACATATATAGGTTCTTTTTCTTTCTTTTCTTTCTTTTCGAGATATAATTCATATTCAATAAAAGTCACTCTTTTATTTTTTTTATTTTTTATTTTTTAAAGATTTTGTTTATTTATTTGACAGAGAGAGAGAGACAGCCAGTAAGAGAGGGAACACAAGCAGGGGGAGTGGGAGAGGAAGAACCAGGCTCCCAGTGGAACAGGGAGCCTGATGCGGGGCTCCATCCCAGGACCCTGGGATCACGCCCCGAGCCGCAGGCAGACGCTTAACGACTGAGCCACCCAGGAGCCCCAAAAGTCACCCTTTTAAAGTGTGCATTTTTAAAGTATATTCACAAGGTGGTACAATCATCACTACCATAAAACTTGTCACTAAATCCCAGAACATTTTCATCCCTTCTAAAAGAAACCCATATGCATTGGTAATCACTCTCCATCTTTCCCTCCCCACTCCCTGCCAACCACTAAGCTCTTTCCTGTCTCTATGGAGTTTCCTGTTCTGGATATTTCACATATGTGACCTTTGTGTCTACCTTTTTTGAATTAGCATGTTTTTAAGCTTAATCCACTTTGTAGCATGTATCTGCATTTCATTCCTTTCTACAGCTGAATGATGTTCTTTTTTTTTTTTTTAAGATTTTATTGATTTAGAGAAAGGGATTGTGAGGGAGTGCAAACAGGGGGTGGGGGGCAGCACGAGAACAGAGGGAGAGGGAGAAGCAGACTCCCTGCTGAGCAGGGAGCCCAATGACAAGGATTCTATCCCAGGACCCTGAGATCATGACCTGAACCGAAGGCAGATGCTTAACCCACTGAGCCACCCAGGCACCTCTGATTGATGTTCCATCTTATAAACATACCACATTTTGTTTATTCATCGTCAGTTGGTGAACCTTTAGGCTGTCCTTACCTTTTAGCTATTTTGAATGATGCCTCTATTAACATTCATGTACACTTTTTTGTGTGAACATACATTTTGATTCCTTTGGATAGATTCCTAGGAATGGGATTGCTAATTTGTATGGCAATTCTAAGATCAACTTTTTGAGGAACTATTTTCCAAAATGAAGTAGCATTTAATTTTATGATCTTTGTTTGATCCCTCTTCCCCTTCTTACAAGTCATTTTCCTAAAAGTTTTAAGTTTTGCATGTTACATTTATATCCATGATCCATTCTGAGCTAATTTTTTTGTATAAAGTGTAAGACTTAGTTCAAGGTTCATTTCTTTGCCTATAAATGTTCAATTGTTCCAGCATCATTTCTTGAAAAGGCTAGCTTTTCTCCATTAAAGTGCTAAGTGTGTTGAAAGCAAAAGTAACAGTCCCAATCCCTATCACTTAAACAAGAGAGTATTTCTGATTTTTAACCAAAAGGACAAGCAATTAAAACAGCAATATCAACTAAGGATGGGATATGAGCATCACTGTGGTGAATTCTTGAGGTTCCCCTCTGCATTCCTATTACTTTCTGTGCTGTGTGGATTTTTTGGATTCTACAACAGACCTCAGGATTGGGAAGAACTCCAGAGGCTGGAGTTCTGTGAGTGAAATGACATACAGGGCTCTTGGCTCCGACACTGGCAACCAGATGATACTTCCTTAGGGTCCCGTGTATGACATCAGTAGAACTGGAAGGCTGTCCCTCAAAGTAGCTTCTGACCACAATCTAAGCACACAATAAAGTTGTTGCTGAAATCACTAGACAGTGAGGAGAAATAGAAGTAAACTACTGATTGATCTTTAAGGAGCAGGAAAAGTGAAGAATTAGGAGCCTCCGTTGCAGCATTGGTTTCTGCCACAAGTGGTGTATGAAATAACATGGATGTGAGATTACCAAGAGTGCCCAGAGAACAGAACACCCTAAGGAATTCAACATTTTTAATAGTTCTTTGAGATATCTCATTCTTTTCAAGTCTGTAACCAGGTTTATCTCCCTGGCAGTACAGATGGGTGTGTCTTAGCACTTAAAATGGCAAATATCAAGCATGAGTGTGTGTGTGTGTGTGTGTGTGTGTGTGTGTGTACACGCACGCACACATGGATATGTGTATGAAGTGATTGGATAATGCATTAAAAGCCATTAATAATTAATGTAGACCATAAAGCAGTTATTAGCAGTAAAGGAGAAATCAGATTCGAGCAATACTTTACCAACAGAAATAGCTGATTGTCAGTGTGAGGTGAAGAAAAAAATCAAATACAAATCAGATTTGACATTTGGGTAAGTGTTTAGATGGTGATGCTATTTTAATGAAATGGGGAATATTAAGAGGAGGAGATATTTGGGGATTAGGTGATGAGTTTGGTTTGGGATATGTTAAGGGGAAAAATTAAAAGGAGATCTCTAATAGGGGATTTAAATTAAAGGGTCTTCGGCTCTGTTGTCAAATACAGTAGTCAGTAGCCACATGTGACCTGCTCAAATTAAATAAAACTTAAAATTTGGGATGCCTGGACAGCTCAGTCAGTTAAGCATCTGACTCTTGATTTCAGCTCAGGTCATGATCTCAGGGTCCAGAGATCGAGCCCCGAGTCAGGCTCCACCCTGAGTGTGGAGCCTGCTTAAAATTCTCTCTCTCCCTCTCCCTTTGCCCCTCCCCCCCAACTGCTCAGGTGCACACTCTGTCTCTCTCAAACAAAACAAAACAAAACTTAAAATTCAACTCATTACACTAATCACATTTCAGACGTTCAATAGCCACATGAGGCTACTGGCCACTGCATCACCTGGTGCAGAAAAATCTCCCATCATTGCAGAAACTACTATAGGGTACCACTGGTCTTGAACTCAGGAGAAAAAGAGAGAGAGCAACCAGAGATACAGATTTGGGCGTTATCTGAGCATTTGAAAGGCAGATGAATTCATTAATGAGGAGGGATGATTCCAGGAAGAATTTATAAATAAAGAAAAGAAGGCCTGGAACAGAAATCTGAGAAGCCATGGCATGAAGGACTAGAGAAACAGGATTTCACAAAAATGAGAAGCAAGGGATCTGAGAGGGAGAAGAACCAGAAAACAACTGGATCCCTAGCACATGATGTAAGAGAGTTTTGGGAAAGGGACCCGAGGCTTGCGGGACCTGGTAGGAGAAGAGAAAGAAGAAGTCAGTCAGTTTCGCAACTGGGAGATCAGCAATGACCTTTCCAGAGGATTTTCAATGGGAAAGTGGGGTCCACACCAACTGGAAGAATGCGAGAGAAAAGGTGAGGGAATAATACACAGAGTTCATGTTCTCTTTCAAAAAGTTTGCTGTAAATGGGGAGTGGTATCAAAGAGTGCAGTAACTTGAGAGGAAAGCAGATAAAGTGAGAAATTTTTCTTCAGGAGGAGAGGCTTAAATATATTTGTAGACTGAAGAGAAGAAGCAGGAGAAATGAAGAAGTTAAGAATACTGAAGAGATGGGATAAATGATGAATGAATGCCTGGAGGAGGCGATAGAAATGGGGATCAAATGCCCAGTTGGATGGGAGAGGACCAGTTCTCTCTGAGGGAAGAGACATTCCAATCTGAAGGAGCAGGGAAAGAAGTTCATCATTGAGATGGCTGGAATTTCTACTGCATGTACTGCATATCCAAGCCTGATGACTGAAATTTATGCAGGACTGAAAAAAATGCCTTTGGTCATCCATTTAAGAAAGGTCTAACGGTTCAGCAGGGAGCCATCAGCTCTCTAGCAATGGGCATAAATTCTGAGGACATCTCATTAACACCTGAAAGCCATTGATCTCTCTGTCCACCAGAAAAGAGGTGACCTCATTAACATTCCAGGGCTTCTGCTATGAAGGATTCAAGCAGCACAGACCAGGGCAAAAACGATATCTTTACACTTTCAAAAAAAGGAAAAAAAAAAAAAAAACCTTAAGTGAAACCAAACACTCAATTAGAGATACTGGGGAAGTGGGCACGTGGATTGTGGCTGTCCAGAGAGCCTCCAGAGGCAACAGCTGCTTGATTACAAATGATGAGCATAACTAGCTCTTCTTAATGTCCAGAGAAGTTAAATAAGGAAACAAAATCACAAAATTGCCCATGAGAAATTAGTCAGGCAGGAAGTGCTAACCTCCTCAGCCAGTAATTCAAAGTCCATTCTGGAAATCCAAATGATTATCTTCTTCACTGCCAGAAATTTGGTTTCCTCCCACGTCACTCAACTGACACTACAGTTCCAAAGGTCATTAGTGATCTGCTCACAGTCAAGTTTGGTAGTCTTTTCTCATTGCTCATTTTTCTCAAATGTTTTTGCAACTCCAGACACCATTAAATGCCTGTCTTTTGTTTTACTTTGAAATCTGTTGGTTGCTGTTAGGTTCTGCAACTCTGTATCTGACAGTTGTGTTTTCCCCCTTTACTTGTAATGGTGGACTTCTCCAAGACCTGAGCTATCCTTCTGTCTTTCCCTCAAACTCATGTCCAGGGTAAAGGAAGGGGTGGGGCAGGGAGTGGCAGGGCTGGGTTAATGATGGTGGGCTTCTGGAACAAAGTCGGAACTGAACTAACACAGCAGTCAGGAAGAACAGCAATAGAGGACCCAGGTACACAATATGACAAAGTGTATTAAGATTAGGTTTGTTTTGTAAAGGGCCAGATACCAAATATTTTGGACCTGGAAGGCTAGTCTCTCTGGCAATCATTCAACTCTGTCACTGTAGCATAAAAACAGCCATAGGTAAATGTAAACAAATGAACATAGCTATATTTCAATAAAACTTTGTTTATAAAAACAGCCATCAGCCCATGTGCTGAACTTTGCTGAGCCCAATTCCAAAGCAGGCTAATGAGAAAAAATTAAATCCAAGGCCTTAGGCCTGCACTAGGGAGCCATAAATATATCAAGTGGATCCTGACCCAGTTGGTGAATAATGGGAGATTTCTCTGAGAAACTACCAGGTGAGCATGCTCAAACTGGAACTCCTTTTATAGGTGAGAAAGAAGCTGAAAGAGGTACCAAGTTGAATAAGAACATCTCTCTTTTGTAGAAATGCACCTGTTCCAATATGTCAGCCTTGGGTGACCCAGAGCTCATGCAGTGCAGAGCAATGGGCAGAGCTCTGCATATGGATGCAGGGGGACTCCAGAGTTCACAGTATGCTAATTCACTCTTCCAAGCTTCAGGTGGCTAGTACATAACCATGACCTCCAAAAGGAGTTTTTCAAGAGGTTGCATGAGCCAGAATGAGCAAAAATTCTAGCATAGTGCCTAGCATATAGTGAGTATTTGTTAAATACTGCTTGTCTTTTCATTTTATAAGTTTCTTCAGTGGATAAAATAAAAATAAGTAAAACAGTTTAAGAAATCACGCTGGAAACTGGAAAACAGCATGCAGATGGCACTTGGCGTTCTTGTTTGTGTGCTAAGCTCTCTCCTATGCTCAGGCCTTTCCTCAAGACCTGGCTTCCCCCAGCCTCCCACCACTCCCATCCTGCCTTCAAAACCACTTGTATGGAGCCTTGTCCCCAGGATATAGTCTCAAGTAATATTTGTTGAATAGAATGGAGTTAAAATATAATTTGTGACTGTGTGGTGAGGGATGCACACTTCTTGTGGTAGCATTCTGTGTTACATTCAGGTGTCAAATACTAATACGATGCTGCATGTCAATCATTTCTCAATTTGACAAGAGAAATAGGTATCACATTTTATTGCTTGATTATGAGATTTTTAATGAGAAAGGTTATTTTTTCCACGGCCTTTCTGGTCATACATATTCCTTTGTGAGTTGGCTGTTCTTGTACTTTTCCATTCTTATTGGTTTGGAAGAGCTTTATATATATTAAAGATATTGACTTTTTTACTGTAACACACATTACCAAATATACATATGTTTCTAATAAAAAAAATAATAAAGAACAGGGTTGACTACCACTCTCCTGTCAAGACCTTCAAAGACCATCAAATTCTGTAGTCATCATTTAGGCCATTGAAAATTGGGAACTTGTTTGGATAAAAATACAATTTGTATTGCCAGTCAACCCTACTGCTCTGTTAATTCAGAGATCATATTTCCTCCATTCCAAGATCAGTCCCTAGTCTTCCTCACTGCTTTCAGCAGGCTGGGAGGGAACAGAATTCCCCCCAAATAATACAAGCACATGTCACCACAAACTCCCTTCCCCTCAGTGCATCCTAGGAGCTGTCTGGGGTCTAATGTTCTGAGCACAGCTCTGGAGCAGATCTGTGGATGTGAAATCTGCCACTTACTATGTGGGTTGCCACAGCCACGTTCCCTAACCTTGCCAAGCCTTGATTCCTTCACCTGGTAAATAAATATAAATAATAGCAGGATTTTTATGAAGATGAAATATGATAACTTATGAAAAATGCTTAGAGAGAAGCCTAACCTATACTCACTACCTAAAGGTATGCTATAACATTAAGTCAAATTAAGTCATCTTTTGTTTTCCGATTTCTTCTGTTTTTACAGCAGAACTAAGGGAAAAGCTAAAAAGAAATCCTATAGAAATATAGAGGGAGACACAGAAAAGTACATGTAAAAACATTAAAACTGTGCTCACTTCCACAATACACATACTAAAATTGGAACGATACAGAGAAGGTTAGCAAGCCCCTCACAAGGACGGCATGCAAATTTCTGAAGTTTCCTTATTTAAAAAAAAAAAAGAAGAAGAAAGAAAGAAAGAAAAACAACAAAACAAAACAGAAAAACACATGGAAATTATCCACAACAGTTTTGCCAGTCAAAAACTGAAAGAACACACACTATTAATGTTTTGATGTATTTCCTTCCAGGATTTCTCTATGCACATGCCCACACATCCTTTCTGAGACATACATATTTAATTTGGTTGCTCCCCTTTGATAACCTACTCCTTCTTACCTTTTTCTCAATTGATAAATATCCTGCAAAAATACGACTTTTAAATGTCTCAGGATATTCCTTAGAATTAATGGATCATAATGTATTTTGCCATTCCTTTATTATAAAACAAAATTTTAAAAAGCTAAATTTATAAAGCTAAGTTTAAAAAATTGTTCTAACCGTAATTCCATGAACTATTCTACAATCATTATGACTTACTGAAAAGAACAACAGCAAACACTTAAAAACACACTGCTTCTGTTCTCTCCTAAGTATCTAGATCTCTGCCATTGCAATTATTTTTAAACACTGTGGTCAAAGCTGTGAAAAGGCAACGAAAGCTAAAATGCCTTTGTAGGTCTCATTCTCTCTTTCGCCGCCTTCCGAGACTTCAAGTTGCAGGCTTCTTTGCAAGTCTGACAGCCATTATGCAAGCTAACTTAAGCTCTGAGTCCAGAGCTGAGTGGAACGAGATCTGTAAAGAAAAATGTCAAATATCTCTGTGGTGTGTCTTTGTTATCAGCAGAGCTGTGCAAAATCCATGTAGAATGACTACCGCATAAAACTTGGTTAACTGCAAATATTCCTTGTCATAGCTGCCAGACAGCATGGACCTTCAGTTTTAACCTTGCTAATGATTTAGAGAACGCACACTGGGTACACTGTGCCCATCTCATTTGCCCTCCTCTCCAAAATACCTCTGGAGGTTCTGGGAAAAGACACGTCCATTTTATTTGCAAAACCTGTTAGGTTTCATTTCATTCCATTTTAATATATATCGTTGAGAACCTCCTATTTGCCAGGCACTCACGGGGTGCTGTGAGGAGGAAGGAGAAAATACAAAGATGAAAGAGACAGGTCTTTCTGCCCTTGAAGAGTTGAAAATCTACTAGAAAGCAGTAAGATGTGTGAACAAATAGCTCTAATTCTAGGCAGAACGAAATAAGGCTGAACAAAAGAGCACATATTGTGCCTAGTGATTGCAAAGGAAAAATGGAAAACATTTAAGCAACAAGAGGTCACATGTGAGGTAAACATTGAAGGATGTGTAGGCTTTTAATAAGGGGAAAAGAGAAAAAGACAGCAAAACCATTAATGAGTTTCTGCTAGGCATTTTAACTTCTGAATCAGAGATTATACTAATGGTTTCTGGAAACACGGATTTAGTAAGTCCAAAAAAAACAACACTTTGATTAGGAATTATTATCACTTTCTTATTAATGAGGAATCCAAGTAATCTAGTTAAGATTTTGCCTATAAAGAGTAGACTAGTAACTGATTGCAAGTCTGCCTCGGGACTTTTGAGACCAAGAGGACAATACCAGAATGAGCATGGAAGTATAAGAATGCAGGGTGGCTTCAGAAAATTGCTTATATTGTCTGCAATTGCAGAAAATTGCTTATATTGTATCTTAAAAAAAAAAAAGGACAAAACCAAAAGCCTTAGGTAGACATAATATCTCCTACCCTAAGAGAAGAGGAAAGGATGTATATATGTTGAGCTGGTAACAAATAAACCCTAAAATTTCAGGGGTGTAACATAAAAAGGTTTAATTCTTGCTTATGAGAACCCACAGCAGGTGCAGTGGCTCTCCGGGGGCAGTCCCCTCCTAGGCAGTGACATGCAGATCTGCACGGCTGCTAGCATCACACAGCTACACTATCTAGAGCGCCTGCAGCATTTAAACCATCCACACCATCCACGTGGCCACAGACGGAAACAGAAAGTGCAGAGAACACGCACTCCTTTTGCCCTTCTATACTTTGGCCTTGAGTGACACACATCACCTCTGCTTAGAGCCCCCTACCAGATCTAGTCACATGGCCCACCCTAAAATAACATCACCTTCAAATGCTGCCAGGAAGAAGAAAAGGAAAAAGGATTTGGTGAAAACAAAGCATGGTTTCTGGCACACAAGGCAATGATAATTTAGGATGTATGTGCATTTATGAATTTAATATATAAATTATATAAATATATAATACAACTTATATTATACATTACATATTATAACTATTTTATTTATACTATATATTATATAGTATAATAATAAATATTATATAGTAATATTATATGTCATATATAATAATTCATATAAACTGAACCACAGATCATTCCCATCTTACAAGAGGACAGGCAGGCATTTGTAACCCCCCCCAGCCAGTGCATGACTAGCTGCTCCTCAGCTGGGGGCATATTCCTCCAGGGCAAGCAGTTCCCATCACCTGAGAGCAACTCTCTGGAGGAAGGGCAGTTGTGATAGTTTTATATGTGAACTTGGTTAAGCTGTGGTCTCTAGTTACCCAGCAAAACACTGCGTATGGCTGTAAAGGTATTTGTCGATGTGATTAAAGTCTATAAGAAGTATACTCTAAGGAAGATCATCCTAGATAATCTGGGTGGGCCTGATGCAAGCAGTTAGAAGGCTTTCAGAGCAGAACTGAGGCTTCCCTGAAGAGGAAGAAATTCTGCCTGTGGACAGCAGTTTTGGGCAAATTCAGCCTGAGAAGTCTAGCTTGCCCTTCCTGACAGCTTGCCCTATGGATTTCTTCAGATTTGCCTAGCCAGCACTCACAACTGTGTAAGCCAATCCTTGCAACCAATCTCTGTCTCTCTTTCCCTCACTGGTTCTGTTTCTCCGTTGGAACCCTGAGGGATACAGCAGCCGAGGTTGAAAGCAGCTGGTGATCAGTGCACTGTTGGGTAAAGGGAACTGAATGACACCATCTACTAAAAACCACCCAGCTAATGGGACAAGTGGCAGAATTTGCTAAGTCATGGGCCACCTTGGTAGGAGGAATGACTGCCAGGAGGAAGGAGTGAATTTTTCTTCTTGAAAAAACACTTTGAGCTCACTTTTGAGTCATATGTTCAAAAGGGAGTATATGCCCAAAAGGGGAGATGGACAGACTTTCAAAAAATTTGTCTGTCTGAAGACAATTAGCACAAAGACACCTACCGTTTAAACCTTACCCAAAGCATTGTTCGGTTATCAGCAACTTACCTTATATTACACACCGGTCCAAAAAAAAAAAAAAAAATATATCCAGTAGCTTCTCAGTATCCTTACAACCTTAGATGCCTTGTGGTTCCCAATCTATTTACTTTGCTTTTCTATACTTATTAATGTATTTGAACAGACACCACCACAAATCATGTAAAATGATATGACTTTTTTTTTTTTTTCTGCTAGGGATCTAGCATGGATGGCTAGAAATTGAAAAGTTCAGTGTAACATCTGGGGGAAAAACTATTTTCTGGTAGCATTGCTGTCAAGCCAGAAAACACAGCTGGATATCATACGATATTAAATGCAGTGCAAAGCAAATTCAATAACATATCCTGCCTTCTAAACTCCCATCAACACTAACCAATAACACAGGCACAGCTAAGCTAAAAAGAAGAAGAAATAAGGAAAAATAGAGAGGTAGGAAAAAAAGACAGAATAATGGGAGGAAAAGTCTTCATACTTCATTAACATAAGGCAAAATTAGAGCAAAATTACTTTATTGCTTTTAATTAGCAAAGGAAATACCTTAAAAAGTTGGAATTTTATTTAAAAGGGTGGGGAGGCTCAATGTCCAAGGGTTGGAGAAAAGCAGAATATTGAAGAGCCAACTGCAAGGCAGAAGTGGAATAAAAAGCAGAATCCAGGAATTCCGTCTTGCAAGAACTCCCTCTAATATGCAACCAAAGGAATTTGGAAGAGCAGCTCCATGTATGCCATCTGTCAAGTTATAAAAGGCACCTAAATGGCAGTGTTCACCGTGTATGCTGCTATAAGGACAGACCTGAGTCTGTTGACCAGAGGCCACAGAGGCTAGACTCTGACCCAGGCCTGATCCCAGTCAACCAGCATCGTCTGAAAAGCCACCATCGTTGGCGATAGGCATATTACACTTTACTGCTTAGCTAAGATGTACTGAACCCCTTTGCTGGTTTAGATATCTCAAGGGGCAGCTAAGTTCAGTTATCATTTGAGATGGAAACTCCTCCAGGAAAGGCTTAAGCTAAAACTTGAGCAACAGCAAAGTACAATAGAGGCAGTAGTAAGGAAGTGCCGAGTCTCTTGGGCGTGACTGTTGCTGGGGCCAGGCCTTCTCTGTGTGTTCCCCACCTTCCCCTTTGCAGCTCTGTGACATGGACCATTCCATGCTGTCTCCATCAATCTCCCATTCCCACTGCTATGATTCTGGTATTATCCACTTCCAACATGTGGGGTTTTTTTCCAGGACACCAACTGAGTATCCTATAATTCAACTCAATTCTGACAGTAGCTACCTGGAGATAGGGCCAGATCCCATGGGGTAAGGCCTCGGTCCTACAAGAAGGACCCCCTCCCTCCCACTTCAGATGCATGTTGCAGATCCAGGCTGTCCCCTGTGCTTCTGACCCACTGGCTGCAGACCACGGGTTCCAGTGACTCCCTCCTTGGGTTTGATTAACTTGCTAGAGCACTCCCAGAACTCAGAGAAACATTTTCTTATTAGATTACCAGTTTCTGATAAAAGGATTTAACTTCTGCAGATGGATGCATATGGCAAGGTATGTGGGAAGGGGCACGGAGCTCCCATGCTGTGGGGATGGAATGCATCACTCTTCCCGCATCTGCACGGGTTCACCAGACTGGAAGCTCTCTGAACCCCATCCTTCTGGGTTTTTAATGGAGGCTTTGCTATATAATCATGATTAAATCATGGATGACTGGTGACTGAACTCAATCTTTAGCCTCTCTCCTCTCCCTGAAGGTTCAGGGGTTTGGTTCCCCTGGCAACCAACTCCCATCCTTAGCTTTCCAAAATTCAACTCATTAGCATAACTTAGGAAAACCCAAGGGCTTTAGGACCTATGTGCTCAGAACTGTGAAGACCAAATATATATTTCTTACCATAAATATTATACCACCTAAAACATGCCTTTTATAAAACCTCTTTTGACTGTTGGAGGACCTAATATTGACAGACTCAATTCGCAAATATCCTCAGAAATAAGAATGTATAACAGAAAAAAGGCAGTCCATGAGAAGGGCAGTCAGGGCCACCACGTGAGACTAAATACACAAATAGACAATGGCCAGACCAGACATAAAAACAGAATTCTGACCTACAACCTAGAGCAACCTTCCCAGGAAACCAAACCCTTTATTTGCAGTAATCAGTCAAGGAAGACAGATGGCTGTAAACCAGACCTGCAGGAAGCCAGATTGCTATCTTTACTAACAATTCAGGAAACCACACGATAACTTCTGTAACAATCAGTTCAAAATGACAGGACTTGATTAATAACTGATATCTCCTCTAATTCTTGTCCCTCCTTCTAATTGAGGACCAACTGGGCCCCAGTTTATCATGCTGTCCTGATCGGGTCAGCTGTTTTCTTTTTCTGTGGATTAGCAAGTCACCTAAATAAGAAACAAGGATTTGGTAGGAAATACGGAGAACGAGGGAGATTGTATAGTAAGTAGTTGTGTTGACGATTGATTAGAGAGTAGTGAGCTGGCTCAGACCCGTTAGCAACAGCTGACTATGTGCGTATCTTCCCAACTCCACTGTAATCACATCACATAGGTAGCTGGAAATCAGTAACGGTGGGAGCATTTACAGCACAGAAATCGGCGAATTCTGAGAATGAGGATTCTTTTTCCTTGACGGCCAGATGTTAAGCATCTACCATTGCATCCCTGAATATACATCAAGTGTTCCCAGATACCTAATATTTCGAGACAAGCAGAAAGTCAGATGTCTTTGTGAACGCTCTCAATTTTTAAGTGTTAACAATCAAATAACATTAAAATATTAAATATAAAAATATTTTTTAAATTTTTAAATCACGACAAAATAAAACATCACTGTGGGCCACCTGCTTGCAACCTCTGTCTCATGTCAATGCGTCAGAGCCTTGTTTACGCCTTCAGGTCTCTAACTTACACCCATAAACATCGAGCAAGGGTCTCGAAGGAGCTTAAGTACATTTGTTAAATTCCAAATGGTTAACATTTATCACAGGTAGTTTCTTTACATCCTTAAATGTGCACAAGCATTTATTATCGTATGCTAAGAAGTCATTATAGATATGAAAAAGTCCATTTTAAGGCTGAATAAAAAAAGAATCATTCCATCATTAAACCAAAGTGATTCATAGATATTAATGACATATCCCTCTTCTGAATAATAACATATCTTGTAAAGTAGTTGCAAGAAATAAAATTACTATAATATATATGTGTGCATATTAACAAATATGTGTGTATGTGTATACACACACGTGTGTATACACACACCACACCACCTATATACACGTATACACACAGATAAAAGAATAAAAACAGTACCTAGAAAGTGGTATGGCCCTTATATAAACAGTAAGGGAAGGCAAAAAGTGAAACATTATAATCAATATTGCTGGAATCAGAAGAAATTACTAAATGCTGACCTGACATCAATACAATGACACTGTTGTACCCCGTTGATGTCAGAGTGTTTACCATCAGAAGAAATAAACATTCTATCCTTTAAAGGTCCTGGTCAGAAACATCTGGTTTAATCTTTCCTCCTCACCTTCTGAGCATGTGCCAAAATCTCTGGCATCATCCACTATGGCAACACTACGGAGTCACTAAAATTTCAGTTTATTTTGCATTTGAACTTTCTGCAACACCCATGATGATAATTCATTTTACCCAACTTAGGAATTGTTATCAGGGTGCTATACTGTACTGTAAGCAGATTATAAAGATAAGAAAATCTCCTCTTGTTAATCAGTGTTATATTGAAACACTGGGATGGCATGAGTTCAGAACCTATAATGTAATTGAGAGCTCCAATCCCTTGGTTCCTGCTTTTCAGTGACTTGATCTCCAAATGAGATAGGAGTTTCCTAAAGTTTAATGAAAAATAAAGAATTAAGAGTGAGAAGCCATATACAGAAATGTCTAAAGTGCAGTGACATTTTAAAGACTGAAACTTAATTGTGCTGGCTTCCCATTCCACAGCCTCTTTTCATGTACAGATCTTTGAAATGCAGAGTAAATGTTTCTCATCCTTCTTTGTTTATGATGCGGATGAAAAATTCAACAGCTAGGCTGCACCATAATCTGCTTTGCACACCCTTATAAATTTTCTGTCCTTATTACCAACAGAACAGTGTCCTCATCAACTTTGAAATGGAAAGCAGTCCAGGATAGAAATTCTTATCCTGTTATCCTGTTAAAATGATCTGAAAATCACTTTGACCCTGCATTGCCTTTATTAGTGGCCCAAACTCCAAAATAAAGATGTCACCGAAATTCTGAATATTAACATATCATTGTAATTTAATAGATGAGTATGCTAGTCCTTATTAATATTCTAAATGCTTAACTGCTCTAATAAGCAATTTAAAGTACTGCTGAGGCACATAGGAGAAGGAAAGAAAAAGGATCTCAGTATACTGGGTACTTTGAGAGGAACAGGTTATCAAGGAAGTCCAGATTTTTACATAATGCCACTTTGGAAAACAGTGTGGAGGTCCCTTAAAAAGTTAAAAATAGAGGGGCGCCTGGTGGCACAGCGGTTAAGCATCTGCCTTTGGCTCAGGGCGTGATCCCCGCGTTATGGGATCGAGCCCCACATCAGGCTCTTCTGCTATGAGCCTGCTTCTTTCTCTCCCACTCCCCCTGCTTGTGTTCCCTCTCTCGCTGGCTGTCTCTCTCTCTGTCGAATAAATAAATAAAATCTTTAAAAAAAAAAAAGTTAAAAATAGAGCTACCCTATGATCCAGCAATTGCACTACTGGGTATTTACTCCAAAGATAGAGATGTAGTGAAGAGAAGGGCCATATGCACCCCAATGTTCATAGCAGCATTGCCCACAATAGCTAAATCGTGGAAGGAGCTGAGATGCCCTTCAACAGATGACTGTATTAAGAAGATGTGGTCCATACATACAATGGACTATTACTTAGCCATCAGAAAGAACAATTACCGAACATTTGCAGCAACATGGAGGGGACTGGAGGAGATTATGCTAAGTGAAATAAGTCAAGCAGAGAAAGACAATTATCATATGGTTTCACTCATTTATGGACCATAAGAAATAGCAGGAAGATCGGTAGGAGAAGGAAGGGAAGAATGAAGGGGGGGGCGGTAAACAGAAGGGGGAATGAACCACGAAAGACTATGGACTCTGGGAAACAAACTGAGGGCTTCAGAGGGGAGGGGGGTGGGGGGTTGGGATAGGCTGGTGATGGGTATTAAGGAGGGCACATATTGCACAGAGCACTGGGTGTTATACACAATGAATCATGGAATACTACATCAAAAACCAAGGATGTACTGTATGTATGGTGACTAACATAACATAATAAAACATTATTATTAAAAAAATTAAAAAAAAAATAATGCACCTTCAGGGCTATTTGGAAAATATTCATCCTCAGGGTTCATTCATGGGATGCAAACACTGCTGAAATTCTCATGACACTGTGTATTTAGATTTAAAAAGAAAAAAAAAAACCACCTTATTCAAATAAGGTACAAGTTATTACTATACCAGAAACTAAAACAAGAGGGGGAGAGGAGTTAAGATGGCGGAGGAGTAGGGGACCCCTTTTTCAGCCGGTCCCCTGAGTCGAGCTGGATAGGTACCAGACCAGCCTAAATAACCACGGAATCAGCCTGAGACGCAGGATGATGCATCTGGATCTCTACAAATGAACATCTCCAGCGCTGAGTATTGAGGTACGAAGAGGGGAGCTGTAAACCGTGCACGGATATCGGAAGATAAACGGAAGGGGAGGGAGCCGCCGCGCTTGGGCTCCGGAAGCGGCAGCCACCTGCACGGGGGAGCGGGCGGACTCACAGGAGGGCACCCGGAGGAGAGCGGACTGAGACCGGTGAGGTGAACGCGGCGGCGCACCAGGCATCCCGAACACCGGAATCCCGGTGTGCTCACGGGATCCAGACTGAGACCGGGAGCTCCTGGAGCAGCGGGCGGCTGGCGGCTGGCGGGCCACCTGCACGGGGGAGCGGGCGGACTCGCGGTTGGCACCCGCGAAACACCAGACTGAGACCCTGAACCGGGTGCGCGCGCCACCAGGCTTCTCACGAAACTCCGGAATCGAGGTGTGCTCACCGGGCATAGACTGAGACCGGGAGACCCGGGAGCGCGCGGGGCGGCCGGTGGCTGGCGGCATTAGAAACACAAAGGACAGGTGCCCATCCCCATCCTCCCTCGCAGGGGACACGGAGACTCTAACCAAACAGGGCTGCCTGAGTATCGGCGCGGCAGGCCCCTCCCCCAGAACACAGAAGGCAGGCTGAAAAATCAAGAAGCCCACAACCCGGGCGCCTGGGTGGCGCAGTCATTGAGCGCCTGTCTTCGGCTTAGGGCGTGATCCCAGCGTTCCGGAAAGGAGTCCCTCATCGGGCTCCTCCGCTGGGAGCCTGCTTCTTCCTCTCTCACTCCCCTGCTTCTGTTCCCTCTCTCGCTGGTTGGCTGCCACATAAATAAATAAATAAAATCTTTAAAGAAGAAGCCCACATCCCTAAGATCCCTATAAAACAAGGGGCACGGCCTGGGACCCAGTCAATAATTTGGGCTCTGGAAACCCCGCAACCTCTCTTCATCAGAATGACAAGAAGGAGAAGCCCCCCCCAGCAAAGAAAAGACAGTGATTCTGTGGCCTCTGCCACAGAAATAATGGATATGGATGTAACCAAATTATCAGAAATGGAATTCAGAGTAACAATGGTCAAAATGATGAGTAGAATTGAAAAAACTATTAACGAAAAGGTTACTGAGAATATAGAATCCCTAAGGACAGAAATGAGAGCGAATCTGACAGAAATTAAAATTTCTATGAGCCAAATGCAGGCAAAACTAGAGGCTCTGACGGCCAGGGTCGCAGAAGCAGAGGAAGGGGTTAGTGAATTGGAGGATGGGTTAATAGAGGAAAAAATGAAAATAGAAGATGGTCTTAAAAAAATCCACGCCCATGAATGTAGGTTACGGGAGATTACTGACTCAATGAAACGATCCAATGTTAGAATCATCAGCAGCCCCGAGGGGATGGAGAAAAACAGAGGTCTAGAAGAGATATTTGAACAAATTGTAGCTGAAAACTTCCCTAATCTAGCAAGGGAAACAAACATTCGTGTCCAAGAGGCAGAGAGGACCCCTCCCAAGCTCAACCACGACAAACCTATGCCACGTCACGTCATAGTGCAATTCGCAAATATGAGATCCAAGGATACAGTATTGAAAGCGGCCAGGGCAAAGAAATTTCTGACGTACCAAGGCAAAAGCATCAGAATTACGTCAGACCTGTCTACACAGACCTGGAATGAGAGAAAGAGTTGGGGGAGCATATTTAAAGCTCTTTCAGAGAAAAACATGCAGCCAAGGATCCTTTATCCAGCAAGGCTGTCATTCAGAATTGATGGAGAAATAAAGACATTTCAGAATCGCCAGTCACTAACCAATTTTGTAACCACGAAACCAGCCCTACAGGAGATATTACGGGGGGTTCTATAAAAGTAAAAAGGCCCCAAGAGTGATACAGAACAGAAAGTCACAGCCAATACAAACAAAGACTTTACTGGCAACATGGCAACATTAAAATCATATCTCTCAGTAATCAGTCTTAATGTAAATGGTTTGAACCATCCCATAAAACGCCACAGGGTTGCAGATTGGATAAAAAGAAATGACCCATCCATTTGCTGTCTACAAGAGACTCATTTCAAACCCAAAGATGCATTCAGACTGAGAGTAAGGGGATGGAGTACCATCTTTCACGCAAATGGACCTCAAAAGAAAGCTGGGGTAGCAATTCTCATATCAGATAAATTGGATTTTAAACTACAGACTATAGTTAGAGATGCAGAAGGGCACTATATTATTCTTAAGGGAAGTATTCAACAAGTGGATATGACAATTATAAATATATATGCCCCCAACAGGGGAGCAGCAAGATACACAAGCCAACTCTTAACCAGAATAAAGAGACATATAAATAAAAATACATTAATAGTAGGGGACCTCAACACTCCACTCTCAGAAATAGACAGAACACCCTGGCAAAAACTAAGCAAAGAATCAAAGGCTTTGAATGCCATACTCGACGAGTTGGACCTCATAGATATATATAGAACACTACACCCCAGAACCAAAGAATACTCATTCTATTCTAATGCCCATGGAACATTCTCAAGAATAGACCATGTTCTGGGACACAAAACAGGTCTCAACCGATACCAAAAGATTGAAATTATCCCCTGCATATTCTCAGACCACAACGCTCTGAAATTGGAACTCAACCACAAGGAAAAATTTGGAAGAAACTCAAACACTTGGAGACTAAGAACCATCCTGCTCAGGAATGACTCGATAAACCAGGAAATCAAAAATCAAATTAAACAATTTATGGAGACCAATGAGAATGAAAATACAACAGTCCAAAACCTATGGGATACTGCAAAGGCAGTCCTAAGGGGGAAATACATAGCCATCCAAGCCTCACTCAAAAGAATAGAAAAATCTAAAATGCAGTTTTTATATTCTCACCTCAAGAAGCTGGAACAGCAACAGAGGGACAGGCCTAATCCACGCACGAGGAAGCAGTTGACCAAAATTAGAGCTGAAATCAATCAAGCAGAAACCAGAAGTACAGTAGAGCAGATCAACAGGACTAGAAGCTGGTTCTTTGAGAGAATCAATAAAATTGACAGACCACTGGCAAGACTTATCCAAAAGAAAAGAGAAAGGACCCAGATTATTAAAATTATGAATGAAAAAGGAGAGGTCACGACGAACACCATTGAAATTGGAAGGATTATTAGAAATTTTTATCAACAGCTATATGCCAATAAACTAAGCAATCTGGAAGAGATGGAATCCTTCCTGGAAACCTATAAACTACCAAGATTGAAACCGGAAGAAATTGATTCCTTAAACAGGCCAATTAATTATGAAGAAATTGAGTCAGTGATAAACAACCTTCCAAATAACAAAACTCCAGGCCCGGACGGTTTTCCTGGGGAATTCTACCAAACATTCAAAGAAGAAATAATACCTATTCTCCTAAAGCTATTTCAAAAAATAGAAACAGAAGGAAAGCTACCAAACTCATTCTATGAGGCCAATATTACCTTGATCCCCAAACCAGGCAAAGACCCCCTCAAAAAGGAGAATTACAGACCGATTTCCCTAATGAATATGGACGCCAAAATCCTCAACAAGATACTTGCTAATAGAATCCAACAGTACATTAAAAGGATTATCCATCACGATCAAGTGGGATTCATACCTGGGATGCAAGCGTGGTTCAATATTCGCAAATCAATCAGCGTGATACATCATATCAACAAGAAAAGACTCAGGAACCATATGATCCTCTCAATCGATGCCGAAAAAGCATTTGACAAAATACAGCATCCTTTCCTGATTAAAACCCTTCAGAGTGTAGGAATAGAAGGTACATTTCTCAATCTCATAAAAGCCATCTATGAAAAGCCTACTGCAAATATTATTCTCAATGGGGAAAAGCTGGAAGCCTTTCCCTTAAGATCAGGAACTCGACAAGGATGCCCACTCTCGCCACTATTATTCAACATAGTACTAGAAGTCCTTGCAACAGCAATCAGACGACAAAAAGGGATCAAAGGTATTCAAATTGGCAAAGAAGAAGTCAAAATGTCTCTCTTTGCAGATGACATGATACTCTATATGGAAAACCCAAAAGAAGCCACTCCCAAACTATTAGAAGTTATAGAGCAATTCAGTAACGTGGCGGGATACAAAATCAATGCTCAGAAATCAGTTGCATTTCTATACACGAATAACGAGACCGAAGAAAGAGAAATTAGGGAATCCATCCCATTTACAATAGCACCAAAAACCATACGTTACCTTGGAATTAACTTAACCAGAGACGTAAAGGACCTATATTCTAGAAACTATAAATCACTCTTGAAAGACATTGAGGAAGACATAAAAAGATGGAAAGATATTCCATGCTCATGGATTGGAAGAATTAACATAGTTAAAATGTCCATGCTACCCAGAGCAATCTACACTTTCAATGCTATCCCGATCAAAATACCGAGGACATTTTTCAAAGAACTGGAACAAATAGTCCTTAAATTTGTATGGAAACAGAAAAGGCCCCGAATCTCCAAGGAACTGTTGAAAAGGAAAAACAAAGCTGGGGGCATCACAATGCCGGATTTCGAGCTGTACTACAAAGCTGTGATCACAAAGACAGCATGGTACTGGCACAAAAACAGACACATAGACCAATGGAACAGAATAGAGAGCCCAGAAATGGACCCTCGGCTCTTTGGGCAACTAATATTTGATAAAGCAGGAAAAAACATCCGGTGGGAAAAAGACAGTCTCTTCAATAAATGGTGCTGGGAAAATTGGACAGCTACATGCAAAAGAATGAAACTTGACCACTCTCTCACACCATACACAAAAATAAACTCCAAATGGATGAAAGACCTCGATGTGAGACAGGAATCCATCAAAATTCTAGAGGAGAACATAGGCAGCAACCTCTACGACATCGGCCAAAGCAACCTTTTTCATGACACATCCCCAAAGGCAAGAGAAACAAAAGATAAAATGAATTTATGGGACTTCATCAAGATTAAAAGTTTCTGCACAGCCAAGGAAACAGTCAGAAAAACTAAGAGGCAGCCCACGGAATGGGAGAATATATTTGCAAATGACACTACAGATAAAGGACTGGTATCCAAGATCTACAAAGAACTTCTCAAACTCAATACACGAGAAACAAATAAACAAATCAAAAAATGGGCAGAAGATATGAACAGACACTTTTCCAATGAAGACATACAAATGGCTAACAGACACATGAAAAAATGTTCAAAATCATTAGCCATCAAGGAAATTCAAATCAAAACCACACTGAGATACCACCTTACGCCAGTTAGAATGGCAAAAATAGACAAGGCAAGAAACAACAATTGTTGGAGAGGATGTGGAGAAAGGGGATCCCTCCTACATTGTTGGTGGGAATGCAAGTTGGTACAGCCACTCTGGAAAACAGTGTGGAGGTCCCTTAAAAAGTTAAAAATTGAGCTACCCTATGATCCAGCCATTGCACTACTGGGTGTTTACCCCAAAGATACAGACGTAGTGAAGAGAAGGGCCATATGCACCCCAATGTTCATAGCAGCAATGTCCACAATAGCTAAATCGTGGAAGGAGCCGAGATGCCCTTCAACAGATGACTGGATTAAGAAGTTGTGGTCCATATATACAATGGAATATTACTCAGCAATCAGAAAGAATGAGTTCTCAACATTTGCTACAACATGGACGGCACTGGAGGAGATAATGCTTAGTGAAATAAGTCAAGCAGAGAAAGACAACTATCATATGATTTCTCTCATCTATGGAACATAAGAACTAGAATGATCAGTAGGGGAAGAAAGGGATAAAGAAAGGGGGGGTAATCAGAAGGGGGAATGAAACATGAGAGACTATGGACTATGAGAAACAAACTGAGGGCTACAGAGGGGAGGGGGGTGGGGGAATGGGATAGACCGGTGATGGGTAGTAAGGAGGGCACATATTGCATGGTGCACTGGGTGTTATACACAACTAATGAATCATCGAGCCTTACATCGAAAACCGGGGATGTACTGTATGGTGACTAACATAATATAATAAAAAATCATTATTAAAAAGAAAAAAAAAAGAAAAAAAAGAAACTAAAACAATGTCCCAGATGATGATAATGTTGATTGTAGAGATAACAATGATGATAATAAACATGGAGGGGTAAGATAGGAGAGCTAATGGGACTCCAGGTAGATTAGTTAACACTCTGAATTCTAAGATTCTCAAAGAGGTAAGATTCTGGTCACAAACTTCCCAGCTTTGCTTGGGAAGAAGCTAAGATCAGTTTCTCCTGCTTTGCCTTAGGTCACACCTGAAAAGTAATTTCGTCTGGGAACCCTCTTCCCAGGTCAAGTATCTCTCTCTGCTCACAGAGTACCCTTCAGTTCCCTATCTTATGGCCTATCACATTTCATTATGATTGCCTGTTCAATGGGCTTCTTTGACAGTCCATCAAGGACAGGGATCTGTCTTGCTCAATATTTTATTACAGACCCAAGACCAGGGCAAGTCACATCAGGGTATTAAATAAATATTTATAGAATAAATACAAAAATAAGTATATCCATTCTGGACCTCACTGCTCCAAACTATCTGAAGTCTATCAACCTCTGCTTTTATTTCAAATTTAAATGTTATGTGTACTTACGAGAGACTTCTAGTTATGGCCCTCTGCTATTTGTGCAATTATAGCAAATCACTTGCTTTTTAAGATTTTAGTTTTCTCATTTGCAAAATATAGGTTTGTACTCAATGATCCTTCTCCATCTTGAACAAAGATGAATTCAACAACCATTCACTGAGATCCAAATATACATAAGGAATTAGAGTCTGTTGAGGCATATTTATTCATTCGACAAATATTTTTTGAGCACTTACCATATAACAGGCAGTGTCTAGACACTGGGGATATAATAGTAAATAAAATAAAGATAATTGTCCTTGGGGAGTTTATATGCTGGTGGGGGAGAGAGTCCACAAATACATAAAAAAATATAAAACATCAGATCATAAACGCCATGGAAAAAAATAAAGCAGGAAAGGAAGATAAGAGTACAAGAGGGTGGCAAGGGGGCTAGGGGAAGGCTGTAATTTCTAGTAGGTGGTCAGAGAAATTCCTCCCATGTAAAGCAAATTGTGAGTAAAGGCCTGAGGTGGTGGGGAAGCCACCTATGTACTTGTCTGGAATGTGAACATAACAAGCAGAAGAAATAGTAATTGCCAAGTCCTGAGGAATGAACCCAAAGAATGATCCCTAGGTTTTGTGCCTAAACAACCAGATGAATGGAATTTTCACTGAGTGAGGGGAGAAGACGGTATATGTGCAGCTTCATTAGGGCTGTATGTAGGAAAAGAAAATGGAAATCATCAGAGCATGAAACTATTCAAAGAGTAAGTCTTGGGGCATGCCCAAATTTGGAAGTCAGGACAGTGAGAAAGAGCTGACAACAACAAGAAAACAACACGACAAAATAAACTTTTTTGTTTATTTTCCAACTAAGAAGGAGCAGCCAGCAAGGTAAGCCAAAACAAAGAGTGTGGAGTTCTAGAGGCCAAGAAAGAACAGTATTTAAGAAGAAGACTATGTAAAAGGCAGCTGATAGATCCAGTAAGTTGTAGACTAGGGAATTAACCAGTAGACATGGTATCAAAGAGGCGCGTGGTAACTTTGACAAGAGTAGGTTCAAGGGATAAGTAAGAGGCGAAAGTCCAAATGGGGTGAATTCAAGAGAAAATGGGAGAAAAGGAATTAGAGCTAGCATATACAAATATTTGGAAATGTTTACTATAAGGGGGGGCGGAGCAATGAGGGGCAACTGGAAGAGAGATTAGGGTCAAAAAAGGTTTTTATAAATGACTTATGAAAGTCATATAAACTGAGATTATGATCAACTAGAGAGAGTAAAACCAACAATTCAGGAAAGAAGAGGGGATTACCATAAATACATCCTGGCATCTGTGAGAGGGAATAAGACCTAATGTTCAAGTAGAAGGAACCGACTCAGGTAGAAGAAGGCTTGGTTCTTCCATAACAAGAGGAAAACAACAATGTAACAACATAATATAGGCATAATAAATGGACACAAGTGCAAGTATGTAGTTACTGGTGATGATGAGCACCTTTGGCATTCTTTCCTTTTTGCTTTTATTTTCTCAGTGAAAGACAAGTGAGGCCAAACACTGAGGCTGAGGGGAGTAAAGACTTATAAGAGTGAGGACAATGGAGGCTTTAGAACATAGCATGCATCTGTCGTCAGAAAGAGTGGAGGAATGAAAGAACTAGGAAGATACAATAAGTGTAAGATCCACACTCAGGGCTTATCTGATGCTATTAGTTATGAAATTAGGTTTTAGCATATGAACTTGGGGGAGCACAAACATCCTGTCTATAGCGATCACGTTTATGAGTTTCCCCCAGTCCATGAGCAGTTATTGGGGTACAGATACAAAATAAGTGGAAGATTGGATTTAACCAAGGCAGGGGTTTCGTTAGGCAAGTATGAGAGGTGCCAGAGACTTGAGGATGTATGCAGGAGACAATTTATGATGATGAACCATGGAATTTAAACTGAGTAAGAGGGCTAGTAAGGTCATGAAAGGGTTACGTTCGGTGACATCAATGGACTGTAAGTCCTGGAAATTAAGACACCTGGATGTGAGGTATTTTAGTGGGTGAGCGGGAACTAACAGGTATTTGAAATTGAGTCAATAGAGAGCTTGGATTTATTGGTAGTGACAAGAGAGAACTATGGGAATGGGTGACCTGAATATGGAAGGTACAAGGTGACCCAGTAACTAACATTCCAGGATCTTGGGAGGATTATCTTCATGGACGTTGACATATCCAGGAATTATGATAATAGTATTGGAAAGAGTCACTAATCAAGCAACTAAAACCTAAGAAGTGAGTGAGGTGTTCTGGGGGGAGGTAATGGTTGGGAGAGTCTGATAATATGCCATTCACTGGTGATGAGTCCAGCTTGGAAGTGGGAAAGTGAGAGGACACTCAAATCACCTTCATACCTTGTGGATGTGGACTGTGAGAGATAAAGTGCTACCACTGGAGAGGCTGCAGAGGAAGCAGAAATCCTAGGCAAGAGCCATCCAGGTTTCAGTTGAGCAAGAAAAGAGAGAGGATGTTGAAGAAGTGGGTAATTTTGCTGGAAATGGACTGCAAACTCTGGAGGGCATGGTGGGGCTGTTTCAGGAGTTGCTGACTGAAGAGCTGATGTTGGAGGCTGACGGGGATGACAGGAGGTATTGAGTCAGAGGGGGTGAGGACTCACGCGATGGAAGGAAGAATGGCCTGGGGCTCTGGGCTTCCAGAGGTGAGTGTTTACATCAAAGTGATAACCAGCATAACGAGATTACAGGGGTGGCCCTGCGTACTGTCAGAGGAAGGGAAAGCGAGGAACACGCACAATCCTAGATCCACTCTCGACACCAGCCAGTCCAAATGCAGAGATGAAGGAGCTGAGGTCTTCTACAGAACACCTAGAGTCTAGGGCCTCCCTTATTCCAGGAACATCAACAACTCTAGTACAGAATGCCTAAAGTCTGGGGCCTTTCTTTATTCCAGGAACATCAACAATTCTAGGGTTCGTTTTTCACTCCCTGTTGAAATGCTCTCTGCTATTGGCATTTGTGACACACTCACCTTGTCTTTGTTCTACCTTACTGACTATTCCCTTCCCACTCTCCCTTGCTGGCACCCCATCTGATTTACCTCTAAATGCTGGAGGGCTCTCTCCTTACCTCTCTCCTCTTCACCAACTACACTCTTCCCCTGGGAAGTTAATTCATCTCCATTGTTGTAAATATCATGTACAGACTTATGACTCCTAAATCTTTATCTCCAACTTGGACTTTTTCCCCGAGATACATGTTTATATCCACTTATTTGCTTGATACTTTCATTTGGATGTCTAAGCAGCATCTCAAATTTAAAGTATATAAAGCAGAGTTTTTGGTTCGTCCTCCATTCTCCTCCTCCCCTTTGCTCCCATCTTCCTAATCTCACTCAGTGGTTTAGATCAAGAACCTAAGGGTCATCCATGGCTCATCTCTTTCTTTCATTCCCCAGATCTAAACCCCCAGAAATCACCACTGGTTTTACCTTCAAACTATATTACAAACCCAGCCACTTCTTGCCAGTTCTCCACTAACACAACCATCAGGATTCAACTGGAGATAATCTACAAGGGTGTGAGTGTGCCTGTGTGTGTATCTGTGATCTGTCACAAGAATCTGATCTTACTCAATTAGTCTAGCTGGTTAAACAGTCTCTTAAGAGCTGTTGTCTTTGCATCTGCTGCAAGAGCTGAAAAACTACAGTTTAGGCAGTAGGCAGGAAGGGAATATAGACATAAAATGAGTGAGCAGGAGGGAACCCACAGGGTGAAATGGACCCCATGTCAGTTGCCCCTGCCTCCAACCTTGCTAACATGGTTATCCTGCAGGAGAAGCTAGTGCCCTTTATTACAGAGCTAAATATACACCTGGCCCTCAGGTCAGAAAAGATGACAAAAAAAAAAAAAAAAAAAAAATCCAGGGGAAGATCAAGTAGTTTCAGGCATGGTTGATGCCCCACACTAACAAGGTGCTCCAGCAAATAAGCAACAAGGTATGTAAGCTGCAAACTTGCTGTCTCCAACTACTGAGTATAAAAACCAAAATGGCTGTAATTTTACTTCTGCCCTCCAAATTTCATTCTAAAAACATCTCTCTTGTGGCTCACTTTAACCAAAAACATATAGAGTAATCTGGGAAACTGAGGTCAGCTGAGGCAAGTTGACCCATTACAAGGCCACCATAGTACACACCTTGCCAACTTGGTGCCCATATACCCCTCTTTAAAACACAGCCATACTAATTTCCAAATAAAGAGAGTAACGAAAATATGCTTCCACCTAACATGAGACAGGTCCCACCTACAAATGAAAACACGCTAACCTTTTCCCCAAAAAAGGAGACAAAGCCCTTTTTTTGTGTTTGGGTGATGTTCATTCTTTTTCTAAATTTATTTAAATTCAATTAATTAACACGTAGTATATTATTAGTTTCAAAGGTAGAGTTCAGTGATTCATCAGTCTTATATAATACCCAGTGCTCATTACATCACGTGTCCTCCTTAACGCCCGTGGTGACGTTCATTCTTATAGCTATTTCCATTCCTGTTACTTAAATCTTGTGTATAAAGTTAACTGTTATTAACACATCTTATATTAGATGGTGGTGAACTGGGAGAGGAAGAAAACAAGAATATTTGGTTAATATATACATGAGCACATCAAATTAACAAAGAGAGATTTATAACTACGACACTCTTTGTTCTATATTTGGTAACATTGTTGTAACTGGTATTCACAACTGCCTTCCTCTACTACCCATTCCATATTCCTTCTGCCTTCGGCAGGACCTTCGCTGACCCTGGTTCCTTGCCTGTATTTGGTTACCTTTTGCAGCATAACAAAATACCCCAAAACCCCAATAAATATTTATCAACTCACGGTTGTTGTGAGTTGGGAATTAGGAGTGGTCTAACTGGGGGCTGTGGCTCAGGATCTCATGCAGTTGCTGCCAAGATGTCAACCAGGGTTGCAGGAATCTGAAGGCTTGACTGGGCCTCCAGCACTTGCTCCCAAGATGGCTTATTCACATGGCTTTAGCAGAAGCCTTAGCCCCTTGTGCGGTACTGGACAGAGGTCTCAGTTCCTCACCACATGCACGTCCCCATAGGGCTTGTGTGTCCTTATAACATGTCATCTGGCTTCCCCCAGAGATGAAGCAAGGAGGAAGATACAACGTCTTTTATGACCTCACCTCAGAAGTCACACTGTCACTTCCATCATATTCTGTTAAAGAAAAATCACTAAATATGGTCCACACTCAAGGTAAGGGGAATTAAGTTCTATCTCTTGAAGGGAGGAGTATCCAAGAATTTGAAGGCCTATTTTAAAAGCCTCATGCTTGTCATGACTAGCTCACATGCATTATTTTAATAACCTTATTGTTCTTCCTGATCCCTGTGGCATCAGCTACAGTTCCTTCTACACCCAACAGCTAAAGTGACTATTTAAAATGCAAATCAGATCATTTGGCTTCCCTGACTGAAGTCTTCTGACAACTTCCCAGTATACATGGAATGAAACCCAAATGGTTACCGATGTCCAGAGGCTCTTATGAGCAGGCTTTTGCTAACCTCAGTGACTTCAAATCCTACCGAGTTCACTCTCATCCTCTAGCCCTGAGCACTACTGACATATGGGCCAGATAATTCTTTGTCTGGGAGTCTGTCCCATGCATTGTAGGATGCTTGGCAGCATCCCAGACCTCTAACCACTAGATGCCAGTAGCACTTCTCCCGTTTTGGCAACCAAGAATGTCTCTGTGTAATTACTAAATGTCCGAGAGGGGACAAAATCACCCCCTCCCCCCGGGAACCACTACTCTAGCTGTGCACACCACGTCTCCTTCCTCAGGTGTGGCAGTTCTCTTCATCTTGTTATTATGTTGACTATACATTTATTTGCTTAAGTTTGCTGTCTACCTCCTCTTTTGTGAATACAAATACTGCAGGGGGGTAGTTTATCTCTCTTGTTCGTTTGGGCATCCCCACTGCCCAGAATGGGCCAGAAGACTCTTTATTAAATAATGAATTAACGCTTCCCTCAATTCGGAATTCATTTATGTCCGTTCGTTTATGTTACTTCCCTCTTCTATGCAAATTTTTTACCTGAAAAACCCAATTCAAATATCACCTCTCCCAGGAACCCTTACTTCACCCTATGAAAACATGGTTTATATCACTCGCCAACATATTTTATTTTACCTTATTCACACATTTACCTTTTTTTTCTCTGGCCTATAAGTAACTTCCATCTCAAGCACATTACCTGGTATCTTTTTTAAAAAGACTGAAATGGGGCCATCATAATTAATATAAAATAAAGAAAAAAGCTCACTTATTATTTAAGAGAAATATTTTTTCAATATGAAATTCAAAATTGCATTCCTCGTATATAGAAATATATATAAGAAGACAATGTCCTCAAATCAGGCTTTACAACAGAGAGAGAAACAATTTCTATGGGGCACTGAAGCTAACTAATGCGCCCCAAAGATACTTACTTCCTATTACCTAGAACCTGTAATTTTTGCCTTATGTGGCGAAAGAGTAAATATTATTTTATATGGCAAAATATGTTAAATTAAGGATCTTGACATGGGGAGATTATCCTGAATTATCAGAACCCTAAATATAATCACAAGCATCATTATAAGAGGTGGTCAGAAGGGAATACTGCCACAGCGGAGAAAGTGATGTAACTGAGCAGAGATTTGAAGATTCAATGCCACTGGCGTTTGGGATGGAAGAAGGGCTATAAACAAATAAATGCAAAGAAGCTGGAAAAGGATTCACCTAAAGCCACCAAGGGGGCACAGTCCTGCCCCGCTGACACCTTCACTTTCACCCAATGATACTGATTTCTGAATTCTGACCCCTAAAATAGTAAGAATAAATTTGCATAGTTTTAAGTCACTAAATTCGTGATAATTTGTCACACCAGTTATAGGAAACTAATACAGATTCTTTATTATGAAGACCTCCAATAAAAGACGTTATAAAAGTGTAACATCGTATGCAAGTAATTTTGAAGTGAGTATCGCTGTGTAGAGTGAGAGGTGATGTTGCCAAATTGCTAAATTAATGCAAATAGAGGCCTTATAATGTAGAGATAAGAACTAATCTGTGTCCTTTAGAGTACCTCTTCTTATAGATTTGTGTTAGAAGAAACTATTTATTCATAAGAAAGAGAAAGTATATCTAATGGACCTTGACTGTGTGAATTAAGGCAACAACACGATATAACTAATTATAATACTTGAAATACCTTAAGAGAAAAAAAAAGACTTTATCAGGGAGAATACGGTATTACCTAACCTCAAGTATGACTGGGTCCAGGGGTTTACATAATTTCATCAGGACTCTTTAAATCTTTCAATCTGCATTCCCTGAGAAATGGCTATTACAAAACACAGAACATCCAAATCCTGGTAACAGATCTACAAAAATGTGACCATCAGGCCAGTTATTCTGCCATTTGTTGAGGCTAATAAAACAGCCTTGCTTATTGATCTTGTTATTCTATTAAGTAGAAATGCCCCCAAGGACAGTTGCAGAGCAAAAAGGAACCAAACCAAGCATGGAAACAAATGAGGGACATGTAAATAAAACTTGTCATCCCAGCATCTGGACACAATAATTAAACATCTTGGGATTTGGGGATTCAGTCTTTACTGGAATCAGTTCAGCAAAGGTATTTCTTTATGCTTATCACATAACTCAGATATTTCTTTTTAATATCACGAGGGAAAAACAAATTCTGATAATATATTACTGTATTAAAATAGAAGGTACTGAAAATGAAAAATCTAATAATGACAGGTGAGCTACTGTCATAGGAGGAGGTATCCTGTAATGTTCAACAAGGATATTGGAACCAGATGGATTTGCATTTGAGTCCAAGACCTAGCACTGGCTGTTCGTGCTAATTTAGGCAAGTCAGTGGCCCTCTTTCAGCCGAAGCTTTTTAATATATAACATGAGGCAAGCAGTAATAACAATATCTCTTCATTGGTTTGGTTGGAGGATTAAATAAAAAAACAAATATGAACTGCTTAAAACAGTTTCTGACACACAATACTCAATAAGTGGTAATTATTAGTAGTATAAATAATTAATGTCCACCATTAATAGAAATTGGGTTAAATGATATCGAAAGCTCCCTCAAGCACTAACATTTTGTGTTTCTGAAACTTCAAAGTCTCCAGGTCCTATATTCCCAAGCAGTTAGGAGCTGGCGAACGACCGCAAGTAGGTATGGCTGCGTTAGCAGGTGACGCCTGCTGAACATACTCAGATGGTAAAGGATGGTTGCTTCTCCACCTCCCCTCCACTAGGAGGGGGAGAGAGCAGTGTGTACCTCCTCTGCTCGGGCTCTACCCCACTTTTTAAAATACAAAATCTTAGAGCACCTGAGTGGATCAGTCGATTAAGTGTCTGACTCTTGATTTCAGCTCAAGTCATGATCTCAGGGTCTTGATCTCAGTGTTGTGAGATCAAACCCCATGTTGGGCTCTGCACTGGGCACGGAGTCTGCTTAAGATTCTCTCTCTTTCCCTCTCATTCTGTTCTCCACATCCCCAACCCCCACCCCTGCCAGCTCATACTCTCTCTCTCACAAAAAAATTTAAAAATAAAAATAAAATGAAATATGAAATCTTTATTACAGGCAATATTGGTCTACACACTACACAATACCAACAGTACAATTTTAATCTTTCAAAATCATCAAACAGCAAAAGACCAAGAAATAAAATTTCAACTAATTATTTTTCAAGCTATTCTTCAGTTTCCTTGTTAGAGTGAGACACACAAATACAGCTTAAAATCTGAGTTAAGAAAATCCTTTTTAGCAACCTACATGCAGATAAGTAGCAAACTTTATTATATTAAACAAATTTGTTCTGCTTCAAACATATAATTGACTCTGGTAGTCATTGCTCTGTTTAATAAGCATTAGGTTATTTTCTCTTTCCAGGCAGAGGGAAATCGGAATTTCATGACCCTTCGGTGACTAGACAGCACCAAATGACAGTTTCTGGTTAAGGAGTTGTGAGCAGAAGTGACATGTATGTCCATTTGGGACTGGAACATTTAATTGTTGTGTAAGACTTCCCAGGCCACGTTTTCACTTTGCAATGACAAATTTCAAGATGATGGCTTCCCCATCAGCATGTAATTAGAACAAGATGACACTAAGAAAATCTCCCAGCAAAACTATGATGGACGTAAAAGCATGATTAAGAAATAAAGCTGTTATTTTGCAACACTGAAATTTTCGAAGTAGGAGGTAGTCCTATCACAGCGTAACTTAGACTACAGTGACTGATGCAGATGTGCTTATCTAGAAGTGGAGCAACATCACAAAAAACATGAAAAGTATGTGCCGTTAGCTTAGGAATCAGGTGGTGGGTGGAAAGAAAACTATTCTCAAGAGTTAGAAGGGTAGCTTCCCATATTATACACTGGCAAGACATTTAGGAGAACTGATTGTCTACAATAACTTGGGGAGCCAAGCATGCACTTAATGAACTTTTAGCAACAGGGAAAAGGTTGTAAAACAGTGTTATTTGTATGGATTGGTTGCTAGTAGCTGTGTTCAGCAAGCTATCAGAAAAAAGAACAGAAAAAAGAATTGGCCCGATTTCAAGAAGGAATGAAAGAAAAAGGGGGGGGTGTCCCTGCAATTTTGGAAACTTATAAATACAGTGGAGATAATTGCTTCCTACTTCAAATAATGATAGATAAAATTGAAAAATGCTTTGAGTAACATAGATTTAAAATTCAAATTTGCAGCAAGAATCAAATCAAGGATGTGGTTATTATGCTGACTGTTTAAAAATCTCTGAATGGATTAAGGTAGCCACAGTAAATCCTTTCAATTGGATAAAATGATTTACAGGGGAAAAAAGACTGACAGTGTGAGCCTCATATGTTCCAAATACCTTCAACAAAATAGGCAAAGGCAAGGAGTAAGGATTTGGAAAAGAAAGATGCCAGACATGAAAATGTATCTTGAAAAGAATTTTAAGTGGGATTATTGACAAATGGAACAGTGTAAATCAAATATTCGTAAGAAACTTAAGTTGTTGAGTTTGTTTGTTTGTTGTATTAGTCTAGAGTAAAGGAGACCATGCTTGCTTAAGACTTAACCTGTGGGCCCTCAACTTTCTATGGCAAAGATTCAGCCTAAGAAATCTACTCATTCTTCAAGAAGGGCATAGCCCCAACTCTCATTTTAAATCTCACCAAAAAGGATTATGGAAAATGAATGATATCCCAGAATGTAGAGACATATTTCATGCAGGAAACAGACAAGGGAGCTCTTCTTGGAAGAAGTGCAATTCAAGCAAGGAATCTTTCTTCTCCCCATAGGAAGCCCCTTCAAGTGTCTGTTCAGTATGATATCAGAATTACCACAGATCAGATTCAGCTTTGTATTTCCATCGTTTCCATTTCCAAATGGGAGTCTTTATTGCAAGTATCTTATTCCTGTTGCCCCACGGTCTACTGGGTGCATGGGGAAGGAACGGGTTTCCTAATTCTGTGACTGGAGAGGATTTCGTGTAGTTTTCCTTAGGGAGAGGGTGAGTATATTTGCATGTGTGAAGGAATGTTAACCAAATATTCTTCAGAAGAGAAAACTGTGATAAGTTGTGCTGCTTATTTACATCCCTCTCTCTCTCTTTTTCAGGCATATACAAAACTGAATTTCCTGGCTCCCTTGTTTTTGAGAGGAATCATGTGACTATTTCCAGCCAATGAGTGGTCAGAAGAAGTGACATCTACTGTTTCCAGGCAGGAGAATTTAATCATTTGTGTCTTATCCTCCAGAGCTCCATTTCCTTCTGTCACGAAGACCATCAACTTTCAGTCAGCCTCATCCTGAAGAGAAGATGTCACTGAATAGACAGACTATCATGCCAACGTGTGATGTACATGCAGTACTAGTGAGAAAAAGTGTTTTGTTGTTGGTAAGCTACTGAGATTTAGAGGTTAAGTGCGCCACACATACCGCCTTGGCATTCACAGTTCTTAAGGGTGCCGACAGTTTCTACTATAAGCATCTGCATCTCTCTACTTTTTTCTGATATGATAGGCTCACGCAAGGCAGGCTGGAATATCAGTCAGTTGATTTCCTAAAGAACTCAGCCAATGAAGGATGAGAGCCAAATGACAAAGCTTCCTCATTCCTTCCATGCCCTTTTGAAGCACATGCCACACAACCTCCCAAGATTCTCAGCAGTATTTGAGCCTCAGTTGTCCTCTGTGGTAACCTGCTCGTTAATGTACCTGGAAGGACATCATTCTCTTCCCTTATCTCTCTACTGCACTAAAATCTTTAGCTCAGGGTTTGCTTCTGCAGAAACTCAAACCATGACATAATGGAGTCATTTAGGGTCTTCTCTCTCAGAGAGGAATTTTATATAGTATAGATAAAGAATGTAGGAGAGTGGTAAAGCCTCCTTGCTCTCTGTATGTTAGAAAGCATATTTCTTGCCCTACAAGTTTCCTTTAAAACATAAGAAAACAAAGTAAAGATATGGTAGTATAATATTGAATATTCTCTACCTAACACATTTTACCAATGGATGCTCTTTCTAATATTACCTAAGATTTTTCTTCCCACTTTTTCCTGGTTACCCTGTTTTCTCTCCTGCCCACCACTAATAATTACTTCAATTTCTTTTCTTTTTTAATTTTACTTATTTATTTGAAAGACAGAGAGAGAGGACGAGCAAGAGAGTGGCAGAGGGAGAAGCAGGCACCCCTCTGAGCAGGGAGCCTGACTTGGGACTCGATCCCAGGACCCCGGGAACATGACCTGAGCTGAAAGCACTTAACCGACTGAGCCACCCAGGTACCAATTACTTCAATTTCATTAATAGCCTTAGGAGGATATCTAAAAGAAATGCCAATTCCACCTGTGGAATAAAATATCAAAATCATGGTAAAGACAGTCATCTCTTGAAAGTAAAGTGATGTTCTTGAATACCAGGAGTTTAGCTTTGAAGAGCAACAAGAAAAAATTCCTGCAATAAGAAACACAATATTTATGTATAAATAGCACATGGGAAAGAGAGCAAATAGTTCAAGAGCCATACAACTTCAAACATGAGGATAGATAAGAATTTGCAGAGCTGATGATTGGGGGGGTGGGGTGGGAATTAGAGATGGCATAACCATGAAGGATGATGCTCCACTTCATGGAGCAGAGAGGAATCAGCAACTAGAGAACACCCCAAATCTGTCCACATGGGTGTCTTTAATCAAAAGTGGGAGCCAAGTCAGTATACAAAAGGTCTTCTGTTGCAGCTCAAATAAGCAATGTGAATTTCCTTCAGGATGAAGTTCTATTAACCTACTATAACCATCCTGTATGGGCTGCCTCCCAACTATATCTGATTCCCTATGGCACACTGATAATTGAGTAGAAGTGTCATTTGTCTGGGCTAATATTTTGCTCAGCCCTTTCCAAATTATGGCAACCCAGGATATTCAAAAGCTCCCCAGAGCAATGATCTGATCACCTGGATGTGCAAGACAGATGGGGAAAATAAAGGAAAACCTCCACTTCACATCTGTACCTGAAAGGACAATAAACACAATCAGCTCACAACTTCCCTTTGCTCTAGGCCAGGAGAATGGCAAAAACTACCGGTATTACAGAGACTGTTTGAGAGTGGGTGAAAATCATTGGCATGATATAAGAAAATGAAGACTTAGGGGCGCCTGGGTGGCACAGCGGTTAAGCGTCTGCCTTCGGCTCAGGGCGTGATCCCGGCGTTATGGGATCGAGCCCCACATCAGGCTCTTCTGCTATGAGCCTGCTTCTTCCTCTCCCACTCCCCCTGCTTGTGTTCCCTCTCTCGCTGGCTGTCTCTATCTCTGTCGAATAAATAAATAAAATCTTTAAAAAAAAAAAAAAAAAGAAAATGAAGACTTAAAGTTTTCCAATCCAGAGCATTTGTTAGCATAAGATAAGAATGACAAATCTAGCATATTTTAATAGATAAATCAAATGTGTTGGCCCAGACATGGCATATTAAGTGTTTTTCCTAACAAATTAGGCAGCCCCTATGGTAACAAATTTATTCATTTACCAAATATTTATTGTTTAGCTAGTGTGCTATTTCTGTGTGGGTGATAGGAGGTTTCTGGGTCTAAATATTGTCTTGCTCCAGGATTTTCCTTTATCTTCTTTCATCTATACTCTCATCAATTTGGGGGATTTAAATATACTGATTAATCTCTCATTCATATCCCTTGCCTAAATCTTTCCTTTGATCTCCAGACTAGACATCTACCTGCTTACTACATCTGTCCCTTTGGATGTTGTAACAGTCATCTAGAATGGTATCCAAAAGAAACCTCTTGATCACTGCCCACCCATCCCAGGTGGTTCCTTCACAAGTCTTCCTAATCTAGCAAAATGCCAAAATCCTAATCCATCCTGAAATCCTTGTTGGTTTTTCTTTCCTTTACACTGCAGATCCAAACCAACACGGTGTTCCACTCCAGGGGATCACAGGCACCTTCTACCCGATTACTGCCTCTCCTCTTCACTGATCTCCCAGTCTCTTTGCTTGACCCACTTCTGTCCACATTCTGCACAGAAATCAAAGGTGATCTTTGAAAAAAATGTAAACAGGATCACATCACTCTGCAGAATTTAGCTGTGCAGTGATTTCCAACTACACTTAAAACAAGTGAAGACACATCTCCTAGCCTAAAAGTCCTATAAAAATGGAGCCTCTTGGCACTCCTACATGACTAGGTTCCCTTGAATTGTGCTTGAACCATATTTGTCTTGCATTTCTACCTCAGTGCCTCTGCAACTGCATTTTTTTCTTGGTTAGTAGGCTCTTCCCCCATCCTCTCACCAGTATCTTCCAGGCCATCTTAGCTGTCTTTCCATCTCTTGACCCCAACTCAGCCTCTATTTTTTAATTTCTCCATAGAACTGGTCACTACTGAAATTCTACTTATTATGTATTTGTTTATTTTGTGCCTGTCCTGTTGTCTGTCACTCTTCACTAAAATGTATACCATAGGAGGGACCTTGTTCTGTTTTCTGCTGTATTTCTAACATCTAAACCAAAGCTTGGCACACGGAAGACCCTCAATATATGTTTCTGAAAATGAAAAGATGAGTTCTTGAACCATCTCTAAGTTTGATTGCTGATTTTGATACATGCATATCACCAGAAAGCTGGTTACTGTATACATAGCTGCAAGAGCAGAAACCTTGTATATAGCAAAGAATTTTTCCTCTTCTCTAACCACTCTTTCTTCCCTGTCTCCAATGAATAACCATTTATGTTTGCATGTGGATCTTTATAATAGATAAAGCAGTATCACATGTCTCATTTAATCTCTTTGATGACTGTCTTAGGCTATATCAGAGGAATTACTATCCTTACTTCACAAATAATGTGAATGAAGTTATGGGAAGATAAGTGGTTTATCCCAGGTTGAAATTTGACAAGTGATGTTACCAGGACTGGAACCTTGTTCTTCTCATTTCCGATCCTTTTTCCATTACAACAAGGATCATAAGCCCAGAGAATATTGGCCCAGAAAATATCAGTCATTAAACAGATGTGGAACTCTATAAAATAAAGCCCAGTATTAATAAAGTGCTCCCAAGAGCTTATCAGTAAACCAAATGATGTCCTTTATATTTTCAGTGAAGAAAGTGATCATGTACATGATTGTATTAACAAATGACTTTGTCTCACTCCAGCTTTCCAAAGAGTTCAATCTAGGTATGATATCCCAATGAGTCTCCATCAGTGGGTTACGTAGAATTGCAAATGGCTGGACTGGAATAATCAGGACAGAAGGAGGTTTACAAAAGATCTGTTGAACCCAAATACTAAAAGTTAAGAGAGCTTAGGGATTGTGAGGGCTCTCAGGTCCACCACTCTTTAATTGTACACTCACAACCACTTTTATACCTTTTATAATTTTCAATGGCTCAATTTTATCATGTACAAAATAGGAATAAAATATATTAGTCAGTTCCCACTAGATTATACTGTGTAACAACTTGCAAGTCTTAGTGATTTCAGACAATACAGGTCTATATCTTGCTCATGCTGTGTTAGCTGTGCTTCATACATGACGATGCCTGATGCAGATTATTCTGAGATCCAGGCTAAAGGGACAGTTTATACCTGGAAAATATTACAGCATGGCAGTGGGAAATGAGCAATGGAGAAAGTCAAGTATTCAAGCCTGTAGCCAATGTTTGTTCTCTGTTGGGGAGAACAGAAAATAATTGGAAGCAATAATCTAAACTACCAGGTAGGGGAACATACTTTAAAGGATTAGCTTAAGAATTAAATAAATAAATTCTTGTAAATGTTTAACACAGCTGAGCATATCCTCAATTATTATGTGGACATGAACACATAGATTAGTTTGAGTTAAGTATCTTTCTCCTGGTTCTCTAACCCTTGCAAAGCTACACAAATTGTTAGTCGAGAACTGACACTGGGAATGTTCTGGGCAGCAATGGGTGGTGTACCATGCAGAGACCTGATATCTTTGAGAGATAAGCAACTGTGTTAAACTAGAACTTTCATATCAACACTGCAGATATTTTTTTGTTTTGGTTTGGTTTTGGGGTTTTTTTTTTAGTTTTTGATTTGTTTTTTGCACAGATAAAAATACTAACGTATGACATCCTCACTGAGAATATACCATGGCCATACAAGTGTACTCCACTTCCACTTTCCTGTGCATTTATATTAGAGTCTCTTAGACTCATAAAATACTCTTCTCAGAGAAATAGCATGATTTTATTTGAGTCTTCTGGATTTTAGTCATGTTTCTTCTTACCTCAAACATGGGCTGCTCTAGTCTCTTTACTCTCTTCTGCCTGTCATCTCATTACTCCTACTCATATTCCCTTGTGTCTCACTTAATATTTCGCTTATTCTCTTTAAAACACCCTCTTCAGGTATTTGTTAACACTATACCCTACTTAATCTATACATAAGTAGGTCTTCTCCCAAGTCCTGATTAGTCAGAATTGTGATTATGTAAGTGTATCTCCTATTACCAAACTGCTAATTATAGATCACTTTCTAGGAAGGTAGAAGGTTGAATTACAGGTTTAGTAAGAATAAACCAGAGAGGAAGGAAAAATGTATTTTTTTAGGTCAATTGAATCTTTTGTATAGATTTATGTGCACAAAAGCCCACAAGTTTCTCTGTCAAATACATTTACATTGCCACTCCCAGAATTGTTGAAGTTTATTATGCCAAGCAGTACTCCTATTCCCTGCCTACTAGTGTCACTGATGCTGTGGTTTGGGCTCACCGTGTATCATATCAGCCTGAGCCCCTCTCCTAGGAACTCATTCTAAGTTGTTGTCTTCTCTCCTATTTTATGTATTCTGTACCTGTTCTAGCCTTCTCTGGCTGAGAGACCCTACTCCATCCTTCCCGTTAGGGATTAAATGTTTGTGTCTCCCAAAAATTCATATGTGGAGGTCCTAACCCCCAATGTCATGGTATTTGGAAATGGGGCCTTTGGGAGATAATTCGGTTATGCTGGGATACAAGTCCTTATAGGAAGAGACACCAATGAGTTTGCTCTCTCTCTCCTTTTCTCTCTGTCTCAGCCTTATGAGGATGAAGTGTCAGGAAGGGAGTTCTAATTAGAAACCAAGTCACTTGCACCTTGATCTTGGTCTCCTAGCCACCAGAACTGTGAGGGAAACAATGTTGTTTCAGTCACACAGTTCGTATTTTGTAGAGTAGACTGAGCAGACTAATGAACCTCCTTTCTCCATTTAATCAGAGAAAGTTTTATGAGAATAGAAGAGTGTTGAGAAGAGACACTTGAAAAATATCAGTTTAAGGAAAAGGCAAAGAGCAAAAAGACATGGAACTAATTTAAAAAGACATGGTCCTATAGAAATAATTGTAAAAGAGAATTTCAGGAATTAGAGAGTTTAGGAACTTCTGGTGATGGTTAGGTTAAACTCCATAAAACAAGAATTATAAAGCTGAATAAAATTATTGAAAACAACTTTAGGGCTCTGGAAATCAACAAAAGCCAAAAACAAATTGAGAAGTATTTATTCTTGGAAAAACTGCTACAGCTTCAAATGAGATAAGTGGGAATCCGTGACCTTCTTGGCTGGGCCATTCCTGTCACCTCACTCCCACTTCCCAGCACAGTCAATGAGAGCAGTTGTTTTATCATTGTATCTGAGAATCCCAGCAGCTTTGCTGAGAAAGTTTGATTTCAGGAACCGGGTAGAATGGGTGGATGCTAATTTATTGAATAAAAGTGGTAAACTTGATAAAAATTAATAAGAATGGGGCGCCTGGGTGGCACAGCGGTTAAGCGTCTGCCTTCGGCTCAGGGCGTGATCCCAGCGTTGTGGGATCGAGCCCCACATCAGGCTCTTCCGCTGTGAGCCTGCTTCTTCCTCTCCCACTCCCCCTGCTTGTGTTCCCTCTCTCGCTGGCTGTCTCTATCTCTGTCGAATAAATAAATAAAAAAAAAATTAATAAGAAAACCTTATTTTTGCTAGCCTAAGTTTCTGGTCCTGGTTGGAGAGAGTAGCAGTCCCAGAAATTCAACAAGGATATCCTATAAACAAGAGAACCACAGGGAGTCTGGACAAGCATTCTACATATGCCTCACTGTCTGAGAAACTGCATACATGTGGAGAAGATACTGGAAAGAGCCTATAAAACAGGTGAATGCAAGAGAGATTTGAAAACAGGCTGAAATTTGAATGTACTCCCAAAGTCATACAAATCAAATGGGCAGAGGGTATAGAAGTCTTATAGGCTAAAGGTGTTCGATCACAATTTCTGTTTAACTCACTGATTCATCACTAGGTATGCAGATATAGGGAAATCCCTAAAGTCTAAAGCAAAGATATCAATAGCCACATACTGCAGTGAAGATAGATTTTGCAGTTTATGTTCAAGTAGTTACTACTTTTTTAATGTTTCAGAAAAATAAGTCAGAATTCAGAGTTGATACAATGCATTATTTAAAATATACCATATATATGAAATATAAGGGGGGAGGGGAAGACAGTTAATAGAAAATGCTGAGTGATCCCAAATGTTGAATTCATCAGACAAAGAATTCAAAAGTAAACTATACCCAGAGAATTAAGGGAAATGTGATAACAACACCTTAAGAGGGACTCTCACTAGAGAAATGAGAACCATTTAAAAAAGAAATTCACTGGGTGTTATACGCAACTAATGAATCATCGAACTTTACATCAAAAACCAGGGATGTACTGTATGGTGAATAACATAATATAATAAAAAATATTATTATAAATTAAAAAAAAGAAATTCTAAAGTTGGTATGTACAATAACTGAAATAAAAATACAATAGATGCGTTCCATAGAAAATCTGAGATGGGAGAACAGAAAAAAATCAGTATACAAGAAGGAAGAAAAATAAAAATCATCTAATACAAAGAATAGTGAGAAAAAGACTAGACAAAAATGAAAAGAGTTCCAGAGACCTGCAAGACAGTATCAGTCATATCAGTACCTGCACAGTTCCAGAGAAAGGAGGAAGAGAGAAAGTGACACAAAAAAATATTTGAAAAAATAATGGTCGGGGCACCTGGGTAGCTCAGTTGGTTAAGTGTCTGCCTTTGGCTCAGGTCATGATCCCAGGGTCCTGGGATCAAGCCCCACATTGGGCTCCCTGCTCACTGGGGAGTCTACTTCTCCCTCTGCCCTCCCCCTGCCCCCGCTCATGCTCTCTCACTCACTCTCTCTCTCAAATAAATAAAATCATAAAAAAATAAATAAAAACAAAAGATAAAGAAAAAATAGTGGTCAGAAACTTTCCAAACTTGATAAGAAATATTAATCTATTGATCCAAGCAGCTCAACAAACACCAAGTATAATAAATATAATAATAATCACACCACAGTCAAAACAAAGAGAAAAATCTTGAAAGCAGCAAGAGGATATGGCTCATCACTTGGGTGCAACAGTACAAGTGGAAGTGGGCTTCTCATCAGAAACAATGAAAGCTGGAAGGCAGTGGAATGGCATATTCAAAGGGCTGACAGGAGGGCCAAAAAAGACCACCCAAGAATTCTATGTCTAGTAAAAAACTATTCGTCAAAAACGAAGGTTAAATAAAGGTACTCACATTAAAAAAAAAAAAAAACACAGAAAAAAAAAAAAACAACAACAGAAAGAATCTGTTGCTAGCAGATCTGCCTTTCAAGAAATAAAGGAATGTGTGAAGGACACCAGATGAGAACCCCAGTCTATGGGAAGAAATAAAGATCACCAGACATTGTAAGTATTTGGTACGTAAATAAGAATCTAGAGTAAATACAATGTTTCATCTAAAATGTTTAGTTTTCTTTTTTTCCTTTTTTCAAAAATGATTTTATTTATTTATTTATTTGAGAGAGAGAGAGAGAGAATGGGGGTGGGGCAAGCAGGGAGGAGCAGAGAGAGGGGGACAACACAGACCGAGCATGGAACCTGCTTAAGATTCTCTCTCTCTTGCCCTCTCCCTCTGCCCCTTTCCTCCCACCCAACATGTGCATGTTCTCTCAAAAAAAAAAAAAAATCACAAGAGATAAATAAGATATTTCATAATGATAAAAGTGTTAATACATCAGGAAGATAAAACAATTACTCACATATGTGCATATAAGAAAAAGTCTCAAAATACATTATGCAAAAGTTATATTTGAAAAGAGAAATAGATGATTTAATGATTACAGTAACATATTTGAAAGCTCCTAGACATAAAATCAGCAAGGCTGGAGGACTGAATGGCACTACAAATTAACGTGGCCTAACTGACGTTACATAACATTCCATGCAATAGCAGAATATGCACACTTTCCAAGTACAAATGTAAAATGCTTCGGTTTATATAATATTCTAAAACATAAAACTAAAGTCCCCACACATTGAAAAGAATGAACTGGTACAAAGTTTGTTCTCTAACCACAACTAAATCAAATTAGAAATTAACCTAAAAATTTTTGTAAATCTTTAAACATTTGGGGGATTAAACAATACACTTCTAAATAACCCACATTTTGAAGAAAAATCACAAGAGTAATTAGAAAACTAAATCTTAACAGAATTAAAATGAATATAATTTTTTGATGCAACTAAATCAGTAATTAGAAGGAAATGTAATACTTTATATGCTTATATTAGAATCAAAGAACTAAAATCGATAATTAAGCTTCCATCTTGAGAAGTCACAAAAAGAGGGCACCTGGGTGGTGCGGTTGGTTAAGTGACCGACTCTTGGTTTCAGCTCAGGTCATGATCTCAGGATCCTGAGATTGGGCCTCCCCACTACTCTCTGTGCTCAGTGCAGTCTGCTTACGATTCTCTCCCCCTCTCCTGTTCCCCCCCCCCCAACTCTCTCTTTCTCTCTCTCTCATAAATACATAAATCTTTTAAAAAAAAAGAAGTTACGAGAAGAGGAGCAATTCAAACCCAAAGAAGGATGAAATAATGAGTATCAGAGCTGAAATCCATAAAATGGAAAAAAGAAAATTAAATCAAAAGCTAATTTTTTGAAAAGAAAAAAATCATAAACTTTCTTTGCTATTTGGCAATGAAACTGAACACAAAAGAGATCAAACTACATGATTCCATTTATATAAAGCTTAAAAACAGGTAGAACTAATTTACAGGGGTAGGAGTAAGAATAATGATTGCCTTTGTGGATGAGAGAATACTGATTAGAAAGAGGTATGCAGGAAAACTTGTAGGAGTCTACAATAATTTCTTGCAGTAGTTGTTGTGGATCGTGGTTACATTATACATTTATGAACTGTGCACATTTCTACACGTGTTATACTTCCATAAATATTTTGTTAAAATTACAAAACACATGGTTTTAAAGAAGAATAACACAATTAAAGAGAGAAGAAAAGAACTGGAAAGAGAAAAGCTATGCAACATCCAAGAGCAACAAAGAGTTGGAAACGGGAAAGAGAGATTAAAAGATAAGGCCATTAAAACTCATACAGAATTTATCAAAGTGACAACCTTAAATAATCCTGTAACTACTACAGATATTTAATGAGTAGTTTTAATCTGCTCATGAAGCAAACACCAAGACCAGACAGCTTTATGGGTATGTTCCATCTATCTTGAGAAACAGAAAAGTGTTGTCTTCTACACCTTTCCAGAGAAAAAAGAGACTTTGTACACATAAACACAAACTTGACATATGACACACAGACCAATGGAAAACAGGACAGACAGAATGAACCCTTCAATAAATGAACTGTGACAACTGGGAACCAAAGCTAGGAGGGAACAGAATTAAGCAGAGAAGACAAAACAATCTCAGAACTTAAACACGATGCTGTTTCATAGTTATCTCCAAAACCAAGTATTCTCATTGTTATTTTCACAATTTTGGCCTTACTTCAGCAATGCAGGCAGATCAGTATACTCAGGCATAAATCTAATACTTCCAGTAAGGAAACCACTTTTGCAATCACTGAATCATTGCTGCAGTACCATTCAATGTAGTTGTCATTTTCAGAACATTATTTTTATCACAGGTGAACGTTCAATAAAGAATCCTTCTAGACCTGATTTCATTGTATTTCCTATTGGAATACTGTATCCATAGTGCTGTGTGTTTAATAACATTTTTTAAAAAGATTTTATTTATTTATTTGAGAGCGAGACAGAGAGCACAAGCAGGAAGAGCTCGATGTGGGACTTGATCCCAGGACCCCAGGATCATGACCCAAGCCGAAGGCAGATGCTTAACCGACTGAGCCACCCAGGTGTCCAGTCCAGTGCTGTGTCTTTAAGACAGTTTTGCCATTGCCACGATTCTGGATTCTGCCGTTCCTCAGATAACCTTGCTGTGGTTGGGCTGAGTGTTTGTGGGACAGAGCCCTCTTGTGACCATAGCTTAGGGTATTTGAGCTCTAGGAAAATTACTTGAACTGGTTTACACAAAAGTTGAGGTTTCCAATCAGAAATAATATGTAGTTTTACAAGAAAACTGCACCTCTTAATACATATAAAGAATAAAAAGAAGCTATACGTAATGAATAATTGAAAGCAAGTTACAGTCTCTGATTTGGAGACTAGTGAGACATGAAAGGATTATATTTCTGTTTAAACTTCATGGCCTCACTACCTGTAGAGAAGAAAACAAGAATAGTAACAGGTTTTCATCTATGGAGAAAAAAGTCAACCCTTGCATGATTGTTACAGTTAGCTTTTTATTCAAAACAGCTGTAATTTAGTTATTTAAAAAATTATTATTCATGATATCTGCAAAACAAACAGATAAAAACCCCGGAAACACCTGTCACTTATTGTCCATGGAATTTTAATTAAATTAGGTTCCATTTCAGTCCATTTATCAAAGAAGATGCCATTTAGATTTTGGGAGAGATACGCCTTATCAAATATAATATAAAAGAAGTTCATCTCAAAACCCTTATCAGGTCCTTTTGGATGGAAGAACTACTCCAGATCCTCACAGGATATGCCTGGGTATACAGTTCACGGAAGGCTATCACTTGATCAGTGCAACCCTGGAGAAAACACAGAGGAACTGCTCTTTGTGAGCCTGGCAGCAAAGCAAACAATCATTCCACTTCATAAAAGGGATGTGACAAAATTGATCAAGTCCTTTCTGAAGTTTGCGGAGCTACAGTGTTTGCACAAAGGGCGAACACCTGAGCTCTGTTATAAATGAAACATCAATTGGGCTTTGGAGGAGTGGTGGGCACATGTGGAGACACAGACATGCCTAGAGCAGACTAGACATTAGGGCAGGCACTTGACCTGCTGGTACAAAAGCAGCAAGGCTAACTTTTTCTCAACTGAAGGGACAATAAGTTGCCAAATCCGTCCAAATTCACATGCTTCTTGCATCCTTGGTTTCCTCTTCATTTCTCTGCTACTGCCTGAGCTCAGGCCCTCATTGGCTTTTCTTTGCCATATTGGTTTGGAATATGGTAATGGTCTCATTCCTGTTATTGCTACCATCCATCCAACTGCTGAAATATTTTACTAGAGGTCATGTTCCACATTCTGGTCATGTTTTATCTGTCGCCCAAAAACATTCCATGTTTCCTGATGCCTCTCTCTTTTTATTCCTTCATACCATATCCTCATATTCTAGTGTAGTCTTCCACTATATTCTCTCCAAACGGGATTATTAGAAGCGTGAATGTGACTAGAAGGTCCTTGTCTTCTTTGCAAGTCAAAAATCTACTCATCCTTTAAGACTTACTTCATTTGCCTTCTTTTGTCTATTTCCGTGACAGCCTCCAAAACCCAGACTACCCCACTTCTTTATCTGTAAAGCTGATCATATAGCATTCTATTTACTTATTTATGTCTATTTCTGTTCCTAAAAGTAAGGATCTTCAATTCATGGGCTGCCTCATTCATTGCAATTCCCGGTATCTACCATAGTTCTTGGCAAACAGAATGTTTAATTAATGGTTATTCAATCAAATTGAAAACAATACCAAGTGGACTTTTTTTCCCCCATCTGATCTGGAAACACTTCCTATGTCGGGTGAACTTCCTGCCCCAAAAAACTATATGGGGAAGAGATTCTACTTCCTTTTAATAAAGTTGAAATTCACTTGCTTTCCCAGTTCATTATGGCCCACTTCAAAGGAGGGAGAAATTGTGGAGAACTCAGAAAGCAACACGTTAAACAAGCTCTCGTTTTAAGCAATGGAGCCTGATGGAGCAGTATATAGTTTGCCAGGCCAAATGTGTTGAGACTATTTTGTGATTTGGGGCACTGCTTTAGGTTCTCTCTCATTCCAATCCTCAGCACTCCCGGAGATGTTCTGCCAGATCTATTTCTTTTTACTTAACTTGGACAAAGTCAGTTTCTGTTCCTTGCAATAAAAGGAAACTTCATGCATACAGAGGACACTATGTCATTCCCTGGTGGCTTTGATCAAGTCTTTCTCTTTATTTGGAATGCCCTCCCCCCACCTTGGTATATATGTATGTATGTATGTATGTATGTGTTTATTTATTAAATTATGTTAGTCACCATACAGTACTTCATTAGTTTTTGAGGTAGTGTTCCATGATTCATTGTTTGCATTTAACACCCAGTACTCATTGCAATATGTGCCCTCCTTAATACCCATCACCAGACTAACCCAACCCCCCACCCCCTTCCCCTCTGAAACCCTCAGTTTGTTTCTGGAGTCCATAATCTCTCATGGCTCGTCTCCCTATCTGATTCCCGCCCCCCTTCATTTTTCCCTTCCTTCTCCTAATGTCTGCCATGCTATTCCTTATATTCCACATATAAGTGAAACCATATGATAACGCCCTCTCTTGCCTGTATATTCTTTTTTCAAAATTAAAAAAAATTATTTAAATTCAATTAATTAACATATATTATTAGTTTCAGAGGTAGAGGTCAGTGATTCATTAGTCTTTTTTTTATAATAATTTTTTATTATGTTATGTTAGTCACCATACAGTACATCCCTAGTTTTTGATGTAATGTTACTAGAGTATAACACCCAGTGCACCATGCAATACATGCCCTCCTTAATACCCATCACCGGCCTATCCCAATCCCCCTCCCCCCAAAGCCCTCAGTTTGTTTCCTGTATATTCTTAAAGATCCATCAAAAAGGCCATCATCTTCATGTACATTAAGTAGGAAGGATCACCATTAAATAACAGTAACATTGGATCACAGTGGTGATCTGTCCTACGTAATCTTCTCTCTCTCTCACCCTTTCTCTTCTTTCTCTCCCTCCCTCCCTCCTTCTCTCCTCCTCCCCTCTCTTTCTCTTATTTGAACCCCCAAAGCACTTGGTTTTTTTAATATGGCCCTTTATACAAAAAACATCTGTATACCTTGATTTATCTGATTGAGGGCAGAGACTGGGTTTTACACTATAGTACACTCATAAATAATGAATAGTTGCCTCTCTGGGGGAAAGAGTGTATGTCTATTTATATCTATCTATAAATAGATATAAACATACATTTATATGTACATAATTTTATATACACAAATTTATTAAAATTTAAGTGATATACAGAATATATAAATATAATTTATAGGTAATAAAATATATAACTTTGTTGTAAATTTCACAAAACCAATTAATTCTCAGAAAATACTTTGATATTTTGCCAAACTCTTGTATCCATAACCAAACTATGCCTGCAATTAATGAACAAGAATATTTCTGAAATGAATGTTGGCTGATATTTTGTTTATGTTAATAAGATGAAAGTGAAACAAGGTAGAAGTATGTTGGAACTTTACTCATTTTTCAACAATATGAGTGACTTCTTTGCTGATTTGAGTAACAGTTGAATACTGGGAAAATATTTCCTCAATTTTTTGTGCTATTTACAATGTAACAATTACAGACATGACATACTTTCAAGTTTAATCTGTATTATCAACATTTTCAGTGTATAAATCGAGACAATCAACAAACAATAAGTGAAAGCCAGATCTGTAGTGTTTGCCTATTTCCATGGTGTAAGTTCTCAGGGCATGGCTGATTTCAGACTATAAACATGTTACTCAGGACGAAGTTAGAAAGCTATGTGCAGTAGCACATGATTATTTCCACTCTAGAGACTCAATAGATACAAATAACATTCAAGAACAAAGACAACAGTAAAATGCAGAAAAATTATGGAAAGATGATTTTTGAGCATCCTTTTAATGTAACTTATTCAAAGGTATGTTTATATAATTTAATGTGTTTTTTAGATTTTATTTATTTATTTGACAGAGAGACAGAGAGAGTACAAGCAGGGGGAGTGGCAGGGAGAGGGAGAAGCAGGCTCCTGCTGAACAGGGAGCCCGATATGGGGCTCGATCCCAGAACCCCAGGATCATGACCTGAGCCAAAGGCAGATGCTTAACTGACCGAGCCACCCAGGTGCCCCTATAATTTAATGTTTAACATGACTGTGTTTAACCAGCTAACAAAATTTCTGAAAATTTAACAACTGACTCTTAGGAGACTGTACAAGTTACCTTTAATGTACCACTGAATTATTGTTGTTCCAGACACTATACAAGGCACTATGGGGATACATAGTAGGTGCTCAAAATCTTTTACTAATTTAAATATAATTTGGTGGTTTGGCATACATTGGAGCAGAGCTTATCATCTGTAGTCCCTGACAGGACATTTTCAAAGACAAGTACAAGAGGTCAATTTTCTCTAGGCTCCGTGACCTGAGGAGTGAGTCAGGTCACCACTAACTTCCTAAGACTCAACGCTGACTTGGAGATTGCAGGGAGAAGGAGAGTCTTCTCCATCAGTTACTTAGAAACCAGCATAGCCATAGCCTTCCCACAAATACAGCAGCATACTAGCCTCGTGTCCTTGCAGGGATCCTGATAATCACATGTCCCTTGAAGTTTCTTGGTACTATTTTTGGATTATCACTGGGAGTCCTAAATACCATAGACCTCAGACATTTGAGTTCAGAGGGTTCAAAGAATAGTATATAATTTTCTAAAATTTGGCAACCGGCAGACCTTATGAGTTTTGTAATCTTAAGTAACTCATTAACCTAAGTGACTTTCCTCACTTACTAAGTGAGAACAAAACTATTATAAGAAATCAGTTAAAAAAAAAATCAACTAGGTAAAAATGATGCAGGCCCAGGGATTCAGCTTTTTAATCGATTGGGTATATGCAAGAATACTGGAGTGTGCCCTCCACCCCACCGCCAACATCAAAACATTGGTTTCATTAAGGGAGAAAACTTTTTTTTTTTTTTTCAAAAGTTGAAAACATTTTCAACTCCCAAGATCTCTCTCTCCTCTTCCTCATCACCTAGAGCCCTTTACTATCTAGATAACACGTTTCATTTAATTAAGTGTGGTTGTGCCTTGTCTTTTAATTGATTAGTATCTGTATATCTTGCTTCCCCACTTCATCTTGCTCACCACCTAACATCACACGTCCATTCCAGCCTAGATTGCAATTTCCTGAGCATTGGGATCTCGCACAAAAATTGCTTATAGACTTCAGCTTATAGTGCGTGATAAAGGTTTAGACACATGGGCATCAATAATTATCTGCTAAAATTGATTCCCCAATCCTGGGGCAGAAATAAAAGTACTCCTAAATAAATCCTTTAGGTTTTGTGAGTTAGAGTGGTGACTCTTGGAGAATATCTAGTTTCATTTCTAAGGAAGCTAGAGGTAATGATCTTCAATAAGAGGTTGTCTTACTTGCTTCATTACCCAACAAATTAGCAGTATAGCAAAACACATAACCCCAACTCTGAATCCTTTCTACTTGGCAACTAAACCACATCACCATAGGAGCAATGACCCAATGCAGATTTTATAAGATAAATGAGTATTTTCCTCACCTTTTCCTTTTTTTACCATAATATTTCCTACATACTATAAAAAATATCAAGAAGAATTTAAAACAATAATCAGCACTTCATTGGCATATATAAATGAGGAATACTGTTATATGAGAGCAAAGACTTTCTGATGGTTTTCACATTAATTAAAAAAAATCAAAACCGAGTATGATGAACCTGCTGGTAAAAATATAATTTACATACAGCCTACTTGCAACAAGCAACAATAATCTAAATGCTTCAAACCATGTTTCTGAGCATCTTCAAAAAAATTAAAAGTAAATCACATTCTCTGTTATTAAAGTTTACATACAAATTCACAAAGCTAATTTTATTTTTCATTTCTTTTTATTTTTTATTGTGATATGATTTACTCATAATATAACCTAACTTCTCCCTTTAATAAGCTTCAATAATCAAGGCATCCATGTAATCACCAAGAGAAGATATAGAATATCTCCATAATTACAGTAAGTTTTCTAATAATTCTTTCTAGCCAAATATCTCCCAAAAGGAATTACTTTCTGACTAAACAAAGGTTTGCTTTACCTCTTCTAGACTCCTACATATTTGGGATCATACAATTATACCATTGTCTCTGGCTTTTTTAACTCAGAACAATATCTAGGAGATTTAACCATATTTTGTGTTTATCAGTAGTTCTTTTAATCTGATGAGTAGTATTACACAATGAACATAAGTTTATCCTCCTCTTGATGGACATTTAAATTGTTTCCAGGTTTTGACTATTATGCATAAAGCCACAGAAAATATTCTTGCAAAAGTCATATTATACAGATAAGCTTTCCTTCTCTTAAATATATTTATTGGAATGGAGTTGCTAAATTGTAGGGCAGATATAGCATTAATGTTGTTAAGAAACTAAAACATTCCCCAAATGGTTGTACCTCTTCCACACTCCCACCAACAATGGATGGAAATTTCGGTAGTTCCATATCTCTGTCATTTGGTGTTGTCAGACTGGTTTTTAGCCTCCTAGTTGGTATGAAATTATTTCAAATCATTGTTTTATTTTATGTTTATCTGCTGACTAATGATGTTGAACATCTGTTCATGTGCCTAATGGCCATTCTTTCATCTTCTTTGGTGAAATGTCTGCTCAATATTTTTGGTTACTAATTTTTTTTTATTGTGGAAAATTCACATACTGCAAAATATGCCATTTTAATCACTCTTAAGTGTACAATTCAGTTGTATTAATTATATTCACAATGTTATACAACTATCACCACTATCTACTTCCCAAACTGTTTAATCAATCCAAACAGAAGCTCTATAACCACTAAGCATTAACACTTCATCTTCTATTCCCTTCAGCCCCTGGTAACATCTAATAGACTTTTTGCCTCTACGAATTTGCCTATTCTAGTTACTTCACGTAAGTGGAATCACATAATATGTCTCCTTTTATGTCTGGCTTATTTCACTTAACATAATGTTTTCAAGGTTCATCCATGGTGTAGCATGTATCAGAACTTCATTCCACTCTATGGGTAAAAAATATTCCATTGTACATATCATGTTTTGTTTATCCATTAATCTATTGATAGACATTTGCCTTGTTTCTACTTTTTGGCTATTGTTAATAATGCTGCAGTGATGTACATCGATATACAAGTATCTGAGTTCCCATTCTCTTTTTTATTGGGTATATGACTAGAAATTGCTGACTCATGTGGTTATTCTACATTTAGCGTTTTGAGGAAGCAGCTACTGCTTCCTGTAGCAGCCGCACCATGGGACCTTCCCACCAGCAATGTATGATGGTGCCAATTTCTCTACATCTTCACCAACAGTCATTATGTTCATCATTATTTTTGCCAATCTTATGGGCATAAAGTGTTCTCTCACTGCGATTCTGATTTGCATTCCCCTAATGACTGATGATGTTGAACATATTTTTATGTCCTTATTGGCCATTTGTGTATCTTCTTTGGAGAAACATCTATTCAATTCCACTACCATTTTTTTAATATGTCTTTTTGTTATTCAGTCACAGAAGTTCCTTGTATAATCTGGACATTACGTCCTTATCAGATATACAATTTGTAAATATTTTCTCCCATTCTGTAGGTTGTCTCTTCACTTTCTTTTTTTTTTTTTTTTAAGATTTTATTTATTTATTTGACAGAGAGAGACAGCCAGTGAGAGAGGGAACACAAGCAGGGGCAGGGGGAAAGGAAGAAGCAGGCTCCCAGTGGAGGAGCCCGATGTGGGGCTCGATCCCAGAATGCCGGGATTACGCCCTGAGCCTAAGGCAGATGCTTAACGACTGCGCCACCCAGGAGCCCCATGTCTCTTCACTTTCTTGATAATGTCCTTTGATGTACAAATGTTTTCAATTTTAATGAAACCTAATTTATCTTGTTGTTGCCTATACTTTGATGTCATAATTAAGAATCCATTGTCAAATTCAAAATTATTAAGATTTTCCCTTATGTTTTCTTCTAAGATTTTTATGATTTTAGCATGAAGTAGGGGTCCAAATTCATTCTTTTGCAAGGGGAAACTTGGTTGTCTCAGGCCTATTTGTTGAAGATACTACTCTTCCCACATTGAAAAGAACTGGCATCCTTGTCAAAAATTAAATGGCCATAGATGCACAGGTTTATTTCTAGACTTGCAATTATATTCCATTGGTCAACATGTGTATCTCTAGGCTACTATCACTGTTTTGATTACAGTAGCTTTGTAGTAACTTTTGAAGTTGGGAAGTAGGAATCCAAAAAATGTGTTCTTTTTCAAGATTGTTTTGCCTGTTTGGTGTTTAGTGGAATTCCATAAAATATTGAGGATTGGTTTTTCCATTTCTTCAAAAAAGCTGTTGGAATTTTGATAGAAATTGCAATGAATCCATAGATAGGTTTGGGTAACATTGCTATCTTAAAGAGACTAAATCTTCCTACCCATGAACATAGGACTTCTTCAATTTATTTCAGAAATACGTTGTAGTTTTCAGTGTATAAATCTTTTATCTCCTTCATCAAATTATTCCTAACAATTTATTTTTACATAATACTATAAATAGAATTTCTTTCTTAATTTTCTTTCCAGCTCATTCTTTGCAGGTGTACAGAAATACAAGTGATTTTTTTATGCTGATATTATACCCTACAACTTTGCTGAATTCATTTATGATCTCTAGTAGCTTTGTTGTAGATTACTTGGGACTTTATATACAGAGGATAATATTAGCTGATAGTTTTACTTCTTTCTGTCCAATTTGGATGTTCTTTATTTTTTTTAACTTGTTCAATTGCTCTGGCAAAACTTCCAGTACAGTGTTGAATGGCATTGGGAAAGTGGGCATCTTCGTCTTGTTCCTGATCTGGGACAATTTTCAGTCTTTCATTATTGATGTCATCTGTGAGTTTTTAAATGCTCTTTATTATGTTGAAGAAGTTTCTTTCTATTCCTAGTTTTCTGAGCTTGTTTTATTATTAAAGGTGTTAGATTTTGTAAAATGCCTTTTAATTTTTGTTAATTGAGATAATCATGTATTTATTTTCCTTTATTCTACTAATATGGTGTATTAAATTGATTGAATTTATTATTTTGAACCATTTTGCATTACTGGGATAAATCCCACTTGGTTGTAGTGCATCATCTTTTTATTATGCTGTTGGGTCTGATGTGTTAGTATTTTGTTGAGACTTTTTGCATCTATATTCACAAGGGATATTCACCTATTATTTTCTTCTAATGTTTTTATCTGGCATTGATATCAGGCTTACGCTAGCCTCATAAAATGAGTTGAAAATATGCCCTCCTCTTCAATTTTTTTTGGAAGAATTTGAGAAGGATTGGTGTGAATTCTTCTTCAAATGTTTGGTAAAGTTCACCAGTGAAGTCATCTGGTCCTGGACTTTTCACTGTTAGAAAGTTTTCATTCCTGATTTTATCTACTTTTTTTTTTTTTTTTTTTTGGTCAAAGTTCTGTTGAGATTTTAGTTCAAAACGTTGTTTTTTTTTTTTAATTTCCCTTAAGATTTCTCATTTGGCCCAATAATTATTTGGAATTGCATTGTTTCATTTCCATAACTCTAGGGATGTCCAAATATCTTTGGGGATTGTCCAAGCTGACTATCTGGTGTTGATTTCTAGCTTAATTCCAATGTGGTTTGAGATGTATTTTTTATGATTTCTATTCTTTTAAATTTAAGTTGCATTTCATGGTCAAGAATGTGTTCTATCTTGGTTAATGTTCCATGTGAGTCTGAGATAAAAGTGTATTCTGTTTTGTGAAAGACTATTCTATAAATGTCAATTAGATCATGCTGACTGATAGTGCTGATCAGTTCAACTATATGCTTAATGATTTTCTGTCTGCTTGATCTGTCAATTACTAAAAAAAGAAGTATTGGTATCTCCAACTATGATAGTGAATTTGTGAATTTCTCCTTTCACTTCCCTCAACTTTTGCCTCATGAATTTTGACACTATGCTGTCAGATGCATACACATTTAAGATCATTATTTCTTAGAGAATTGACCTTTTATTATGATGTGACAACCTTCTTTTTCCTATAATTTTTCTTGTTCTGAAATCTGCTTTGTTTGAATTAATATAGCTACTCTTTTGATTAGTGGTAACATGGTATATCTTTTTCCATCCTTTTACTATTATCCTAAGTCTTTATAATTAAACTGAATTTCCTGTAGACAAAACACAGTTTTGCCTTATTTTATCTATTTTGACATTCTGTCTTTTTAATTGCTGTGTTTAGACTGCTCATATTTAAAGTGAAATCAATAGAGTTGGATTGCTATCTACCATATTTGTAACTGTGTTGTATTTATGGTATTTATTTATTTATATCTTTTCCCTCACTTTTCTTTTTTCTCATTTTAATTGAGCATTTTATGATTTCATTTTCTCTCTTCTCTTAGCCTATTATACTTTTAAAAAAATTTAGTAGTTTCTCTAGTGTTTCCAATATATATTTTTAATTAATCTAACTCATTTATTTATTGATTGATTTTTGCCTCCCCCAAATCCATATTTAAGTAACACAAGACCACTTCATGTGTAATACAGTTACCTTATAACACAGAATTTCCAAATCCTTCCATTCCTCATGAGATTGCTGAAATTCATCTCACTTATTATCCATATGTTATAATAGATCAATACATTATTATTAATTGTACCTTAAGTAAACTATTTTTTAGGTCAACTAAGAATAAGGAAAATAAAACATTTTATTTATTCCTTCTCTAGCATTATATTTATTGTGATATAGGTCACAAATTTCTCATCAATATAATTTCACATGAACCTGAAGAATTATTTTAACATTTCTTACAGTGTAGGACTAATGGCAATAAATTCTTTGTTATTATTATTGAAGGGCAGTGTTACTTGATACAGAATTCTAGTCTATACTTAGAAGTTAATGAGTTTTTTCTTTTAACACTTTAAATATTTTACTACACTGCTTTCTTGCTTGTATCATTTCTGTAATCTCTAGGCCCAACACAGCACTCAAACTCATGACCCTGAGATCAAGAGTCGCATACTCTACTGACTGAGACAGCCAGGTGGCTTTGCTTGCATAGCTTCTGATGGAAACTCTGCTGTAATTATTTTTTTCATTTTGTATAGGTAATGTCCCTTTCCCCCACCTTTGGCTTTTTTCAATATTTCTTCTGTGTGTTTAAATTTATGTAGCTTGAACATGATATTCCTAGATGTAGTGTGTGTGTGTGTGTGTGTGTGTGTGAGAGAGAGAGAGAGAGAGAGAGAGAGAGAGAGAGAGAGAGTTTGGTTAGTTGGTTGGTGTTTGGTTTTCATCCTTCTTGGTATTCTCTGAGATTTCTGAATCTGTAATGTCTTATCATTAATTCTGGAAAATTCTTGGCTTTTTTCACTCAGCATAATTCCCTGGAAATTAATCTAAGTCGTGGTGTGTATCAATTCATTCTTTTTTATTACTAATATGTCATGGTTGAGATATTCAATAGGTTTTTTACCCATTCACTCATCAAAGAACATCTTTTCCCCCCTACTTTTGGGCTATCATGAATAAAGTTGCTATAAACATTCATGTACAGATTTTTGTGTGAACATAAGTTTTTATTGCTCTTGAATAAATTCCCAGAGTGCAATATCTGGATCTAACAATAATTGCATGCTTAATTTTATATGAGAAACTGTTGAACTGCTTTCCTGAGTGACTGTACAATTTTACATTCCTACCAGAAATGTATGAGTTATCCAGTTTCTCCTTATACATGTTTAAGCACTTCCTCATATTCTGACTTCACAAGATATATAAGGTTCACCTTGTACTTTTCCATGTCTCAATCCTAGAATCAATTTCTCCAGCAAGTTCTGGTTCCTATTGTTGCAAAATGGTATTTTTTCAATATCTGAGCTCTAGCTATTCTTATTGCTCCTAGGCTCTTTCAGCAAAGAGCTATGAAATATATTGAAGTATTTAAACACCTGTGTGTGTGTGTGTGTGTGTGTGTGTGTGTGTGTGTATGTGTGTACATACAGTGTGACATATATTTCTTTATCTGTATATATATTTTAAAAAGCCATGGGTAATACATACTGATACCTTCTATTGCAATCCAATACTACAAGTTTTATTCCACTGTTTCCTGCTTCCTTATTTGTAAATTCTTTCAATGAGAAACCTTGTTCTCCTTATCTATAATATATTCACTTGTTTGCTTACTCTTACTCTACACATAACGTAGAGAGTTGGTAACCCATATACTTATGTATAACAGAATTACTAATTAGACCACCATATTTCCCTGTAGTTCTCTTTGCCTTTAGCCTTATAATATACAGTCAAAATACTGCTTCCCAAAATCATTCAGATTAGTTCTTTTCTTCCCTATATGCTTTAACGTGGTTATGTTATTCATTCATACACTGCATTTGTAGTAAAGTTGGGTTAATTGGATACTGCTTGGATTCCATTTTAAGTTTTCCTTACAACATGGTTAATTTTAACTATTTATTTTCTGGAGCATATAAAATGTTATAATGGTTCTAACAGCCAAAATTATACAAGCTGTTATGCTTCAAGAAATTATCACTCCATTCTCATCCCTACTAACCTGTCCCCCATTACCCACTCCTTTCCAGCATTTTCCCAGCTTCCTATATGTATCCAATCTGTAGCATCTCCTGTAGCCTTCCTGTATTTCTTTTGCACAGAAGTCAGATATGTATATTAGTACACCCTCTCTTTCTTCCTTGAATGGTATTCACTATAGCTACTCATACTGTTTTTTTTTACCCATTAACATATTCTAGAAATTATTCAAAAGCTCTTCATAGAGATCTATCTTATTCTTTTGACAACTGCTTAATATTTCTTTATGTGGATATACTATTTATTCAACCACCACTCTCCTACGCATGGATGTTTTGATTATTTCCAACATTTTGCTATTATAAACAATGCCACAATGAACAAGCTGTGCATACATATGTTTGTATTGCTAGAGGTGTATCTTAAGCTTATATTCCTAGAAGTGAGACTTATAGGTCAGGGGTAAGTGCATATGCAGTTTTAGGAGAGATTGTCAAGTTTTCTTTCAAAAGGGTGGAACCAGTTTGCATTTTCAACACACTGTATGAGTGTCTGTTTCTCCACATTATTGCCAGGAGAATTTTGTCAGTCTAATAATTATCTCTTTAAATTTATTTTGCAAATTATCTCTTTATATCTATTTTTCTATTATTTTTTTAGTCTTTTGTCCCTCAATTTTTTTTTATGTCATCAAACTTATCAATCTTTTACTGGCTCAGGATTTTGGATCATATTTAGATAGCATTCCCCTACACTGAGGTTAAATAAGAATTCATCTTTCTTATAGTACTTGAAATTTAGTCTTGTATATGGTGTGAGATATGGATGTAATTTTAACTTCTTGCAAATTGCTACCCGGTTGTCCCAGAATCATCTATCTATTTTTACCACCAGTGATTTGAATTACCTTTTTAAAAATGTTTTTTTCTAGAAATAGAATTTTAGCTTGACAGTATTTTTTATTCTAAGCTCCTTGAAAATGTCATTTCATTGCTTTCTGGTTTCTATTGTTCCTGGTGAAAAATCATCCTAATTTATATTATTATCCTTATATGCACAGTCTGTTTGATTTTCTCTGGCATTTTAAAGATTCTCTGTCTCTTTCTCTCTCTCCCTCTTTCTCGCTCTCTTTCTCTCTTTTAAATAGCAGTTTGTGATGTACCTACATGTGGTTTTTTTCCCATCTATCTTTCTTTAGATCACTGGTCGCAGGTCTTTGGTTTGATATCTATATTAGAAAGTTTTTAGCCATTATTTCTTCAACTAATCTTCTGCTTTCCTTTCAGGAACTCCAAGTACATGCATGTATGACTTTTTGATATTATTTTACAAATCTCAGTCACTCTGTTTCATTTCCTGTTTTCAGGAAAATGAAAATGTACAAAGACTTATACATCATTGTTCTTAACAGCATTATTCAAAATAGCGCAAAACTGGAAGCAACAAGTGTTCATCAACTGGTAATTGGACAAGCAAAAACAAAATGAGATACTATTCAGGATAAGAGGCAATAAAAAAGAAAGAATTACTGGTATATGATAAAACATGTGTGCCTACGTCTGGGGGCAGGGAGATGGGGATGGAAAATAACTGTATATGGGCATATGAGTTTTTTCTTACCTTTTACCTCTTCAGGCTGCCTCTGACCTCCTAGAGCAGTTTACTCAACCTCTTCTTTCCTGAATAATTTTTATTTAAATGTGTTTCCTCTATTGGACATAAGCTCCTAAGGGCACAGACTATGCTAGATACATACATATATGTTATACGTTATATGTTATATTATATATATGTACGTGTGTGTGTTTGTGTATGTATGCATATGTATATATGCAACACAGATATCCATCAATGGGCATCTAGGTTGTTTCATATCCTGGCTATTCTAAATAATGCTACAGTGAACATGGGGGTGCAGATATCTTGTTGAGTTCATGCTTTTAATTTTTATTTTTGGATAAATACCCAGAAGTGGAGTTGCTGGATCTTACAGTAGTTCTATTTTTAATCTTTTGAGGAACCTCCATTCTATTTTCCATAGTGGCTGCACCAAGTTACATTCCCACCAATAGTGCATAAGTGTTCCCTTTTCTCTGCATCCTTGCCAACACTTATTGTTTCTTGTCTTTTCTATAATAGTCATTCTAGAATGAAGTCATTCTAGAATGATTCATATCACAATGAAGTGATATCTCATTGTGGTTTTGATTTGCATTTCCCTAATGATTAATGATGTTGAGTATCTTTTCATGTATCTAATGGCCATCTGTATGTCGTCTTTGAAAAAATGTCAATTCAGATCTGCCTTTTTTTTTTTAAGATTTATTTACTTTAGAGAGAGCACACATGAGCAGGAGGATGGGCAGAGGGAGACGGAAAGAAATCATCATGCAGACTCCCTGCTGAGCACAGAGTCCCAGCACAGGGCTTGATCCCAGGACCCTGAGATCATGACCTGAGCCAAAATCAAGAGTTGGATGCTTAACTAAAAAACTTAACTTAAAAAAAAAAAAATCTTTGCCTATGTCAAGGAGCTTACTGCCTACATTTTCTTCCAGGAATTTTATGGTTTCAAGTCTTCCATTCTGTTTCTTTTTCACTCTTTTTTAAAAAATATTTCAGTTTCTGGGAAACAAACTGAGGGCTTCAGAGGGGAGGGGAGTGGGCGAATGGGATAGGCTGGTGATGGGTATTAAGGAGGGCACGTATTCCATTGTGCACTGGGTGTTATATGCAAGTAATGACTCATGGAACTTTACATCAAAAACTGGGGATGTACTGTATGGTGACTAACATAATAAAAAAAAATACTATTATTTTAAAAAAAGGAAAAAATATTTCAGTTTATTTTTTTTAATTTTATTTATTAGAGAAAGAGAGAGAGCACTCATGCATGAGTGGGTGGGAGGGGCAGAAGGAGAGGGAGAAGCAGGCTCCCCTCTGAGCAAGAAGCCCAATGCAGGGTTCAACCCTGGGACCATGACCTGAGCCAAAGGCAGACACTTCACTGACTGAGCCACCAGGCACCCATTTTTATTTTATTGTATTGTATTTCAGTTTACATACTTTTTTTTAGTTCATTTATTCTTTCCTTTGTTAGATCTAGTCTGACCATCTAATGAACTCTTCACTTCTTTTATTTTATTTTTCACTTTTAGCATTTCTATTTGATTCTTTTTCAATAGTTTCCATGTCTCTGCTAAAATTTCCCATTGGTTCACATATTCGTCCACCTTTTCTTTATCCTTTAGCACTTTAAAAATCACAAGTAAGTTTTCTGTTTGATAACATCAACTTCTGCATCAGCCCTGGGTCTGCTTCAATTGACTATTTCTTCTGTTGTCTATGTGTCATATATTCTTTGGCTTCATATATATTGTAGTTATTTATTTTATATTTTTTAAAAGTACACACTGAAGTAATTAATATTCACCCTCAGAAAAGGGGCACATTCCATATTGTGTCACGCTCCTAGGTTAGCTGCTTAATTTTATTCAGTTCTCCAAATGTTCCAAACATTCTTCAAATGTTTTTGTTTTTGTTTTTGGAAAATCAGGGCCTTCTTTTCTGTATGACTTAAGATCAGAGCACTGGTGAGTTTCCAGAGGTCACATTATGATTTAAAGCTGAGCCATCACCCTAACCATAAAAGATCTCCCTTTCTGCATTATAGCTAGCTGCCAGCTTACTAAGCAACTGGGGAGTTCTTATTGCTTTTGTAGAGACATCTTGCATTTGATGAAGGCCTTTAATGCCTCAAACGGATTTCTCTCAGTTCCCTTGTCTTTCCCCCAAGCCTTTGGTAGATAAATTCCTAAAGAGAATCAGATGGATTTCTCTCAGCTCTCATGCTCTTTCCTTGTCAGTGGAGAGTGGTTGACTTGCATTTGTTAACACTCTTTGTTTCAGGGGGTGTCTCTCTCAATTCTTCTGTCCTGTCTCCAGGTGTTTAGTTTACTATCCCTGAGCCCTTGGTGAATCCTTAGAGAAAGGGTTGGAAGGTAGTTGAGATTCATTCTATGGTTAGGGTGCATTGGAATTCTAATCTATCATGACTATCTATATTCTATTAAACTACTTAATGTTTTGCCTGGGTTTCTCCTTTTTCCTGTGTATGGCAGATTAGACCTCCCAACACTCTATCAGATGAGAACAGCCACGGGTCTCCTTTCTTCTTCTTTTTTTAAAAGATCTATTTGAAAGAGAGTGAGAGAGAGAGAGAGCATGAGCAGGGGGAGGGGCAGAGGGAGAGAGAGAGAAATACTCAAGCAGACTCCCTGCTGAGTATAGAGTCCTCTGTGGGGCCTGATCCCAGGACCCCAAGATCATGGCCTGAGCCAAAATCAAGAGTCAGATGTTCAACCAACTGAGCCACCAGGTGTTGTTGTTGTTGTTGTTTTAAAGATTTACTTATTTATTTTAGGAGGATCTCCTTCTTCTATGAAAGATTTGTCATTTTCTGGAAGCTTAGTTATTATTATTAGTTAATATTATCTTTGTATAATATTTAAGCTTTTTAGTTAAAAAAGAAAATATGATTTTGTAGCTTATCCAGATTGTTTTTATTGTTAAAATAAGAGTTGTTGTCTCTTGTGTTTTCTACTTGCCAGGTCAATCAAAGATATGCCTCCTTGGAGATATCCATAACCCACTCATAACAGCATTTCTCTCACCTTGAATCACCAGCTAGCGTAAGAAGGAATGGGGATTGCTTTTGATATCACCCACAAACACTCTGAAATTCTCATTTTCCTTTAAATAGATATCATAGTTACTGTACTTACATTTCTTTTTTTCTTGACATATTTATATCTGTAAACTTTACTTTCTCTGGGGATTACTGTAAACTGTACGTTCACTATGCAATGTGTGAAGCATCACTTCTTTTTGAAAAATAATTCCCAATCCCCATAATTAGTTGTGACCTCATTTGAATTAGTTGTTCACAACTCTACCCAATGCTTACTACAGCATGTAATGATGTCTTTATACTTTCCCTAGAGATGTATTTTTAGCTCTGTACTTCTAGATCCATGAAACTCTAATTAAAATATTATCTGAGTATTTATATATAATCTGGGACCACTCATATTTTCACAGATGGTTCCCTCCATCATCAAATGTTTACTTTTATTGTTGAGCTGTATAAATCCTGTGGCAGCCTCCTCACAATGTCATGCTGCTATGGGGATAGAAATGCCTGTTTGATTTCCTATTGTTTTAGAGATATCTATAGAATTGTGCATGTGCCTCAATTAGAACATTTAGTGCTTCTCCATCTTGTATTAGTGTCACTTGGATATTTGGCTGTGTATGCCTCCCCTGACCAGAACTGGAGTGCTTGAGGTCAGGAACTGGTCCCCTTCAATTTTGTATTCTGGATTTTCAAAAGTCAGGGCTCTTACATGAGGCTATGTAGCTTGCACACTACACCAGTGTGCCTGATCAACATGACAAGTCAGGGTTGAAAATGATTGCTAGCTCTAATAAACAAGCTTTGTGCCCTGGGCCAGGACTTGAAGAAAGGTATGAGTTACTATTTTTCTGCCAGATAAAGTCTTTAGCCCATAAATTATCTTCCTGTAGGTGGTGCTTTTTTTTTTTTTTAATTCCATAAAGGCACAGTAACCTTGAATGCAGTCCATTATGAATAGTAGGTACTCAATATACAAATTTTAGTTAAATTGAATCCCACAAAAAGCTTCAAATTATAGCTCTACCTCTTTGCTAGTATTCTTGGAGACCAAAAATGCTGTCAGGAATCCTTAAACTTGATTTTCTAAAAAGTGCCTTCCGTGAACATGAGTGCATCTGTTGTATTCCCAGGCTATTAGATCTTTGGCCCCCTAGCCATGCCAACAAGTACTGGAGACATAAAATATACATTCTCATAAAGAATATTCTCATCATTCATTCTCTATACTTCTGATTATCTCAAGATCAACTGTAAAACAACAAAGAGTCCCTCCTACTGACCCTTTCTTTAAGGATCTGTTATGTAATAAATCCACATAAAAGCACATAAAAAGATATTACCTTTTTTTTTTGGTACTTGTATACAGTTGTGTTTCAAGAAAAGCTATGACTGTGGCTAATTCAAAAGGCTCTTAAACCTCAGATTATTTATAGAGTCTTATATACACATTTACTCACAGACTGGATTCATGAGATACCAACTCCATAATGAGCTGCAAGAAAGCACATTTACTGCTTATCTCCTATGCTTCATTTACTGTACCAGATATGGGTATATAAAAAAGGAATAAGACATAGGCCCTGCCCACTGAAATACTATAGTTTGGTTACAATGAAAGTGGGGGAGACAGTATCCCATTTCTTTGTAGTAAGAACTGCATGGTAATAGCTTCTAACCTCATTATCTACTTTCATAGACAGCTGACAGATTTGATTGAGAATTCCATGGGAAAGAAGACTCTCTTGTAAAGGTCTAATTCCTGCCTGAGCTGTAGATTCAATTCATTTTTGATTTCTTGGCACTGCATTCCAGCAGTTATCTCCTCTCTCCTTCTCTATAACCTTGCGTATTCTTCCTTATTTGTGCTTCAAAAACATCCCTTTTCTTAGCTCATACATCTCTTTCAGGCTCTCATCACTAATAACAACCATCTAAATCATCTCCCTGAATCTGGGCATGATTTCCTATGCAGACAGTGCCATACTTCTAAAATCCAAATCTGACCACATTATTCCCCTACTCAAAACTTTCAAATTCTTTACAGAATGAAATCAAACTCTTTTGCACGGCTACAGTTCTTTATAATTGGACTGCATTTAATTACTCTTGTTCCACGTCCCTCCCATCTCTCCTTTTTAACAGCTTTATTGAGGTATAAGTGATATACAAAGAACTATAGATATTTAATGTGTACAGTTTGATGTAAACACGTGTGATGCCATCACCACAATCAAGGCAATAGACATATCCTATACCTTCCTTTTGTGTGTGTGTGTGTGTGTGTGTGTGTGTGTGTGTGTGGTAAAGAACACTGGACCTGAGATCTACTTTTTAAAAAATTGTTGAAGTGCATGATATCACATTGTTAACTGTAAGCAGTATGTTATAAGGAAGATCTCTAGAATTTTTCAGCCTGCATAACTGAAACTCAGTTCCCACTGAATAACAACTCATTTCCCCCTACAATCACTACTGCAGTGCCTGTTTCTATGAGTTTGACTATTTTAGACACCTCAGGTAAGTGGAATCATGCAGTATTTGTCCTTCTATGGCTGGTGTATCTCACTTAGCATAAGTCCTCCAGGTTCATGTTTGTTGTTGCAAATGGTAGGATTTCCTTCTCTTTGTAAGGCTGAATAATATTCTACTGTATATGTATACCATATTTTCTTTATCCATTCATCTCTTAGTGGGACACATCAGCTATTTCCACACATTGGCTATTGTGAATAGTGCTGCAATGAACATTTTCCACCATCGTCTTAAATCTCCTCTCCTACCCCTACCTTCCATACTACACTTAGCTAATTTTTCATTACCGCTACACATCATAATCTCTTGTATCCCCGTGTTTGTAAGAAGCATCCCCTTTCTCCATTACCACCTGGATAACCTAATCCTTACTTACAATATTCAGCCAAGCCATCATTTTCTCTCAGCAGTCTCCCCTGATAAGCAATTCTACCTCATCCTGCACACTCTAATCAGTTTCCCTCCTCTATGGTCTCATAACATCTTACATATACCTAAATGATAATGCCTACAACACATTGTGTGTTTCAGTGTCTGTCTCCCTCAAAGACTGTAAACACCTTGAGGATAGAGACTGTGCCTTTTCATCTTCCTATCTCCAAGATTCCTTACAGAGCCTGGCACATAAAACATTCTCAATAGATATTTGATAAGTAATTTAATCATTTTCTACATTTTATCTGAATCTTATTCTATTATTTAAAAAGCTTACTCTGTTGTATGGAGAACAGTAGGGGCAATAAGAATGGAAGGCTTATTTAGACATCTGAAAAATAAAAATGATCATCTATTCTATAATCCAATTGAATGGCTAGCAATCACTCTTAAACCCATTGCTTAGGCAAGCAACTGTGTATGAAACATTGGTCGGTTGCTGCTAGTGAGAAACAACTCTGAAATTGAGGCAGTATGGAGATGCCGTTTAGCAGCAGTAGTTTCAGATACATAAACACATGTACACAAACACACAAATTCATTTGATACTGTATTGAACATCTATTTTATCCTCTGCTCTTCTTTATTCAACAAATATTTATTGATGACCTACAGTGTATTAATGCTGTGCTCAGTAATGGGACAGAAAGATGAACAGACAGAGCCCTGACCATTCTGGAACTTTAGCGTTCCTAGCATGCTTTCCATCACTAATTATGCTTATCTCCTTGGAAACTCAGAACAGAGCTTTCTTCCCTGGAATCCTTGCCTGGCTCCTAAAGGAAAGGTTGGGTGCCTCTGCGACTGAGTACCTCTACTTGGAACTGTAATTCTTAACTCATTCTCTACCCCACTTGACTATTAGAAGAGGATGGGTGAAGTATCTTTTGTTTTCATTTTGTGTGCCTAGTACTCAAACAGTGGCCAGGGCAAGGGAGGCAGTAAATAAGCATTTTTAAAATAAATAAGTGAAGAGATGATCACCTGGCATTAAGCGAGGCATTCACTGCTCTAAAAAGTACATGTTTCACCATCAATAACCACAGTCTATGACTTAGTGCCCTGCTACTTTAAAGACAATTTTAAAAGATAAATGTTTCACCTCAAAGGGAAAAGGATGCCATTTTAACTCTTCGAAGCTGCAGCTTTAACATGTACGTTTCTATTTTTTTTTCTCAGAATAAGAAGCAGACATAAGATTTCTTGGCTCTCCTGCTGTTAACTTCCATATTAGGTAGTCTTTAGGCTACCAAAGCCCGACAACCCATTATTAGCCCATTAATAACTATGCCATTGATTTATACATCATTTTAATGTGCCCTCTTCATGGTAAGTTAATGTACCTCAGGAAAAAACTAAAAATAATGTTTGTTGAACATATAACAGTCCATTTCCAAAGCAGCCTATAGTGAGAAGGTAATAGGAGCAAAGCATTCATCCCAGAAATTTAAATGCTAAGTACTTTGGAAAAAACCTTAAACTTCATAAGAGAATTTTGACTTTTCTGCATGAGCTAAAAAACAATTCCAGGCAGACTGGGTACCAATTTTCCACATAGAATTATTGGCAAGATTAAAAAACTATGAAGATCTGGGTGATATCATTGAGAAACTGGTTTTAAAATATTAAATCATGTTTGAAAAGGTATTGTGTGCTTTTAGATTAATACCTTCTAATAGAATTTGAGAGCTTGTAACAAGGATCTCCAGGGATTAGGAAAACCCTTAATGCAGGACCTCCATTGAAACTGAGTCCAGGTGGAGATATCTAAATTTTTCATAAGCCTATTTAGTCTAATACATCTAAAGAAGAACAAGGTGACTAACAGTTGTGTTAGAAAATGCAGTTATAACTTCATTTAATATTGGTGGGTTAAATGTATATGCTTTTCTTTGCTCTTTTCCCAGAACCTCATTAAAATGACTACAAAGACTTTTTTGTTTTTAAGCAAAAACTGAAGATGTGAAGGAAACAAAAAGATGGTGGATGAGAGAGTCTACTTTATCAGAAAGATCTTCCTGACCACTCTTTAAAACATGAGAGACTCTGGATTCCAGGAACCAAACTGAGGGTTACAGAAGGGAGGGGGGTGGGGGATAGGATCACCAGGTGATGGGTATTAAGAGGGGACATGTGTTGTGATGAGCACTGGGTGTTATACACAACTAATGAATCACTGAGCACTACGTCAAAAACTAATGTACTATGTTGGCTAACTAAATATAATAAATAAATAAACAAAGCAAAACAAAACAGCAACCCAAATCCCCATTCCCTAGCTTGATTACACTGTTCATGTCTCCATATGTTACTTACATTGTAATAATCTAAGAAGGTCATAAGGGGGTAAGTAAATATAGTAATGAGGACTCTCTAGCCAGGTCACCCTTAGAAATCCAGGTATGGGTGGATGTCTCTGCAGGAAGCATGACTCTAATATAGAAGCCAAACAAATTTCAGTCTTTAGGAGCAACTGGAGATGGCAGGGCTAGCAAGGTAGAACCCCATTTATTAAAACTAAGACTCAGGTGCAGGGAACAAGGCAAAGCCCGATCAGGCTCAGAGAGACGGCCCAAGTACAGGGCCAGATAGAAGCAGGTGTGCTGATGAGAGGTTCTGTCTTGGGGAAGAGTGGGAATCAGAGCTTTGAGTAGAGGACCCTCAGAAAGACATCAAATGGCCTCGATTTTAGAAACACAGAAGTAAGAGTTAGAGCCTGGCTCCTTCCATTGCTATAATACAAAGAAGTTTTCAAGTGCTAACCAGAATAAAAGAAAAAAAAAAAAAAAGGAGTTGACAGAATACTAAATAATGTTCCATGTGAAACTTTTCTTGTTTGCAAGTAGACACATCTCTTTAGTCATCACTCTGTATCAAAAGATCGATTTACTTTTCTGCTTCTTCCACTATAAATTGAACTTGAACTCCTTTAAAAAAAAAAGCTGATTTGGGAGGGGGGAGTGTTCACAAAGTCTTTATTAAGTTTCCTATAGCCCTACTGCCTCATTCCTGAAAGAAAAGACTTTGTCTTATACTGTTCGTATTCGTCGTAGGACTGCTTATTGACCATAACATGAAACCACCTGGAGATCTTTTTAAAAGGCAAATTCTGATTCAGTACCTCTGAAGTGGGGCCTAAAATTCTGCATGTCTAACAGGTTCCCAAGGGATGCCTGTGCTGGTCTGAGGAGCACATTTTAAGCGGGAAGGTTTTATGTGACCTCAGTAATAGAAATAAACGTGTTTATTTGATCCATTCACTTGCCTTCAAAACCAGATAATACCCTCCCTGCTGCAATATGCCACCCCTCCAGGGTTCCAAAAGAGCCCTGTTTGGCAGGACACCAGCATAACGATCTGGTGAATCATGATGGGCCAGTCATACCCTCAGCCTCCCTTCTGCATCATCCCCTTCCTTCCTGTCCTTGTATATTTCCCCATGCATCATCTCATCTCCGCAGCTCCATCTCCTACATGGTATTTCTTTCAAGATGGGGATTTTTACCTAGGTCAAGTCCCTTTATACATAGAATGTGGTCAATAAATGTTTGAGTTATAAATAAATGCAGTAGGTTCAATAATCTAAACCCAAACAAAGTGAACAGGGAATTTCAATAATTTCACAAATTGTCTCAAAGTATCACATCTTGAGAAAAATCTTTGGCAGTCTCCCCTGACACACACACAGTATTAGTCACTGCCTTCAAAATGCCAACATCCACACTTCCTATCTGTGATTGCAAAGTGCCCTGTGTATACATCAGGCATGATGTATGTCATTGTTCCATGTATCAGACATGATGGCACTACAGGGTTCTCAGGACAGATCTGAAAGAAAAGCTAACTTGTGTATATTTGGCAATAAATGAAAAATATTTTGCTGTTAAGTTATTCATTTTAATGGATTTTGAAATCATCTTCCCTGGTGTAGCAGCACGATTCTGTTTTTCTGGGAAGCTAATCTTAGATAAAAGTTGGATAACTTTCAACCAACAAGGACTTTAGGTGACTACACTCGGTGAGAAGTATTCTCACTGAATCTTTCCATTGGCCTTTCTTTAGCAAATCTCTTGTGGAGCCTGAGGAATTACTTGGATGTCAGAGATAGCAGAAAATGGATCACCAGACAGCTAAGGGACAATGTGCAGGGGAAGGGACACAACTGCTGAGGCTTTCATAAGGATTCGCAGAGATGATTCACAGCAACCAAAACCATAAGGCTAGAGACAAAGATCAATATACTGACCATTGCAGTCACAATCATATGAATAACTTGCCTTAGGACATTATTTTATAAAGCCCTTTAGTAACTGTTTTTTCACCTGATCACACAGTCACTCTGTGAAGGATTCAGGGCAGGTCTTTTGAACTAGTTTTATAAAAAAAGGAAAAGGATGCCCAACAGAAAAGTGACTTGCTGAGACCCACACAACTGATACGTGGTAAAATCAGGATTCATGCTCAGGCCTCCTAATTCTGAACCCAGTGTTCTCCCACTACCGCCTTTGCTTGCCAACTCTGTTAGCCATCAGTAAACAGAGTAGTTATGGTGTGAAGGGGAAAACAGGCTGGTGGGTTTCTCATAAACCAAGACTTTTCTAGATGCAAAGATGAGATCTGAGAGCAAATTCAGAACTCCCAAGATTAGCAGGAAGTTTTAGGAGGTACCAGAGCGAGAGATGCTTTTACAAGTGTTCCTTAGTAACAGCCAATGACTACTAAGTCCAGCAAGAAGTCACAGGATTGAGGGCTGGGGAGGGAGGAAGCAGATTACTGATATACTTTGTGTTACCAACTGATCAAAAAACAGGATAAGCATTGGTGGATTTTTTTTTCTAATTACCATAGCAGAAATTACTATAGATAGTATAATACACATTTTATGGAATAGAGAAGTTCAATAGTAACTGATGAGGTTCCACTTAGATACTCCTTACCAGTGCACCCTCCCCCAGCTACTGGGAGTGTTGGCATCTAACAGTTCACAGCTGCACCCTTCTGCTGAGAAGTGTCCTCTGCCAAAGAAAGCCACCTCCCCCAGAAATACCTACAAGGTTATGCCTTCCCCCGGAGGTGTACCACACAGGGACTGACTGGGGTAAAAAGAGCTTCCTGGGATTAGGGACTAGGTTGTCTAAATTCAACTGAATTTACATCTTTGCCTAGCTACTTTCTCTGACCTATCCTGCCTTCCTCACTCCCTTACAGGTTTTACCTGTGTGCTTCTCCAACAATAAATTACTTATACAAGCATGTCCATGTTGGGCTCTGCTTCTGCAACAAGTCCCCAAATCAGAAGCAGTGTGTTAATCCAGGGGGATCATATCCCCTCCCCCAAATCCCGACCCAAATCTCCTCTTATTATGTAGCAGGAAAATGAAATCTACAGATTTCTGTGTCTATCCATATCTATTTTTCTCTTTCCTAATGAAGGGCATAATGTGCTAAGTTATGCCTTGGGACATAGTATGGCATATTAATAACAGCAGGTACCTATTTGGGTATGTATAATGTGCTAGGCTCTATGACAAGGGCTTTAGCATTATGGCATTTAACTCTCCCAACAACTTTCTGAGGTAGGTTCTATTTTTATCTTCCCCATTTTATAGTTAAAGGAACTGTGACCTGGAAAGACAAACTACTCTTCCCAAAGGTTACATACATGGCAAGAGTCAGAACTGAGATCTGAACCCAGTTCTATGCAACTCCAGAGCCCAAGCTCTTAACCACCATATTGTATTACTTCCCCATATAAGCCAGATGTATACAAAATGATTGCTGAAATGCTCAAGTAAATTGAGAAAGTTCTTCACAAACTGTCTACTTTGTGTACTCACTTGAATAAATCATGAAATTCTCCATCGATTTAGTTAATTGCCATGTCTCAAGCCCCTCCTGCCTAGAGGAACCTGGGTGAAGGTCATGTCTGCCTGGGGCATTTCTCAGGGGGCTATGGTAGCTTTGAGGGGCTAGGACCTCTTACTCTACATCTCCAGAGGCAGATATTAGTTCACGTAGTAGAGGAGGCTCGTGTCTAAAACTAGAGTAGTATTGTAAGTTGGGTACTCTGAGAAGCAGAACCCTGAGACAGGATTTAAGAAAGATTAGTTTATTTGGGAGGTGATTACAGGAAGCACCAGTAGAGGAGGGTAAAAATGGGTCAAAAAGAATCTCTAGGAGACTGTAGAGTACATTTCAGAATTGGTTCAACCTTGGAGCAAGGAGGCTGAGGTATTTACCTACCAATTCCCATGTATCATTAGTGGTTGTCTGCTCCCAGGGGTGTTAACTCCCCGGGCCTTCTGGCTACCATGCGAGGAGTCTTGGCATTCTCCTGCAACCTGAAAAAGCACTCGGAGAGTTGTGGTATTTACTGTAAGAAGCCATTCACATGGAATGAAATCCACATGACATTCACGGGTGTCGAGGGAATTGGGAGAGGCACCGACAGCATCTGTTACAAATGACAAGACTGAAACTGGGTCACGGATGCCAGGGTTGGAGGGGAGAAGAGGAGCCATTGCATGGAGCCAATATTCAGCATGCTGTGAAGACAACAAAGAGAGGAGTAGCAGAGCAAGTAGATCAAAGTGGTGTGAAGTGACTTTGAAGAAGACTGCTGGTGGTCGTCTGAGAAATACCCAACTTGTACTGGTGTATTGAACCCATTTAATGAGGACACATATGGTAGACGGTTAGGATAGTGCATGGTAACTCATATTTACCAGTATATGTGCCATCCTCGAGACCATCTTTGTAAAATGGCAATAATACCTATCTACCTCCAGAGGGGGAAGATAAATATCCCTAATCCTTTTAGAAGAAAATAGTCTCATTCTGCACAAAGGTACTCCTAACTGGAAAAGAAAATGTCTCACACAATGTGAGACACATTAGATTTGTGCAAGTGTGTGTGCTATGCATACTAATTTCATTTTGGTTTCAAGTCTAAGGAGAATGTCCCAGACCCTGAAGCCCACTAGGGAACACTGCCTGTGCTACAGAGTTTTTTTGCTATTCTATTTGCTTCATTCTCTTTTAAGCTGGGGTAGGTGAAGTCCGTTACTTCGGGGGATTCCCTGCTTAAATGAGCTGCTCTTATAAAACTGTAAAACCAATGTTTCACTGAACGTCCAGGTGCATTCTTTTCCACATCTGGATGCCCATTAGCCTTCCTAGGACTTAGCAATATAAGAAGGAGTAATAGAAGTCAAGGAGGTGATAATATGCCCAGCGAACTACTGGAAGGTGTTTGGAGGCCTCATTCAGGCATAAAAATGAGTGGAAACATCACGGACAATCATGTGCTAGAGTTTTAATCAGAGGCCTTTAATTAAGCCAGTGTGATACCTCCAAACCTCTGTTGTGTAACAGCAAGACTCAGCTTGTCTCTTCTGGAGCAGGTTATTTCAGAACTACAGGATTAGAAGAGCTGAAAGTCAGCCCCTCAAGTGCACCTTCCTTCTGAAGATAAAGTGCATCCACCAGGATCAGTCAGGTCTGCTGCCTGGCTCTGCTCTGCTCACCCCCAGCTGCCTGGCCTTTACTGAAGGCCTGAGGATAAACACGGACCCTGGGATCCCTGACACTGTAGTCCATATGTTTGCTCTCTGAGTGGGTGGTCTTCAAGGCCATATGTTTACCTTTGAAGAGACCAGAATGGGCAGTATGAGAGAGGCGGGGAGGTATCTGGGTTTAGACTCCGACAAAACCAGGATGGAACTACAAGTCCCACGAGTCCTAGCCGTGGGACTTTGGGTAGGGTATTTTACCCTGACAACCCTAAGTTTCTTCATTTATAGAGGAAAGAGTTAGTAGAACTTATCTCCTAAAACCTTATAGAGATAAAGTGACATAATGGATCCTAAGTGCCTAACACAGAGCTCGAATGCATCACGAGTACGTAATAAAAGACAGCCACTATCGATGGGGAACCACAGCTCATGTGCCCTTTATTGTGTTAGATGCACAATATGGATTTTTTTTTAAATCAAACTTACTGTATAAGTAGGCATTATTATCCCCAATATAAGGTTGAAGAAATAAATGCTCAGAAGGTCTGAGTAAATTGTTACAGATCCCGTGTCTGGTAAACGATAGTAGGCTTGACTAATTCCAAAGTCTATGCCCTTTGCACCGCAAGATGCTTTTTCCTGTGTCCTGCAGAGATGCTCAGACCCACTGGGCATGTAACTAGGTTTAGCATTGCCAAAGGATGCTCTCATTGGGGCTGCCACGGGCAGGGTCTGGGGGTGCACATAAGTGGATGGCTGTATACACTGCTGCCCTCCTCCCACACTTCCCATGGTGTGAAGGGGGACTTTCACACCATCAAGGAAAATCATGCAGCTTGAGGCCCGAATTTCTCAGAGCATCATCTGGGGCCTATGGTGCCTGCAAAAGTTTCCTCAATGGCCAGAGAACTGCTCCCAAACTGTAAGCCTTGTTTTTGGTTCTCACTATTTTTATTTTTATATGTGATCACAGAAGCCCCTAAGGCCTTCAGTGTAAGGGTTACTGAGATTCGGTGTTCATAAGCCGAGGTTCACACATTCCCAGAATTTGCTAACAAGTCTGACTTCAACAACTGGCAAAGTTGGTCTTTTGTTGTTTATTAACCAACACGTAGGCGGCTCTTGTTAGTCCCAGGCACTTTCTAAACACTTCGGAAATGTTAACTGGCTGTTAATCTTTATAATATGCCTTTGAAGGAAATACTCTTATTATTACTATTTCTCAGGGGGAAAACCAAGGCAAGAAGAAATTGAGCAAGCCACCCAAGGTCCCACAGCTAGTGAGTGTCAAGCGAAGATATGAAGACAGGTGGTCTGGTTCAGCATCCACACTCAGCCTCTCCCTGTTTCTCTGAAAGTTACTGTCGCTCGCTTGTTGTGGATCGTTGGGAGCACTGCGTATTCCTGCACTGATGGCCCCAAAGTTTCCCATTACTAATCTTTCATGACCATAACAAACAGCACTCTGTTGATTGATCTATCTGTTGAGACTTCCCTGTGTGCTAGTCACCGTTCTAAGCACATATGAATTCTTCTAATATATTAACTCATTCAACCCTCCCTGCAAATCCCCCCCCCCATCCTCACATCGGTTTTGCAAATCACAGGAATGGAGAGGAGACAGCTTGGTAAACTGCACAATGTCACCTGCACACAGCTCGTAAGTCATGGGGCAGGGCTCAAACCCAGGCAGTGCGCCTCTACACCCATTGCTCTTTGCCACAGCCTATCACACTTCAAAAATGAGTCATCAAAAAGCAGGGACAGGTTCGGTACATAAGTTGGGAGGGAGTCTGAACCCCTTGCTACGGACCATTTTCACAGCAGTGGCAAGAGACATTGGCTAGAGTCAGCCTTCAGGGAGCAGCCAGGCACAGAGAATGAATTCTTGTTTTGGACCAGACATCGTCTTTGCTGTTGGCGAAGACCCGGGATGGGGATGCAGAGGCAATGCAGGAACTGGGTGAATCAGCCAGGATCAAAGCTGTGGGGCCAGATGGTCTCTGCGACTCACGATGTGGTCACAGGCAAGCCACTCACCTTCCCCAAGCTCTGCTCCACCCACCCCCCACACACACAGCAGTTTTTGGGTGAGGACAATCCCTACTTCGCAGAGTTTTATGAAGAATGAATGAGATGATAAAAGTAAAATTCTTAGCATCATTTAGGCAGCTCATTGTTACTGCATAGATCACAGTGAAACATTTCCAAATATTCCATTTACATTGTTTTTTAAAAAAACAAACAAGCTCAACTCTCTACCAAACACTTGATACCGGTGTCTTCAAACACCGGATAGCTAATGGCCCCAGTTTTTTTTTTTTTTTTTTAATTAAAGCAACTTTCCTTATTCTTCCCTCCACCTAAAGCCTAATTTGAGATTTTTCCCTCTCTATCTGGCTTCTAGGAAGAGAATGATATTAGTATTTCTGATATAGCATATGACCTTCTTTGGTCCTAAAGGAGAAACTGATGATTTCCACCAGGGATGCTAATATGCCAACAGCAACATGAGTAGCATTGTATTTCACTGCATTCAGCTGCCATGTACTTCCTCTTGGCCACAGCTCTGTTTTATGCAATTTGGTGGGTGTCTGTGGCTTTTGGGCTTGTTTCAGAGGCAATGACTTTGCCAACTCAATCTGCATAATTCTATTTACTTGTCTTTGTGAAGGCAAGACCTTGCCAGATCGACTGACTCTGACATCAGGGTCTGAGGGCCATGGGTGGCTTTAATCACTTCTAGGATGGTGGTTTTAGTTTGCATTACCCATCACATGGGGACTTTGCTAAAGACACTTTTTCCTAAGACGTATTTTCCTGAGATTCAGATTCAGTGAGTATTGGGTCAAACCCAAGTCACCTGTAAATTCCATAGGTTGATAATCCTCTCCCTCCTCCACACACCCTCTTTCAGATTCTGATGTAAATGGGTTCTTGTACCCCATCCTGAGGAGTGCCCTTATATATTTTTGTTTTGTCATGTCCCTTTGTTATGGAGGTGAGTGTCACAGAAATAATTTAATTATCTGAACTTGATAAGAAAAAGTCACAGGAATGGTATTGTCTTCTAGCAGTATGGAAAAGAAAGAGGAGGGGCTTTGGAATTAGGCAAACCTTAACGCAAATCCAGACTCGATCACTTACTAGAGGGGTGATCTTGGGGAAATTACTTAATATCTCTGAGCCTCAGCTTTTCATCTATAAAATGGGAATAATAACCCCTAAGAAGTTTACCCTGAGATATCCTGGTTAAATACAAAACAGGCACAAACAAAGCACCTATTTGGATCTGGATAGGTTAGTGCCTAAGTGATGCTAAAGTGTCCCTTCTTTAAATGAAGTTGATATGTTTTTACAAGGAATAAGAATAAAGGTCAATGATGCTCTATTGGGTTAAGACAGGGTCCTCCTGGAGATTTTGCCCCTGACTTGTTCTTCTTTTTTTTTTTTTTTAAGATTTTATTTATTTATTTGACAGAGATAGAGACAGCCAGCGAGAGAGGGAACACAAGCAGGGGGAGGGGAGAGGAAGAAGCAGGCTCATAGCGGAAGAGCCTGATGTGGGGCTCGATCCCATAACGTCGGGATCACGCCCTGAGCCGAAGGCAGATGCTTAACCGCTGTGCCACCCAGGCGCCCCGGCTTGTTCTTCTTCTGCATTCAAGGAAAGGCAACAGACTCACTGTAGGCCCACAGATGGAGTGACCCAAGGGAGCCTACATCAGTGATGATTGATGGCCCTAGACAAGCTCCTGAGGTAGATCTGGCATCCAAAGAGCCTACTGATGAGAGTCTGCAGGAGTGAGCACACTCTTACGTTCCACCTATCAAGCTGACCCTCAAACCCAAGAGAGAGTATAGAAATTAGTGTTAATCAGGCCTGACAAGACCCTGTGGTCCCAGCATTTCCTCCCTGCATGGGAGGAACCACACTTATGTGAAGCTAAAGATGTTCCTTCCTAGAGGACCAAGCCCAAAGTGTTGAGAGGGTTGGTTGGTACACTTTCCACAGACAGCCCGTCAGTCATGATCCAAAATGTGAGCCTTTGTAGAGGGGGCACTAGGTTGCCAGCTTATTCCATTAGGTCTGCTTGGTGCTGGCTAGATTTTCCATCAGGCAGACTGAGCATAGAAAAATAAAAATTGTTATCTTAAAGCATTAAAATAGTTGTCGCAGGAAAAAATCAGAACTTTACTAATGGACTTCCTTATTTTACAGTTCTGCATTATTTTTATGTTAAATCACATGATGAGGATAGACTAGGAAGCCACATTTTTTTTTTTCTTTTTTAAGGCCAAAGATCTCCATAGGTCTCAATCTGTCCTGGGTGTTACCTGCTGAGCACTGAGTTGAGTAGGTGGTTACTTCCTTGATCAGATCTTAAGGGTCTTGAGACCAACACTTCTGCATGCAAAGTCCTGCCTTGAAATATGCCCTCCTACCTAAGGCACTAAAGGCTTTTGTGAAAATAGGATAGTATCTTAAATTATTCATAGTCATTATTAATACCAAATACACGTGCTCAATATTACAGGGTACAGTTCTGAGAAGGAAAAGTCAGATTATGTTACAAAGGAATACACTCTCATATTGAATTTTCAGAGAGAGACAATGGTCTTAAATAAAAAGTACTGTAGAATACTAAATAGAAAATATTGTACTTTGGGAAGTACAATATTGAGATTTAAAATAAGAAAAATATATATTTGGTCATTCAGATGACCAAATATATATGAAGATATAGATATATATCTTCATTTATATTTGGTCTTGATCCATGGTTCCTGGCTCACAGCTCCTAAAACCCTAGAAATTTTCAGTGTTGTGAGTAATCAAGGTGTCTTTTTTTATGTTAATGAAGTGACTTTGGGAAAGCACAGAAGGATGGGGGCTAGTCCCCAGAGGAGCCAACCACATAATTAGAGGGTTGGAGCTTTCAGTTCAACCTGGGGAGCAGGGAAAGAAGAGCTGAAGGTGGAATCAGTCACCAATGGTCAATTATTTAATCAATCATGCCTGTATAATACAGCCTTCATGAAAATCCAAAAGGATGAGGTTCAAAGAGCTTCCAGCTTGGTGAACATGTGAAGATTTGGGGAGAGTGATGCATTCATAGAGCATGCAAATCCACACTCTCTCCCTATACCTTGCCCTGTGCATTTCTTCAATCTGGCTCTTCCTACATTACATCCTTTTATAACAAACTGATAATCTAGTAAAAATGTTTCTCTGAGTTCCATGAGCTGCTCTAGCAAATTAATTAAACCTGAGAAGTAGGTCTTGGGAACTGCTGATTTGTAGCTGGAACTGCTGGCTGTTACCTGTGCCTGCCACTAGCCTCTAAAGTGGTCCTGGCAACACTCTTGAGGGATGGAGCCCTTGGCCTGTGAGATCCGATGCTATCTCCAGGTAGTTAGTGTTAGAATTGAGTCGAACTGTAGGACACCCAGCTGGAGTCGGAGAATTGCTTGCTCCTGGTATGGGAAACATCCCCCTCCTTAGGCTGGCATTGGGTCCAGCAACCCAGAAAGAGGAAGATAGATCTTCAAGTGGAAGTAGGGCACAGAGTGGGACATTGGGCAGTTCAGAGAGCCTACAATCATGCTGGAGTAGGTGAAAGGATTAAAAAGAGGAATGATAAATTGTGGCAAATCTGCCAAGGGCCTGTAGTTTGCATAAGCACTCAGGGACAGTGACAGGTCTTCTAGTCCAAAGGGACAGAGTCTAAGCCTCTCTTTGCCTCAACTCCAAATCTTGCTGTCAGATTCAGATTTCTCTGTCTACATGTAAGTGGGATCCTATGGCTCCTTTTTTGATAAGAGAGTGAAAGAAGATGATACAATAAATGATCGCTTGTTTTCATTCAACTTGGCTTATTATTTATATAATTGCAACTTGAACTTGGTTTTGCTTATATTAGTTCATTCTGGAAGTCTTGTCTCCGTAACTGAGTCCTAATCTCTTTGAGAGGATTGGGTCCTACCTTCTTCTTTAGCATCTCCCTCAGTACAGAAGGATTGATAGGCACTGAGAAATACCAGGTGACTGACTGTTTTCCTGATTCTTTTCCTTCAGTAAATGTTCATTTGGCCTCAGTTCCTATGGCTGACTCACTGTTCCTATACCAGCCATGAGAAGTATTAAGGCTCAGGTCAGAAAAACAAGTTTTGCTGGGCTATTCACACAAGGATGGAGGAGGGATAGTGTGTGGTGGAGAAGCATTATATCTGCCAAACATTTCTTTGAAGATACAGATCATTGAAAATGCCAGAGATTCCAATGATGCCATGTTCCTTGCCATCCAGGAATCAAGTGAAATTGGTGACTGTCACAAATATCCTGTTAATTTTTGCTTTTCTGCTGCTGGTATGATTCAGGCTAGATACTTCATCAGGCATGTGTCCATAGAATTTCAATTGATTCATTCACTTGTTTATTCAACAACATTTAAACTGAATAACTACTGTATGCCAGTAGTTATTGGGTCCAAAAGATAAGGGATTGAACCAATAGGAGTGGGGATGAAGAATACTGATATATTCAAGAGTATGTTAGGTTATGGAATTGGTGGGGGTTATGGTTAGGTTGATGGAGTTGGTGATTAAAAGATGCATGGTGTGAGGGAGATGAAGCAATGTGCTAGAGACTAGGATGTGTTGTTAGAGCACAGAGAACATGAGTTGGCTACTAATGATCTACCAGAAAACTATGCCCTCCTTTTGCCGCCCAATCCCCATAAAAGCAGCCAAAATAGGAACTACCAGGCACTCATTGCCCACTATCGGTAGACCTTTGCATTTATTTTCTCATGTAATCCACACAACAAGCCTTCACAAACTAAAGCATGGAAAGGTAAGGAACTTGTCCAAGGTGTCATGACCACCAAATGAGAGAACCATGCCTTTCCCCCTAATACTGGTTGTACTGGTATTTCAACAAATTCATCAACACCCTAGGATTCCTTCTCAGCAGCATATAGATTCTTATCACTGCCAATGGTGTCATATCTGATTATTTCTCTCTTCTAAGAGAGCCAAGCAGGGTTTACCATAGATCCTGTATAACTTCACAATTCTCTGTAGGCATGTCTCAGAATTGCAATGCCCTAGAAGCTAATGTCAGAACACACACCCTCCCAGACATACAGAGAACTCCTCCAACTTGACAGACGATGAGTAGTCATCCAGGAATTACATGAGAGTGACAGTGCTATTTCTTGAACCTCATGTGCCAAATTGCAGGCTGCTTCATAGAACCAGGCTTCACCACAGTCTGAGCCTGGCCTGGGGACAAACCCATTCAGTCTGTGCCAGCAAAGCCCAGACCTCCGTTTGAACTCTCATTATTAATGATTAACTTTGTCCCCAACTCATGACAGCTAAGCAGTACCCAGGCCAGGGTCATCCTAATCAACAAAATAGAAAGTATCCATCTATTCCCTGCTTTTTCCTTCTCTCTGCTTCCTCTCCCTCACACCATGCATCTTTTAATCACCAACTCCATCAATTCCATAACCTAACATACTCTTGAATATGCCAGTATTCTTCATCCCACCCCTATTAGTTCAATCCCTCATCTTTTGTTGCAGGACTTTTGAAGTTGTATTCCATCTGGTATCTCTACATCTAGTTCTGTGACCACCATCACATCTATTCTGTATTTTCAGGCTGCCAGGGCAGTATTTCAAAAATCCAAATGTGTACCTCTGCTCTATATTCAAAATTTCCCACTGACTCCAAACTGACAACAGAACAGCATCATCTCAAATGCTACTCTTCAAAAGCCCTTAATAATCTGGCTTACTTCTACTTTTCAGACTTCTTTTTATGTCACTCCCAGTGTGAACATAATATTCTCAAAATATGCACCACATTCTTACGTCTGTGCTTTCAGACATGCTTCTCTTTCTGCTTAAAATGCTTTTCCTTTTCTTGATAAACTCCTACTCATCCTTTAAAACCCACCTAAGTATTACCTCCTCTGGGAAATCTTTCCTAATTGTACTGTTGCTATCTATTTTGTGCTCCCAAGTAATTTTTACATGTATTGCCTACCGCATTTGAACTGAATTGAAATGTATTGTTAATCACTCTAAGCCCCTCAAGGTTAGGGTTGGATTTTAACCCCCACCCTTACTTGAGGAGTGTCACTTAACATATTGCTCAGTAAGCATCAGTTTCCTGCTTTCTGCCTACTAAGATCACTATTTGCTTACTTACAAAATTAGGGGCTTGGGTGAAGTGGGTTCTACAAATCCTTACAGCCAAATAAACTTTCATCCGTTGACTCATATATTTGCATGGCTTCTTCAAGTCTTTGCTCAAGTGTCACTTTCTCAATGAGGCTTTCTCAGGCCACCCTATTTAAAACCCAATACTCTCTCCTGGCACATTCCTTATCCCCCTTTACTGCATGATTGTCTCTATAGCTCTTTTCTCCCTTTAACATACTCCATAGTTTAATTTATTCATGTGTTTTATTTACATCTCTCAAAAAAAAAATGGAATTCCCATGAGGGCAAGACATTTACCTATGTCATGCACTCCTGTATTTCTGGCACCAAAAGTGATACCTGTCATAGAGTTGGCTGTCAGTGAGTATTTGTTGACTGAACAAGCTCTCGAATATTAGAGGCGAAAGGTTCAAAGGGATCATCACATCGACCAGATTAAAAAAAAAAGTCAATGACACCTAGTCAGTGGCCAAGCCGGGATTAGCTACAGGCACATGGTCAGACTGTGAGGACTACAGGCTGATCGACAGCTGTCAGAAGCAGGACAGTGTAACTGGAGCAAAAAAAGGAATCTACCTGTGTATGAATCTAAGAACAGGACTAACCTGGGTAGACCCTACAGACAAACCTGTCACATCACAGCCACATTCTCACATGTTGGGCATAATCACGATCTTTTGTACATCCCCCCATAGGACACACTGTGGCAGAAGGAAGGGGGTTTGGCCTACAAGGGCAAAGATAGAGAAGGGTGTCTCCTAGCCTCTCCTTTCTTTGTTCTTCCCTGATGTTGCATGCACCTTTGGAACTTAGGAACCTACACTTCCTCCTCTCCCTTCTATGGCAGGATCTTTAGAAAGGCTGATCCATACCAAGGCACTGGTGATACTTATTATCTCTCTCATAGAGACTGAACTGGGGTCTACAACATAAACCGCTGGGACCAAGCTCTCTTCACACACTGCTAAGTAGAAGGCAGAGATGATATCTTTCTGACATCACCAAATTCTAGCTATTCAACTTGAAATAACTCCCCGTGTGTAAACAAGAATAAAGTATGTCTTAGCACCTCTTAAATGTAGGCCCGTTTATTAGTAGGTCAATCCCTCTTCTACACCATATCCTCCATTTAAGACTTATCTGTGAAGATTGAGTCAGGGCACAAGATACTACATTTAGAAAGCAAAAACCAAATCCAACACTTCTTGTTTGGCTGTACCAGAGGACCATATAAGGGACCATATAGAAAACATGTATCTCTTCTAGTTCTGGGTAATTTAGGGGGAAGAAGGGAGTCAAATGTTGCTTGAGGAGGGTGGATTCCAAGGCTCTTGGTCCCCAAAGCCCTTGATTCAGGGACAAACAGCTATAGAGAGAGGTCCAATGGTACGTATTCTGATAGGATTAGAGAGTCTGTGGACTTTGAAGCCAGTAGGGTTTTGGAAAATCTCCCTGGCAATATTAGGGAGAACCATTACCAGAGAGAGCTACAGTACTCTCCTCTCTCCGACAGAAAGGCAGTGGCACTGTGACAGCAGTGGTGACTATAGGCAACTAGAAGGCTTCTTATTTCCCATGGTCTGAATGGGATTCCAAAGGGACTCAGATACTCATTTTCCCCATTTGAAGGGGCCCAGAGATGCTTAAACACAGCAAAACCAGCAAAATCCTGCAGTTGGTACAAAAGAGCCATTGCAGACACAGACTTGGTTCAGAATCCTAGGTTCTGGTGTTGGGTACAACCCAGGAAGCAGATGGGATTGGCCACTCTGCAGCTCAAACCAGAAAAGATCTGGTTAAGACTGCACAGGTCTGAGGAATCTTCCTCCTCAGTCATTACTGTGGAAAGGAGGAGAAAAGAAGAGAAAATTAGAAAGTCTGAAAATTTTCTCAAAAGGGCTACCCAGCATGTTGGTCCCTGTGAGAGAAATAAGATGAATCATAGGAAGACAGAGTAGCCACGTTTGTTTTGCACATCTATATGTGAAAGGTGGGTATTTTTGACATCTCAGTGCATTTCAGGGTATTCCTCAGGATTTTTAAGTATCTGTGTGGAGCATATTTTTGTCCCAAGAAGTCACTATAAACCTCGAGGCAGAAATTAAAAATCTGAAGTCAGAGCCATGACCCAGGAAGAGAGAAGATTTGCAGATGCAGATAGAGAATGGTGAGGAGAAAGTAGAAAAGGGGGGATAAGAAAAGTTATCATTAGAGCCCTTCTTGGTCTGTAAAGTTTTGAGAAGTAGAACCAACTTTTCAGAGAGGAATGCCCAATACTATCAGCATCAATTCAAGACTGAGACATATTTAGAGAGGGATTATTGGAAAAAGAGATTGGAATACAGCAACTAATCAGAAAGAGAATACTCAGCTAGTATTTTATTAATGAAGTCAACCCAGGAAGATCCAAGGAGTTAGTAAGTAGGTCCATTGTCAGTCTTGTGAGACCTACCTGAGTAAATACCCATCCCCTCTCTTGAACCAAAAAACTGAGGTTAAAAATATTTACCTCCTGGGAATGAAGCAGACCATGGTTAGAGATTAGATTGTGGCACCAATCCATACTTCCTGCCACAAAAACATTTCCAACGTGCATCTGCAGCCCCTAGAGGTGGGGAGTAGGTCAAAGTAATGAACCAGTATTGGGAAGAAGCTGTGCCTTCTTGGAGACCAAATAGCGGTACAAGGTAAAAGATGCAATCCATACCCAGATTTTCTAGCCAAACATGGAGGGATTGGGTAGAAGTTCACAAAGAAATAAATGTAGGATAATAATCAAGCTCTCATCTTCTAGGAAAATGGGAGAGTAGGACCTTAGTCATGAGTTAATGTCCTTTCAGGAATACAAAGGTTTAGCATAGTAGCATTATATGTTTCAAATATATCCCAATTTAGGGTGCCTTCTCAATAAGCTTCTCTCTCTGTCTCCTATACCCTAACTGCCATTAGAGGCTAGTCATAAGGCTGAAGTCAGGAAAGACACAAAGCCCACTGCAGAGGTGGGATGCCACCTATGGTAGAAGGAATCTCAGGTAGATAAAAGGGGGAATTAAGATGAAAAACTACTTCTTGCAATCTGGGGCAATTCTGAGAAAAAAAAAATGAGACGGAAGAGTGAGACAGACAGCTATTAAGCCTATCATGCTTCTCTTCTCCACACACAAAAAGAAGGGGTCGTGCTTCACAAACATGTAAATAGTTTTGGAGAAGCCCAAGGATTAGGGCTCAATGGCAACCCTACCCCCTGGGTGTATCAGAGTGGAGCTACTGTAAGACTTAATTCACAGCCCCATTTGACATGGAGCAGGACTAGCTGAACTGGGGTGGCAATGGGAGGGTGGTGCGATGCCTCTCAATAGTAGGTCAGTGGCACGCAGGATACATAGAAGTTCTTACATCTACAAGAGGACAAAGTGTGAGAGTCCTGCTGGACCTAGGGATGGCAGGGTACAGGATATACAGACTCCTATGGAAGATGACTGAGACTCGGGAAAAAGGTCCAGGGTCTAAGAATGCAGTGGCGACTGTCAGCACAAAAGCTAGAAAGGACAAGAACACCTCAGACTGGAGAGCTGTCCTAATCAACTACTTTCCAGCAGAGTTCAGTGAGGACCCAAATAATGTATATGAAAGTGAGGCTTCCCATTTCCCCAACTGCCACAAAATCATGTCAACCATATCCTTTCTCCACATACCTGATTATATTACAGATGGCAAGAAAGGAAGAAATATGAAAGACTAAATATATGACCTCTTAGCCTGAACATCTGCCTAAAAGGACTACTCAATTATTGGACTGGACTCAGTTTATTGGGTGATACTAAATTTATAAACTTCCCATTTTTTGACGCAGTTGGTTTATGAAGAAGTTCTGATGAGTAATAATTAAAAATAAAAACTAATTTCTTTGAGCATCTGAGGGTAATAAAATGAGTAATTTTATAATCTTACTATATTCTAAATCAATAAGGAAATAGTGTCCAAAAAGCCAATTAACAAGAAAACTCTTTTATTGATAGAAAAGCAAAACAAATTTTCCATGAATTCTAATATCTGTTTCATTCTGTCTGTTGGATATACTTGAGTTCAAAAATCAGTTTTTCTGTTGCTCTTGTCATTATTGTTGTTGTTAATCTCCCTATGGAAACAACCCAATGAAATCACAAGTGTCCCTGCTTCAAACAGGTAGAACTACCTTGATAAGACATTGCCCTCAATTAAAGTTAATTAAATTCTTATTCTTAGCTAAGCGTTCCTCCATGGCACCAACACTAGGTTGGTGACATTAATAAGTATTGATGCCAAGTAATCAAAGCTGTTTCTCAAATGTTATCAAGTAAATCAGAAACCAAGCCAGAATCAGATTAATGTTCAATTCAACTCCTCCATAGATAGCTCAGTTCATTCAAATGTGAACTAAAACACCTATGAGCCACAATCATTAATTCCAAAAAAGGATGACCCACAGAAGTGGTTTTCTAAATTCAGACTCAAAGTCCAGATTCACAGGGGAATGGACCTGAGGAGCCTGACCAGATTAAAGTTTCTGATTCTAATTTAACCTATAACTTCCACATAATATCAGCTAGCAATTGCTCGACTGTCACCCACAGAAAAGCATTTAAAGCATATGTCTACACAATGGAAAAAATGGAATTTTAACCATTATCTAATTAATTCAATCGACATAGATAAAAATGGTGGAAAAGTCAGATGCCAAAGTTTTTTTAAAGCTAATTTATCCATATTTTCCAAAAACTACATACCAAACTAAACAGATAATGGTCAAATTTTCACTTTACCTTTAGCTATGCAGATATAAGTTGTATCTCCACACATCATATAGGCTGAAAATTAAAAAATCAAGCCACAATCCAGGTTTGTGGTCTAGATAGCCCTAAAGCTCTTCTAGATATTTTTGCTTTCCACCTAGTTATTTAGACCACATAGGTATGGTCACTAGTTCATTATCATTGCTACATTTGAGTCACTAACTAGGAAAGGAAGCTTATCTAATTACCAACTCCCCAAGCCAAACAAGACTCTCCCCTTTCATTAAATAAAGAGAAAGTCATTTGGATTTAACCCCAGATAAATAAGTACATGCATATACCTGACTTCTCAGTATCCTCTCTGGATAAGAGGATGGAACAACGATTTGGTTTCCATCTCGTTCTTGTAATGACAGAAAAGAGAATACAAAAAGTCCATTGTAAATTTGTACAAAATGTGTGCATATATAAATACATATCTATGGGTGTATATAAATTCTAAAGAAGATTATATTCATCTACATTTTAAGATTCAGAGTCCCATACAGTTGACATAATGGTATTCTCGCTCCAATTTTCTCATTTTTAAAAACAATAAGAATCAAGCATGCCACCTTATTAATACTGAATAGCAAGTGCAGAAGTTGAGCTGTAGCTATAGGGATTTGAAGCAATTCATTTGACGGGACATCAGTGAATAAAATCCTTAAAATAAATTTAGCTATTTCCAGATTGCCTTTTGTTTCATATAAATGAAATCCAAAATGCCCTGTTGGTAGCATCCCAAACTCCTGAGACTGTCAATTGAGCTCAATAAGATGCAATGCTCTAAACAGGGTCTGTGCAAATTGCTTGGATATGTGCTTATTGCAATAATTTGGTGTGGGGACTGGTGTCACTAGAATTTCATGTAATTCACTATCTGATAAAAAATCTCAAGTGACACCACCAGAAGCTTAGAATTCTGAGTATATTAAACTCAGCATGAAATTTGGCTCACAAACCACATCATCTTTACAAAGAGCACTATTAAAAATATTAAACCACAGTCAGTTAATGGAGAAAGGCATACATATTTAAAGGTGCACAATAAGAGCATATTATGGATGTGTGCCCATGTTTAGAGGTATCAAGATGTTTTTTAAACAGTATACATAATGCTTTCATTTCTCCTGTTTCCTCTATTCCTTTGGGGAAAAATTATATAGGACAATTTCATAATTACCCCCTAGAGTGTACAGGCTGCTCCTTGGAAGGGGATTATTATTGCATGCCTTCAATGCACTGTGATTCATAAGGCAAGAACGTATGAGTAGCTTCAGCACCAAGGAAATGGAATCATCATCCAGCACTGCTCACAACAGAACATCTTATTGCTTTAATAAAATGGGAAATTATTCACTGTAAGAAGTGCACCAAACAAGGGGGAGAAAGTAATATCCATGCACTTAGTGGAGCTTATTGGAAATGAGGAAGCTCCCTTCTGAGTCCCTGATTCTATTCAAATTTCAAGTCTAAAAGTCATTCTGTAATAAGGTATTAAAGCTACAGCTGGATGAGGGTGAGCTACAAAAATTAATGGACTTTATTCTTCACAGTGCCTTAGTCATTCTGATGTACAATGTAGAGCTCTGATGCACTAAAGGATTCCCTAGTGGTCTGAGGGAGTTAATGCACTCTTTTTTTTTTTTTTTTTTTAACCTATTACTAGGAAGTGACTAAGGCACTGGAGAGAATCTGGTTCATTGTTTAATATATTGAACCCAAAGATTATACCTGGTCTTCCTAATATTACAACATGGCATGCTTAAATGACGATCCTCTGTGCTTCAGGAAAGAACTTGAGTGAATATTTAATGGGTGATTAAAATTAAGCTTATTAAATTATTTGTATAAAAGATGCAGACTGAGCTTGGGCAATTTAACAGATGACCTAAAACCTCAGAGGTAATATTCTTCTCTAGATAAGAGTACAGAAACCTGGAACCAAGACAGAGAACCCAGAATCACTAGTTATTTGGAAGAGGGATGCACTTAGGGGCACTGTTGCCTTACACCCCGTAGGTTAATAAGAACTCTTGGTTGAGCTTTCTGTGGAACATTTTCATTCATACATTATCCAAACATTTAAATAGCTGTCAAAGACTTGGTTCCCAAGAAAGGATGCCACTACATATAATTAAGATTGTAATACGCTTCTGGCTCCTTCTATCATCAATCCAAGAGAAACAAAGTGGTAAATAACCATAGGTGCACTCCATTTCTAATATAGGTGGCCTTGTCTGGCATCAGGAGAGAGAATAAAAGTATCAATCTTCTTCTCTCTCACTTTGTTTTTCTCTCAATCTTTTTTTGTGTATCCAGAGAACATAGGTAAGCTGGACCGAGAAAGAGAAAAGAGCCCTTCCTTCACTACATCTCAGATGCAGGCACAAATTTTTAACTGAACAAGCTTCAAATATTGTTATCCTACAAGTAGTTACTGGGTTTAACTTCTCTAGAAATTTGCATGTCCTGTCATTCAAATTGCCCAATATCCCACCAGTCTCACCCCCAAACACATACAGTACAAGCAAGCACACACACCACTGCCTCCAGGTGGTAACTGCATGCAGGTAGGACTACAGGCACTGTTTAAATATTAACCATGTTTTAATAGATGGCATTCCTGCACATCCATTATTTGTTTGTTTTCTGTTGTGGTTGTTTCTGTTATTCGCAAAAGAAAAAAAAAAGAAAACATATGTGTTATCTTTTTATAACAGTCTACTACAGAATAAGGTACAAAAGAACACTTCTGGAAACAGCAGAAGCCAAGCCTGTACCACCGAATTACTCATCCAGTGGTAACCATTATATCAACAGCTGGAAATTAAGAACAAGACTATACAGTTTGGAGGATGTAGTACAGAACTACAGTTTGCTTCTGTATTTGGTACCAATATAATAAATATATAACAAAGGTGCACTTGCTCTAAAAATGAAACAGAAACATTCTGGTTGGTTAGATACTGCACTTTCAGTACTGCACATCACCTAGTACTTTTTTTTTTTTTTTTTACAAAAAAGGTAACTTATGCAATGTTTAATAATAAAACCAATAGTACACGCAAACCCGATTATAGAAAAAGAAGAAAGAAACCAACAAAAAGCTAAAACAGTCACTTCCCAAAACAGCCCCTCCTCTGCCTACACAACCAAGCAAAGTAACCAGTCCGGTGAAGCAATTTCAGCACCACACCTGGCTGGACAGCTTCTGGATCCTTTGTGAATCCTGAAAATGCCCCAAGTCAAAGGTGTACAGCTGGGGGCGGGGCAGGGAGCTAAAGCAGTACTTTGTTTCTTCTTTCTTTCTTCCTTCCTTTCTTTCTTTCTTTTCTTCCTTTCTCTTTTTTCTTTCTGTCTTTCTTTTCTTTTCTTTCAACTCATTTAAAGATTTTCGGCCAGCGAGGGACATTTCTAAAAGTAAATTTAAATGCCTGGTCCTGGAAAAGGGAATGGTTAACTAAGGGGCGAGAAAGAGGGCTGACCAGAGATCGGTACATGTCAAACACGTTTTTCTGGGACTGTCTCTGTGGCCTCTTGTAGTTCTGGTGCTTAACGTAGACGTTTTCTTTATAATATAGTATTGCCTGAGCCCGGCAGAGGGTGGAAATGGGGAAGGGAGGGAAGCTGAAGGAAAAGTGAAAGCTTGGGTGGGGCGGGGGGTGAGGATGGGAAGGTAACTGAACCTTCACTTGACAGCTATGTACAACACACCGGGCCCCCTCCACTCCCTCTGCTCCAGGAATCAACGCCTTTTTTATATTTGGTAGCTTGTGCGGTTTCTCCTCCTTATTGTGAGGGGGTGCAGGGTGGAGAGGGAAGACGTATCCTTCATTGACAATGAGAAATTATGTGATTTGTCATGCGCTTGGATTGTGTTATTAGTATTATAATAATTACTATAAATATTATTAATAAAGTATTATCAGCGTTATTTCTTCTTCCGAGACTTTCCTCGCCCAATATTTACAAATACCGCACAGTGCCTCGGCGGAGGAGAAACAGAGTAAGGGGAGGGCAGATACGGAAAGAAGGAAAAGGGGAGGGAGGCCAGAGAAAAGTGGAAGAGGAAAGATGGAGGGGGAAAAAAGCAAGGACAGCAACGATGCTGGAAATGAGGAAGGGGAGAGAAGAGGGGGCTAAACAATCAGGACAGTACCACCGTTTGCAAAAGGCCCTCGCCAGCTGTGTCCAAACAGGAGGCTGCGTGTGCTCCTTGCGGGCTGGGGGCCGGTGGTGGAGGCGGAGGAGCACAGGGACCCTGGCACGGGAGGCCAGGGGACGAAGACGAAGAGGAGGCGTTGGAGGGGGTGCAGAAGGCAAAGTCCCGGGGCTGCCTCTCTAGCCGGGTTTCTTTCGCGTGGGTTAGGGCCTGGCTACCCGCCGGGGGCAGCCCCCTGCCGCCGCGGTTGCTGCTGCAGTGATCCCGCTCGTATTCCTCCTGAGCCCTCTGCATCTTCCGCTTCTTCATCCTACGCTTGTGGATGTGGAAGGTGGAGAGGGACAGCACGATGAGGCAGAAGATAAGGGTGACCAGGACAATCAGCACCAGCGTAGAGGAGAAGGACTGGAAGAGCTGCTGTCCCACCTGCGTGATGCAGGTGCCGCCACCGCTGCCGCCTGCACCCGGGCCACGGGCACTCGCGTGGCCGCTGGCGTTGGGGGAAGCAAAGGTCCGGTTGAGGAGACACGGCGGCAGCGCCAGCCTCAGCTCCTTGGGCGCCCTGGCACTCATCGGCGCTGGGCTGGGAGGGGCCGGGCCCACCAGACTTCCTCTCTTGGGCACACCGTTCCCACCAGGCAAGAGGAGGACGGAGCCCACGCCACCCAAAACTACTCCCTGGTGCGGGAGGGGATGCACGCGCGAGCGAAGGACTGAGGGAGCAACTGCGGGCAAGCAAGCCGGCCAGGAAGCGAGCGGTGCCCAGGAGATCCTCTCCGGCCCCGCCTGGAACGCGTGTCCGCGCGCCCTTTTCCTCTCCCAAGGCACCAGGCTGCAAAGAGAACAGGCTTAGTTAGGATACCGGCCGCTGCCCGGGGGAGTGCGGAGGACCGGAAGGATCAGCCACCACTGCAAAGCGGCCCTCTGGGCACACTGCCTCGGCTGGACGCTGCCCGTCTTCTCTGCAGCCCGCGGACCCTAGCCCGCCCGCCCTGGCCGCGCACCGGAGCCGCCAGCTTTCGCGCTCGCACCACTCGCTGGGAAGGGGTCTACGCCGACACCGCGGAGATATAGATTACTCAGCAGATAAGGCAGCTTTCCTGGGCCTTCCACAACTTTCTAATTTCAAGAGACACACAGCCACCTGGGAACGTGGTCCCTGCTTCCCAGAGCACCGACTCTCCTCTTTCCTTCGCCCTAATCTTAGTGGATGTCTTCCTGTGGATCCTACCCTTCCCAGCACCCACCCCCAACCTCCAAGCGAGCGGGCTCTGGGTACGCAGTACTACCTTCTCTTTCCTCCCCCTCCAGACTCTTCTTCCCTGGCCGGCTTCAGGTCCCTTAAGTCCCATTCCCAGGGGGGGTACCACAGCAACCACATCCTACTCCGCTTCTGTCCGTGGCCACAGCTGACACGTTAGACCGTGCTCCATCCATTCTCCAGCCTTCTTCCCTGGTACTTCCCCACCCCCCAACCAAAAAAGAAAGCAACTGAAACACCTTTTTCAGCTAAAGCACATCCCCGCAAACGCCCCCTTCTCTCCATCTCCCTGTGCCCCGCACTCTGGCAGTATTCTGCTTCTTTCTAGGGGGACTGGAAATGGAAAGGTATGGTTTCTCGTTTGCAAAGTTTGGGGAACGGACCTTCCCTCCAGCCTTCCCAGCCCCAGCCCGAGGCTCTTCCCGGGGACCAGAACCAGGAAGACCCGCAGCGCACAGCACAGCCCCCTTGCCGTTCTCGTGAGGCAGCTGCAAACTGTTGCACTGCGGAGCAGAGAGGAGGCGCGCAAGCCGGGGCTCGGCAGGGTGGGGGCCGAAGCTACCACCAGGGGTGCCTGCGCAGGCCGCCGGGGCTGTCCGACCCACTCGCGCCCCGCCACCCGGCAACCTGGAACCTTTAGCGGCACCGCGTCCCTTACCTGGGGCCACCAGCTGGCTGCAGGGAGGGAGCCCCCGCCGCGCGGCTGCAGTGGCGGCTGCAGAAGGCGCGGAGTGAAGGGGCCAGAGCCCAAGACTCGCTGCTGCTGCTACCGCCGCCGCTTCGGGGAGCTCAGCTCGCAGCCTATTGCCAGAGAGGCCGGTGACGTCAGGCAGCCACCGCCAGGGCTCCAAGCCACCCCTCAGGCCCCCACCCCACCCTCATACCCCAACATCTCATCCTGGCAGAGTGAGCCTCTGCCACACACATTCCCAGTTCCAGTCCTTCCCCTGCCAGGTACGAGGGCTAGGTACGAGGAGCGACCCCCATCACCACGCCGTGACCAACCCACCTTCTGCACTCCTATGCCTACGAAGGGAGGAAGCTTCAGCTCTCTGGCTGTCTGATTCCTCATCTCAACCCTTTTCCACATGGTCCCAGGAACACATTTTTACACTCTAGAGAGCCATCTCCCCTCAGGGTACACATTCGATTTTTTTTTTTTTTCATCTGGGCTGATGAGGATTGCTCTCCTCTGCAAGCCTGTCTATGCTGGCCTGGTTCTGAACAGAAACTGTGTGAATATGAGAAATGAGAGGGGCATTTCTGAACTCATGTGGCAAAACATGAAATACAAACCCGAACATGCATTTAACATCAAACAATGCAAATTAACGGTTTTCCTCTCCCCCAGAGTCTTCAACTTACCTCTCACACCACCCGACTCATGGTTCTCCTCTACTTGCTCACACACTCATCTCCAGGCCCAAGACCCACTCCATATATTAAACACTCTCTTTTGAAATCTAGACACTTGTGAGCACACAAAGCACACACAAGGCTTACAAGGCAGGAAGGCAAACATAATTCAGAGGAGTAGAGAAATAAACTGTCCTGTGAAAATTCTCAGTGTACCCCTTACTTTGCTGTAGTGTTAACAATAGCCTTTCAGCACAACAGATACAACTTTCTGAAAGATTCCCATCAGCCTGCCCACATCTAGGCAGAGATTAATCAACTCTTGCTTTAGGACCCTTGGAAACACATGAATAGTGCTTCTGGTTACAGTGGGCAACTTTAAAATGAAGTATTCTCATTTTTTCTATTAGAGAAACCAGCTTGAAATAGCACGTAAAGACACTGTATGATATTTGGAAGCATTCACTTGTCTTATTAAATGTGAATTTCCTTCTTCCCTCCTTGTCTTCTTTTCTTCCCATCTTTGAGTCTAATATAGTGCCTGTACAATATTTACTTGCAAAATGGAGAGGTGCAGTAAATACTGCTTTTCCCTGCTATGCATCTGAATTGGGAGATAGCAGGGATGACTGCCACCTCCCTATCTGCTTGCAAGTAGAGGGTTTTATAAAAAAGAGGGTTTGACACAGGGAGTAAAAGTTTGTCTGTAATCTGGGGGTCCCTTTGGACCCTGTGTTCCTATCTGGCCCTACTCCAATTTCTCCTTTTCCTCTCCCTGCTCATGACTTACATATGAAGTAAGAAATACATCACCTCTCCTCAAAATTATGTTTTCATTTATTTGAATAAAAGCCATCAGATTTTTCTTCATAATTGTCTCAATAAAAAAGTATCCCTATTTAAGCTAATATCAGTACATGCTGAATAATGCAAGATCATTTCAGAGCACCAATTAATGCCCTTGGCTTCCAGATTCACACGGTTAATGATGGCCAATGACCCCAATGCTGGCTTAGCTTTCCTGCCTAGAATGAGGGCACCCAATGCCCTGTAAAAGCCACCTGCCATATTTGGATATTCTGACTTTGATGAGCTCAGTGGATGGAAAGGTGAGCCTTGTGATCACTAAGTGAGACTTCACCAGTAACACTTGACATGCAATAACCCATTTTTGTACAATCTCTTTGCTCCTGAAAAGTTGAGTTTAATCAACATTTTGTAAGGCAAATCCAATTTTGAATACTCCAAAAAAGAAATGTGGCTATTTAAAGAGACTCTTTAGAAAACTGTCTTGTAAAGCAAAGAATCTTTACATAATTAGAATTAACTCTCACTAGTCTGTTTTCTAGACTTGGAAGAATGAGTTATCAGGTTTTCCCAGTGAGAAACATTCATACCTTTACAATATGTTGTAATGGGATTACAACATATATAAATATGTATAAATATAAGTATAAATATAAATATAATGGGGTTCCTTTTGCACACTAAGCTTCTAGGACATGAGTAGGCTGCCATTGTTCTTATTCTTTTGTTATAAATGATACCCATCTGTTATACCATAAGTGCTAAAAGTATCTGCACCATTTTACACAACCTATGAAAAGATAACGTCTAACCTTGGAGAATTTACAGTCTACAGCAGATGAATGTGATCCACAAGACAATGGTATTTAACTGGAAATGATTTAGGTAAAGACATCAATTTTCAGGTCAAAAGCCCAGCACACACACACACCCCCTTCTCTTTCAGGAAGGATAGGCTGTAGGTTCTTAATTTGTTCTTACCCAGAGAATGAATGTGCTCATAGACTTGGATGTCACCAGTTAGTGGAATTCAAGCCCCAGGAACACCAGCAACAGCAAACATGCACACCTCTTGGTCTGCAGGAACTAAGTGCACTGAGTTGCTCTATGATTTCGGAACATCTGGCACAATGGCAAGACTTCTCCCAGACAACACGCTGCCACTGTTTGTACCACCAAACTTCTCAAGCCACACTTTCAAGACTGGAGGGCCAAGAAGCTTCTGAGAGTCCCAGAGTCCTCCCTTTCTAATAGGAATAGCCCTCTTGGCTTAGGCACATTCCAAATATTCAGCAACATATAACACTTGCTCCCAATTTCAATGAGGGATCTCCATCCAGCATAAAGAGAAGTACCACATGGGCACATGGTCCATCAATCGAAAAAAAAAAGCACTGAATTAATAATGACAATGAGTGCTATTACTATTATTATTACTATTATTATTATTATTATCTGAAAAACACCTACTATGTGTCAGGCTGTAATAGCATTAATCCTCAACCTAACCTTGCAAAGTTATTTTTGCCAAAGTATAAAATTATTTATTTATTTATTCATTCATTCATTTGCTTATTTGCTCAACAAAAACCTTTGACTACCTGCTATATGTCAGGTGAGGAAACGAAAGCTCAGGGTAGTTAAAGACCATGCCCAGGTCACTTAATCATTTAATAGTAAGTATATTATGGATCTCAAACCTAAGGAAATAGACTCCAAAATTAGTATTCTTTTCTTAACTAGTAGTCTCTCTCTCTCTCTCACACACACACACACACCCATGCACACACACAATCTCTAATTCTATCCTTATTTCAATTCTATCTCTACTGCTATCTACAAGTATGAACAAGTAAAACCAGAGAAAAACAGCTCTTTGGTTGAAGCAGAGGAGGGGAGATGCAAAGCCCCATTTTGGGGGTCCCCCCTCCCCCAGCAGTGGTCCACCAGACACTCCACACACTCCCTTGGACTGAGCAGAGTCCAGTTTGGAAAGCCCTCCATGCACCAGGTTACCTAGGCATGTCATTCTGACCACAGCAGCATGACACATGTGAGGCTCCTCACAGATTTACAGGGACTTTGCTGGAGGATGTTCAGGTCCTGACATTCTGCCTAATCATATATCTTGATGACCCTGGGCCCTGCATCCTTCCAGAGGTACACTCCATAAGCTGTCATGTTGCTGTTAAATCAACTGCTGGCCCAGGCAGCAATTAATTAATAAAGTAATGACTGAAGCTCTAGACCTTGTTCAAGTTACCTAGTCTTATTCTTATTCTGTAAAATGAGAACAATAGCAACAGTATCTTCTCTGCAGTGTTATTTTATGCACTAAGCACACACTAAGCATTCAGTAAATGGTAGTTCTTTATGCTATAAAGAAAATTACTAGGATTAATATTTTATCCCTGACAGTAGAAGCATTATACTGTTTTGGACATCAAAATTCAGGAAAATTTTCATAAGTTTGAGTATCCTTTATGATAAGTTTGAGGATAACTATAAGGGTAAAGGGACTGAAAACACTAACAGATAATGAGCAATTCTAGGAACTAAAACTATGAATCTTAGAGATAGAAAGACATCAGGGATGCATCAGAGAATCTTCAAATGTTTGGAGCACCATCAATAGAAGATGAATTTATGCTACTCTAGGTACTTATGAGAGAACTGAAATATAGTGGAACAGATAAAGGGTGGAAAGTATATTACAATTCACTATTTTGGTATTGGAAAGCCCTTTCTAATCATGCAGAAGATTGTCATCAAAACCAGCAGTCTTCAAAGATTTTCCAAGGGGTAAATGGGTATGTATAGTTCTCAAGGAATCATTTCCCAAATCCTCAACCTCTATGTGTCCTTTTCCCTAAAATGTATCTATCTAAGGTTAAAATGTATTCTTTGTCACGACTCCGACTATACAAAGGAAGAACCTACATTTGCCAATCCTCACCAACTGTGCATTACTCAGGGTATAAAAACAAAGGAATATCATGAGGTTGTATAATTCCTGACAAGGTGACAGCAAAGCATAAAGATCATCTGTAAGAAATATTGATGGGGTGGGTGCCTTTGTGACAGACTCATTTTAAGGCTCTATGTCTATCCATATATTGATTTATTTTAGAATTAGAATTTAGAAGTGAGAAGTTGTCACAGGGATACAAGGATTCCAGTTTATTTAAAATGAAAAATGAATCAAGACTTTTTGCACAAAAAGTAAACCTCATTTGTCTATTTTGATTAACAATTTGAACTGCATTTACCTGATAGATCGTATGGAAGACATATTATACAAACTGAATGAACTAAATCAATCTGATGTTCTGAAAAATATAAAGTACATACATGAAATTAATTCTTTGCAAATATAATGATTAAAAAGTTTAAGATGTCGGGGCACCTGGGTGGCACAGCGGTTGAGCGTCTGCCTTCGGCTCAGGGCGTGATCCCGGCGTTACGGGATCGAGCCCCACGTCAGGCTCCTCCACTATGAGCCTGCTTCTTCCTCTCCCACTCCCCCTGCTTGTGTTCCCTCTCTCGCTGGCTGTCTCTATCTCTGTCAAATAAATAAATAAAATCTTTTTTAAAAAAAAAGTTTAAGATGTCAAATTAAAATGTCCAAAGGAATCCATGATTTTCCAAAATTCTTTTAGGGTATATTCAGCAGAAAAAAACTTTGAAGATTTCTATTCCAACACGTCTAAGTCCTGTGACACCATTTGGAAAGTTTGAAATGCAAACTAGACTGACCCATCAGGAGTGTTATAAAGATTTCATACTGGGGTAACAGTTAAAACCAGGTGGCTGCTCTAAGTTTTAGAAAGGCTGAGAGCCTACACACCTTTATATACCTATCAAGGTATTTTTAATCTCTCATTGCATAAACATATGTCTTATCCCTTTATATCTCAAAATAAAGCATTACTAATCAAGCTTAAAGACCCATTTAAATCTGAATATTTGGACCAAAAGTCAAGATTTTTCTTGCTGTATTATCCCTGACTGCAAAAGTCATTCATTCAACAAATAATGTGTCCCTATCACGTGTCACCAATTGCACTAGGTGCTCAGGGTATCAGTGACCAAGGAAAAGTCTCTGTAATGAGGAACTTGCATTCTAATTACACACATGACTATATTCTGATTATCTGGCCAAAGGTAAAAAAAAAAAAAATGCTAACATTCTTCTCCATTCCTAATATATTTAAATAAAATATCACTTGCATCAAAGAACAGAAGAATGTAAACTCTGCACACTGATGGATGAGAAGCCAGAGCAGTCGATGGGTAAACATAGGTGGACCAGCAGATGTCAAATTATTCATAAGATCTTTGTGACCAACAATTCCTGGAAAATGTGTTTGGGGTCATGATCAGAAAGTCAGTGCTTCTTTTAGGTGCTTTTAGTTAGAAAGAGAAGCTGAAAATATTTCCACTGTACACAAAAAGGTATACCTAGACCAGGGTTTCTCAATCTCAGCAGTACTGGCATGTTGGGTCAGATAGTTCTTTCTTGTGAGAGACTGTCTTGTGCATTATAGACTGTGGTGGTAAACAGAATTCTCAGGATGGTCCCCCCTCTTCCAATTATTCAATCAAAAGCTAATGGGGGTTGCTGTGAAGAAATTTTTGTAGGTGTAACTAAAGTTCCAAATAGGTGACCTTCAATTATGGAGATTATTCAGATAAGCCTGATCCAATCAGATGAGCCCTTTAAAAGAAGAATTTTCTCTGGCTGGTGGCAGAAGAGGAAGTCAGAGATTCCAAGCACAAAGTCAGGGTGGGGGAGTTGGGAGAGTTCAACATGCTGTTGTTGACTTAGAAGATGGAGGGGGACATGAGCAAACATAGGTGGGTGCCCTATAGGAGCTAAGAATGTCTGACAACCATCAAGGAAATGGGGACCCCAGTCTTAAAACCACAAGGAACTGAATGAATTCCGCCACCAATGTCAATGAGATTAAAAAGTGGATTCTCCCCCAGAGTTTCCATTTAAGAACCCAGCTTAACCAACAACTTGATTTCAGCCCCATGATACTCTAAGTAGATAACTTGGTCAAGCACCTTTCCCAACCTCCCCAGACTTCTGACCTACAAAATTGTGGGTTAATAAAGCAGTGTTGTTGTAAGCTGCTATGTTACACAGCGATAGGAAACTAATACATTTGCTTAGTAGCATCTCCAGCCTCTACTCACTAGATGCCAGTAGTACCCCTCCCTGGGGTACCAACAAAAATAGCTCTAGGGGCGCCTGGGTGGCACAGCGGTTAAGCGTCTGCCTTCGGCTCAGGGCGTGATCCCGGCATTATGGGATTGAGCCCCACATCAGGCTCCTCTGCTATGAGCCTGCTTCTTCCTCTCCCACTCCCCCTGCTTGTGTTCCCTCTCTCGCTGGCTGTCTCTATCTCTGTCGAATAAATAAATAAAATCTTTAAAAAAAAATAGCTCTAGACATTGCCAACTGTCACAGAGATGGGGGTACAAAATCACCCCTAGTTGAAAACCACGACCCTAGACATACAACTTGTCTCTGTACAGTTAGGAAACATTGGTCCAAAGGAAGAGATGGGTATCCTGAGCCCTACCCATATTTTATGACAATTTCAATTACTATTTTCTCTGAGTTGTTGAATTTGATCAAGATGGAATGAGACCCTCAGGAATTCTCTAATAAGTCAATCTATAACAAATTCAATAAACATCAGGTCCCAGGGATCAATCAAGAGCATTTGGAGGAGAAAAAATAGTTCCAACAAAAATTGTTGCCTTCCACCTTAAACAAAGATTCAAGCAAAAAAAGTGGAAGTGATCTGTTAGATTTGATTACAGCTTTGGATTTTGTTTTCTACAACACAAATAAAACATAGCAAGAGAGAAACACTTGGCTTAGGTCACAGATCTGTTGCTGGGCACACTCAGTGCTCTTGAAGATTCTGAGGGAACAGCAAGTGACTTACTGCACATGGTGGGAGGCCATCTCAATTCCTCCTGTTTCTCTCTTCCTTATAAAGCAAACATTACTGTATTTATTTTGAGAATCAAGAAAGAAAGCCAAATGGCCTCATGCTTTTCAACCTTTTGTCTCTTATACTTTTTTTCCCCCTCCATTGTGTATACCTCATTTTATGCTTGCAAAAGAAAACAAATGAAACAATGTTACAATATGGCTTTAAAATAGCCTGGGAGCTATCAACCACCAAGTATGATGGGCTAGGAAATACACACATGAGACAACTAAGATTTCTTTCTGCACTCTATGTTACCTTTTCTCTAGGTCAGTTGCTATCAACTATGCTTTTTATTTTTGTAACAGAACATATGGGGAGAAAAGCTGGAGTGTTTCTGAGGAAGACAAAGGCAACAATGTAGTAGAAGGGACATACTGAACAGACACATCGGATGGAATCAAATGAAACTTTATGTTTTGGTTTGTTTCACTGTATCTTTAGAGACTCCCCAGAAATAGTTTCTCTGCTGCTGAGTAGAAATTTGCTAGGTACCAGTTTTTTGGATCACTTTTAGTTAAAAGACATTCTTATATCCTTTTAAATCAGAAAACAAGGTCAATTCAATAATTAGAATATCTACTCTCAGACACTCATAAAAATTCTAAAAACAGTTAATCACATATTTTCTCTTTCCTCACAACTGTAGCTTATTTTAGACTGAAAGCCTAGAGGCATGAAAAGAAGTAATATTTGGCTTCTTCTGTATTTCTCCGACTTGTAGATCTCTTCTTTTTTCCTCACCACCCATCCCTAGATGGCTAGATAGTTTATCTCTCTGGTGTCAAAGCAGAGGGAACAAAATAGTAAAGGGATAGAAAATCTTTCCTGGACTGTTCTGTCCCAAGATAACTGCACATTTCTGGGGCTAAGAGATGTTCAAGTTGACTCAGGGTAGAGAACTTACTCCTTGACCTGTTCACACTCCCCCCTTCACTCAGCTGTCGCTGGTGACTATTTATTCATCCCTAGGAATCTGATATTTCTTTCAGCTTCTAGCTGCTTAATCTTAAGGGAAAACTGTGGGAAAGAGTGTTCAACACCCACCTAAGAATTTCCCCACATAAGGAGCAAGAGAGCTGGGTGTTTATACCCTGATGGCATCTCATTTGCTGCAAGGTGTCATTTCTCAAACTTGGAGGAATTATCCCATCAGCATATTAGAGTCCACAAGAGTAGTCCTGCCTGGGACATTAAGGCTGATGTCATGGGAGAATGCGCTCATTTAAAAAAATTTGTCTATGCAGCCTTCAACTCCTCACTGTTGGGGCAGCACCCTCAAAGTATAGGTATAATGTTCCCGATTCTACCAGGACATATTAGCCAAGTCTCGCAGCTCTGTTGTTAATGATCCCTCCCTCCCCCCCCCCTTTTTTTTCCTGGAGCAGGGAAAATATTTTCTCAGGAGTTCAAGCTGAGTTTTGACCCTAGTTACTGTCCTAGAATCTCTGAAGCGAGTGAAGGAAAACCTTGAAGAAGGTAAGTATCATCTTATGAGGCGTCTGCCTCTGCATGATTTCTAGGCAAGGAGAATCTACTCTCCTCTAACAAGGGGAAGGGAACCATTTTCAGAGACCCAGGAATTCAGGAGAATCTGTTAATTCAAAGTTTTCGAGTACATTAGTCCCCAGTCTCCCCATCCCGGGTCTCAGGCCCACGCCCCTCCCACACCAAGGCCCTGGATTTCAGAACAGGAGACTTGCCAGGGCTAAGAGTCAAGTCTCTGCAATTCTACTTCTTTCACACTCAGGTGGGTCTGCTTTATGGCTACAGAAAATATGGGTTCTTTAAATACTGAATTAAAGGTCTTCTGGAGAATAATTTGATGGTTAGCTGACCTGAGGTGGTATTTTCCCTTCAGTGCCACCATGACAATTAACACTAATTCCACAGTCATCATTACCACTGCCACCATATCTAAAAAAATGCTGGAGGGGCGCCTGGGTGGCACAGCGGTTAAGCACCTGCCTTCGGCTCACGGCGTGATCCCGGCGTTATGGGATCCAGCCCCACATCAGGCTTCTCTGCTATGAGCCTGCTTCTTCCTCTCCCACTCCCCCTGCTTGTGTTCCCTCTCTCGCTTGCTATCTCTGTTAAATAAATAAATAAAATCTTTAAAATAAATAAATAAATAAATAAATAAATAAATAATTACTGGAGATATTCTGTCAGTCTGTTTCCCATTCCAGTTCACCACAGATGACATAGTCATAATTGTGATGCTCGGCATGCCGGGGCTCATCATCACCTCTCTTATCACCACCAATCACAGAGCAATTTTTGTGATCTGGTTGGCAAGTTTCAGAATCCTATCATAATGGTATTCTTCCTGGGACCTGAGTGTCACCTGTCTCAGTCTGGGTTCCTCCAGAAGTAGACACGGAGGAAGGCTGTGAATGCCAGTAATCTATTTGGGAGCTGCCGAGAACACCAGTAAGGTAATGAGGGAAGAGAAGACATCCAGGAAAGGAGTACAACACAACAACCACTCGAGTTTCATCCCACAAGGAAATTTGGGAAATACTGCCAGATGCATGCCGCGGAATCATCCCAGCTTGGCAACAAGGGAATCGTGGTATTTATAAGTATACAAATACACCCCAGCTTCATGTTTTAAGACAATCTTAGGACTGACTGCTCCAGAGGAGTTAACTCTCTGACACATCTAGCCTACTTCACCCCCAGGCAGAGTGGTATGCTTTTGTTCTAGGAAAATCCTTAAGGACAGAGTCATTAGTAATTAGAAGTCAGCGGGAGCACAATGAAAGGGTAGGGTCTAAGGAATATGTGTGATGTGCCAAGGACATCTGCTACAAGCTCCCCCGTGTGGCCCACATTCACTCAGCAGGAGCCACTAAGGTACCTTTGCCCAGACTTTGACATCAAGGACTGCAGATTCAGGCAATTTGAACAACCCTCCCCTGGATCTGCCACCAATACATCTGTCAGACTTTTGTCCTTTAGATTTCTTGTCTAAGAATGTGACCCACATACACAGAGGTCCCCTCCCCAACAAAGGCAGCAACACATACATCTACCTGTCCACAGAACTTCTCCATATAGAAGTCAATCCTCATTTGGCCAAAGCAGAGGAGGGAAGGGGTAGACATTCAGCATAGCAACACACAACTCCCAGGAAATATTTCAGCGATCTTCCCACTTCTCCCCTAATATAACTCTTTTTTATATCTTTGATATGGTTAAGGGACCAAGGATCACGAAGGGGGTTATTGCGTACTTCTGTTATAAATTATCACACATAAAAATGAAGACTGGTGTCACATTCTCTGTAGGAATTCCGCACCTCAGTAGAAATGGGAGCAGGAAGAATGCTGGTCTGATACCTTCTTACAGCAGCAATTGAAACTGTAGCCTCAACCAAACATCTCTAGACATAGTCTTTGAAGGGAAGAGAGCATGGAGAAATTTTTCAAAGTGATTTTACAATGGATGGTGATAAGGGTGGGAGGGGATTGTAGAGGGCACAAATATTTACCAAATACCAAGCAGTTTACACGGGCTTCCTTTTAATCTCTACAACAGCTGTTTGACCTAGGTTTGGCTAACCCCATCTGTATGGAGGAGTTGGGTTTTAGTCTTGCCCAAAGCACACACTCTGTTAGTAACTGGATCGACCCAAATTGAAATGCTTGACTGACTGGCTGGCTCCAGAGCCCACAATCATCCATTACCTCAGGGACAGAAATCACAAACTCTAAATGCTACCAGGGACCAGGAAGAGAAAATACATGTATAATATATAAGAGAATGAAAGTGGTTGAGAGTATATCCGAGTGCCGACCAAGCAAAACAAAACATCGTGGGGGCTCCTGGGTGGCTCAGTCGTTAAGCGGCTGCCTTCGGCTCAGGGCATGATCCCGGCGTTCTGGGATCGAGCCCCATATCAGGCTCCTCCGCTGGGAGCCTGCTTCTTCCTCTCCTACTCCCCCTGCTTGTGTTCCCTCTCTTGCTGGCTGTCTCTATCTCTGTCAAATAAATAAATAAAATCTTAAAAAAAAAACAAAAACAAAAAAAACCATCGTGGTCTTGAACTGGGTTCAGGCCCACAAACCCTCCCTTCCCACCCTGCCCTTTGCTGATTTAGATCAAGGTCAGTGAAGCAGATTTGAAGGCAGATAATCAGGTATGGACCCTAGTTCAGCCACCACTAATTCTGAAAATTGTGATGAATCATTTAATTTCTGTGAGTCTCAGTTTCTACTTCTGTAACATGGGGATAACAAACTTCTACTTTATGATTTCAAAACATATATAGAAATTTCCACAGAAGGCATTCTGCAAGTGGAAATTCCTATATTCTCCCATGTACAGTGGGCTGTTAGTCTTGTCCCCCTCTTCCTTTCTTTAAACTTCCCTCTCTGTTCCTAATGATTTTATTGCATAGAAAGTACAAGATGATGATGGGAACATCCAGAGTACATAGGGTTCTACACAGAGCTCGTGGATTATTTAAAATTAGGGAGGTATGGAGGGCTGGTGACATAAAAGCAATCTTGGCCTGACTCCAATACTGAATGGACAGAGAAATGCCATGTGGAAGAAGAGAGATGGCCACTGCACACTCAGGTCTAATGGGCTAGTGAGAAAGGGAAATGTGGATTATTTTTTGTCTCTAATGCCATTTGATTATTGGAAACACAGGTATATTTTCTTTCAAATGAGTTTATGATCATTATTAACATCAAGAAACCAAAAATCAAAAAAGGACAGATACTCCAACAGACAGTCTTATATTATTTTTGTAATATAGAATACATTTTTGCATATTTTTTGTTGATTAACAAAAATCTTTCAAGTGTCTCTTAAATTCCACATATGAGTGAGATCATATGGTATTTGTCCTTCTCAGACTGACTTATTTCTCTTAGCATTATATTCTCTAGCTCCATCTACATCATTGCAAATGGCAAGATTTCATTTTTTATGGCTGAATAACATTCCATTGTATATATATATACCACACGTTCTTTATCCATTCATCAGTCAATGGGCGCTTGGGCTGTTTCCACAATTTGGCTATTGTAGATAATGCTGCTATAAATATCAGGGTGCACGTATCTCTTTTAGTATGTTTGTATTCTTTGGGTAAATACCTAGTAGGGTAATTACTGGATCATAGGGTAGTTCTATTTTTAACTTTATGAGGAACCTCCATATTGTTTTCCACAGTGGCTGCACCAGTTTGCAGTTCCGCCAACAGTGCAAGAGGGTTTCCCTTTCTCCACATCCTCACCAATACCTATTATTTCTTGTGTTGTTGATTTTAGCTATCTGACAGGTGTGAGGCGGTATCTCATTGTAGTTTTGATTTGCATTTTCCCAATCATGAGTGATGTTAAGCATCTTTTCATGTATTGTTGGCCATCTGGAAGATTTCTTTGCAAAATGTCTATTCATGTCTTCTGCCCATTTTTAATTGAATTAATTGGTTTTTGGGTATCGAGTTTTTATAAGTTCTTTACACATTTTGGATACTAACCCTTTATTGGATATGTCATTTGTAAATATCTTCTCCCATTCTGTTGGCTGCCTTTTAGTTTTGTTGATCCTTTCCTTTGCTGTACAGAAGCTTTTTCTTTTGATGAAATCCCAATAGTTTATTTCTGCTTTGGTTTCCCTTGCCTCAGGAGACATATCTAGAAAGAAGTTGCTGTGGCTGATGTCAAAGACGTTACTGCCTGTGCTCTCTAGGAATTTTATGGTTTCAGGTCTCACACTTAGGTCTTCAATCCATTTTGAGTTTATTTTTGGGTATGGTGTAAGAAAATGGCCCAGTTTCATTCTTCTGCGTGTTGCTGTCCAGTTTTCCCAACACCATTTGCTGAAGAAACTGTATTTTTCCCATTGGATATTCTTTTCTGCTTTGTCAAAGATTAACTGTCCATATAGTTGTGGGTTCCTTTCTGGGCTTTCTATTCTGCTCCACTGATCTATGTGTCTATTTTTGTGCCAGTATCATACTGTTTTGATCACAACATCTTTTTAATGTAACTTGAAGTCTAGAATTGTGATGCCTCCAGCTTTTATTTTTCAAAATTGCTTTGGCTATTTGAGGTCTTTTGTGGTTCCATACAAATTTCAGGATTGTTTGTCTAGCTCTGTGAACAATGCTGTTGGTATTTTCATAGGGATTGCACTGAATGTGTCAATTGCTTTGGGTACTATAGACATTTTAACAATATTTGTTCTTCCAATCCATGAGCATGGAACATCTTTCCATTTCTTTGTGTCATCTTCATTTTCTTTCATCCATGTTTTATAGTTTTCAGAGTACAGGCTCTCACCTTTTTAGTTAGGTTTATTCCTAAGTATCTTGTTGTTTTTGGTGCAATTATAAATGGGATTGATTCCTTAATTTCTGTTTCTGCTTCTTCATTATTGGTATATAGAAATGCAACAGATTTCTGCACATTGCTTTTATATCCTGCAACTTTACTAAATTTGCTTAACAAAACAAATGAGCAAAGTGGAGAGAGAGAATGAGAGATCCAAACCAAGAAACAGACTCTTAACTATAGAGAACAAACTGATGGTCACCAGACGGGAGGTGGGTGGGGGATGGTTAAATAGGTGATGGGGATTAAGGAATACACATGTCATGATGAGCACTGGGCATTGTATGGAAGCGTTGAATCACTATACTGTACATCTGAAATTAATATTACACTATAAGTTAACTAACTCAAATTTAAATAAAAACTTTTAAAAAACCTTTTAAGGGTAATACTTCAAAAAAAAACAAAACAAAACTCACAGTATACTTAGGAAATAAACTATACAAAACTTATTTTCTTCACCAAAAATAATAGCAACATTTTCTGTATTATTCCTGGACAAACCATAGAACATTTTTGTAGGTTTTTCAGGTTTTACTTATAAACTAAGATGAGGCAATAGATACAGATGTGGAAAAAGAAAGAAGAAAACAGTTGTCAGCACCCAGGGCCTCTGATCCTGTCTTGACCATGCAACAGAAGTGTTCAACTTACACCTGCTGAAAGGCTTATGAAGATATAACCTCAACCAAAGAATGTAAACAGCAGCAACCAGATGTGGACCAACAACAAAAGCAGTCTGTTCATTCAAACTTTAACTATAACGTGTTTAAGTTCATTTGATAAAAACAAAAACCTACTCTGAGATTCTCATTTGATGAGCTCATGTGTTTCCCTCACCGTCTGGTAATTCCCTTAAACTGTCCATTACAGACATTTAACAACATACTTAAAACTCCTACTACTCAGAGGTTAGTAGTGAACCCTGTTATAACATTTTATAAAATGTATTCCTTCCTCCCACCCCTCCTCAAAATTCATTTCTTCAAAGACTTATTTTCATAGTGTTTATTCTCAACCCTCATCACAGAAATACATAGGACCTTCAGCAATGTATGAACATGAGGAAAAAAACCTGATGTCTGGCCAATGGAGGGCTTCAAAATGGTGGAGGGAAACTCCATATTTTCCCCTCTGTGTTCTTACTTGATTCTTTAACAGTGCAACTGGGCTGAGAGCATGCCAGGATTGGGTAAGTCACTTCTGTACGCATTAGCACAATGCTCCTCCAGGGTCTTAAATGTGATCTGTCCCATGACTGAGGTCACCAGGGATAAGATTTAAGAACTTTCAGGTGCTATACGGAGACTATCTTTAAGTTCCTGAACGGTGTGCTCCACTGTTGGAACACTTAGAGTTTCCTTAGGAACGCTCAGACATTAGCTGAGATTCCAGGTTGCCTCCTGGGCTCTACAGACATTCTCAGGGAGTTCCTTTTGAACACCAAGCTTGGGTGCCAAATTTGTGGCTTCCACAAACCAAAATTTATGATAAACTTCAATATGTTCCACCAGTTCACTTAGTGAACAAAGCATCACAGTCAAATGACTGGCTGCAAAGAAAACATCAGAGGTTTGCCTTTGGAGATTTTCCCCAAAGGTTCTGTAAAAAGATAGAATATGCTCAAGAACAACAATGGTAACAATGAAATCCAAATCTGTTACTGCACTACAGAGCTCAAATGCCTGGACAGCCATAGCTATTCCCTCTCATATTTGTGTCACTATACTATATAAACATAAAATGAGTGCTTGTAGGAGGCCCACTAAAATTTCAAAAGCATCTTTCCTGCCTGACCACTGAGGCTGGCCAATTTCCTTCTGTTTTTTGCCCCTCTCTTCACTGTTCTGAAAGAGGACAGAAATTACATTGCCATGCTCTAGAGGCAGGTGTGATGATTGACTGGAAAAAACAACAACAACAACAACAACAACGAATTTTGTCAATTGTTTCTAAGGCAACGCAACAGATATTCCCCTAACAGACATTGCTTTTGCCAACCATATATGTAAGGCACAGGAAGAGCAGAGTGTGTAGATAGCTTGGGAGTATTTCTCTAAAAGTCTACAGGCAACAACAACTTCAATTTCGGTAGAAAATCCACTGGACACAATGTAAGCCTGGCTATGACTACATCCATGTTTATGGATGTAACTGAGAAGTTACCATAGCGTGAAATGGCAAAGTTGAAACTTCTGCATCAGCTTCATAAGGTAGGAAGCCCACAGATCCCTTCCTCAGGTGATGGATTTGTCAGCAAACCTCACCAACACAGGCAGGTGCTCTTCCTTTGCGATATCAACTCCATGGTCAGTGATCATAGGTAGGATCTCTCACGTCCCTGAGGTTTCTTCCTGAACGCAGCTCTCGCAGATGTCTAGCACCTGTGTCTGCTCTTCCCTGCTGGGGTCTCAAAGAGCTTCCTCAGCACCTCTTCATCTGAATCCATCCGGTACCTCAGCAGGGCTTGAAAGTTATCAGGAGTAGAAAACTTCTGGAATTTCATCAGCCTCGTGTCCACCCAGAGGTAAGTAAGTTTTGGTTTCTCATAAGAATCAAATTTCAAAAAAAGATTTTGACTATTCTTTGTTCTCCTTCTCTTCAAGGGTTAAAGGTAATGTCTTCATCCTATTCTTGGCCCCTTTCTTCTGCACTGGGGTTCTAAGCATTGCTGTTATTTCTTTGTTTCTGTTTCTATTTAGAAGTTTCATAATTTTTGTTTGTTTCAGTGTCCTGATTTCATCTTCAACCAATTCTTTTGTTTTCTGTATCTACTCTGTGGGTTGTTCAGATGTCTGGTAAGATCCAGTACCTCTAGTATTGCTTTATCTTAAAGAACTGTCCTAGAGGGGCCTGGGTGGCTCAGTCAGCTAAGTGACCTGACTCCTGATTTCAGCTCAGGTCATGTGAATCTCAGGGTTGTGAAACTGAGCCTCATGTCTAGCTCTCTCCTCAGCAGGGAGTCTGCTTGAGATTCTCCCTCTCTCTCCCTCTCTCCCTCTGCCCCTCTTCCGTCCTCTCTCTAAAACTAATAAATAAATCTTGAAGAACTGTCCTATAAGGACTAGGTCTACAGATCATAGTGGTCTCAAAGTGTTTGGTCCATCATCTATAATGTTTATTTACTTAATCAGTCATTTTATCTTCTAAGTTTGTTCTCGTTACAATTATCCACCTACTTCTGGCATCTGGCAAGGTTCTGCGGAAACCTGAGGAGGGCAGGTCTGAATGCTCTTCCACACACAGTTGGGGGTGGCACAGAAGTTGAGCATCTTCACTGCCCTTGACAGGCCCAGCCCTCTCCTCCCCATGTCCTCCAAGCAGCCCACCCGCCTGTCCTCAGCTTGGCAGGTGCCTCAAATGTAATGGTTTTATTTTTAGGAATTTGATTAGACAATCCAAAGAAACTGACTTTTTTCCTTCTTTAATGAGAGGAAAAAAGCAAACTCTTGGGATTATCATAGTATCAGATCTCACAACCACCTCTTGCTCTTGCATTGAGGTTTCCAGCAAGGACACTGAAACGTAATACATTGTAATCCATTATTTAAATCAAGTATTCTGTCAACGGAGCTCATTTGTTTCTCAGAACATTAACACAATTCAAAATTATCTCCACATCCGTCATTCTTTGCTAACAATAGCCAGTTGCCTCTTAGTTCTCCACCACCATCTAGGAATTAATTCACTAGAAGCAGAACCCAAGGAGAACTTAAGAAGGCTAATGTCCTCCCCAGACCCATAATCAGTTGCTAGTTCAACAGTAACAAGGCAGGAACCCTCTTTAGCTGCACTGTACATGTGAGATAGAGAGAAGTGGTCTGTGGAGTTTACTGAACCAAAGAACTGGGCATACCTCTCTTATAACATTTATCACAGTCCTGAAGTTATTTACCTACAAATACAGCTCTGTCATTGGACAGCAAGGCCCTAGAAGGCAGGAATCATGTCTGATTTCTCTCTCTAGTTTCTAGAATAGATGCATCATAAAGAAAAGCCTCATACATACTCACTCCCATTAACAGCTATTAGCCTCCTTCCAAAAGTTGTGCCCTTTTCAGAAAGAACTGAGCAGATGGATTTGAGTTTTGCTTTTACCATGTCCTCTGGTTCATCTTTCTGTGGAGGTGATGATGAGGATCGAAATGGTCAAAGGAGGAAGCAGTAGCAGTAGTCAGAGGCAGAGCTCCCAAAGGCAAGGTGTGTGCGGGGTTATATCTGAAAGTGCTTCCTAACACATCCTTACCCCAAACTGCTGACTAGAGGAAGAGTGGCAGGCAAGGAAGCTAGCAGCAGAAAAGGGATACGGAACAAATATTCCGTGAACAACTACTATAATACACAGCATTTGCAAACATTATCCTACTTAATCCTTGGCACACCGCTATGGGATACAGAATTATCTCCATTTTATAGAGGAAGAAAATGAGAGGCTAAATAATTTGTCCAAGGGCACACAACGACTAAGTGCTGAAACCAGAATTCTAACCCAAGTCTGCCTGTCTACAAAGCCTGCTCATTCCATTAATCCAAGGTGCCTCTCTGGAAGATACTAAGTAGAAAGCCACTGGACTCGTGGCTACATCCTGCATGGGCCGGACACCGTGGCCCCCGCAGCGGCTACCTTCTCTGGGGTCCCTTGAGCCCTAAAGCCAGAAGGTTCAGGTCATAGAAAGGGCAGAGCTGGTATGGCCTGGGCATTTTCTAGGACCCACACAGTTAGCTTGCTCTTTGCTGAGTTTATGGCTGCTTTGTTTTCAATGAGCAGTGAGTGGGTGAGCTATAGTCAGCTTCATACAATGCACCAAGTTCCTATTGTTTGTTTCTATACCGATAAAATGTGTTAGATGCTCTACCAGGCCTTACACAATTGACATGTGTCTATTTGCAAGCCAACTGTCAAAAACTCACAAAGAATTTACTTCCACCTCTTTCTTCCAGCCAGCACTTCAACTCTAACTGGGATGTCAAGTGGGACCACACTGGAGCCTGAGATTTTTTTCTTACACAGCACTGCCTCTCTAAAGATTTGACAAAAGCAGCTGTCCTCAGAAGATTTACAGCCTGGAACCTGAGGCCTGCCTACTCCTGGCTGGTTTCACATGAAGAAAAACCCCAAACACTACCTAACAGAGGGAATCGGATCCATGAGCATTTGGAAGTAATTCCTGGAAGTGGCCTGCCTAGAGCTTACTTTCCTACACACATCCCCTTACAAGAAGCCTCTCTCAGCAATCTCATTAAGGTACTCAGTTCTTTTAGGCATTTTTAACACTGCTGCTCTAGGGACTCCACTGTAATCGTGGAGAGCAGAATTGGCACCAGTGAGCTGTAGCTACAAGAACAATTCCCATTGAACATAAGACCAAACTTTCAAATAACTATTGGTGAATGGGGAAGTAGTCGAACTGGAAGACATCTGAGATTAAACTCTAGTAACTTCTAAAGTCAAAGTTACAATTCCACAATTTTAGATTTTCAAATGTAACCGGTAACCTTGCAGGGCCTAAGGAGAGGGGATATGGGAGAGCTAAGGTTTACTGAAATCTTCCAGCCTGGAAGACCGTGACCTAGCGGTTCTCTTGGTGCAGAATCCTGTTAGTTACATCCAGCATGGTTCTGAGTGCCTGGAAAAAGGTCTGCAGGGGGTCAGAATCCAAATAGGCTTCAAGGGGAACAGCTTTTGAGAGAAGGAGGTCAGTGAAGAATGGGTTACCTTGAGCTCAGTCCTAATTCTCTACATCAGAAAGACAAGCCCATCCCACTACCACTCCCCACAAATGAAACAAATCTCTAATGGTAGAATCGCCACTTATAAGCCCTTAAAGCCAGAGCTGAGGCTGACTTCAAATCAGAAGCTTGTAGAACTAAGGCAGGTGTTGGGGGGAGGTTAGGAATGGGCAGGCAGCACGGTGAGAGTATGGAGCATGCCTGGTCTAGGCCGAATCTCCTGGGCACTGGACTCCCACTGCAGGCCTGCACGCTGTGTCCACCTTGAAACTGCAGGCCCACTCAACACCAGAGCTAATGACCACCTCCACCATGACTTTGCTGGAGGTCAGTCCTACTGAGTGTCTGTCTGCAAAGGTGCAAATACCTGATCAGATTCTCTTCCTCCCTTCCTCCCCACCTCCCAGTCTCCACTGATATCAGTGTGGGAAAGTATGTCACACTTCGTAGAAGGCTTTCAATGTCTAAATGCCAAGTCTACTTTCCCTTGTCACTTGATTTCTCTGCCTCCTTTTTGATTTACCATGACACGACGGCATTCATTCTGTTTGACCTGCAGAAACAGCAGGATGCTTTATAAAAGGCACTGACTTTGGGATCTGGTAAATCTGAGTCTGAAATCTGTCCCTGCCACTTAACTAACTGTGCAACCATGGATTTATTTCTTAAACTCTCTGAAACTCAACCTCAATTTGTTCATCTGTGAAATGCAAATTATAATAACACCCTGAAAGGACTTAGAATTAGGATCAGTGAGGATTCCAGGGTGAGAGTTATAGGAGATAACCATAGATGTTCAATAAATGTTCACTCTCTGCCTCTTTCTTCCTTCTGTGCCCCCTCTAGACTACACTGTGTCCTTTAAGAAGCCAGATTCTCTCTCTGACAGGGTGTGACACTTTAAAAATAGAATACATTTTCAATGATGGTTATGTGATCTATATAAAATAAAGCACCTCCTGCCAACGAAATAAATAGAGGAGAGCATGTACTCATTCCTGTTCTAATTTAATCTGTCTGAGTGCCTGGAGGTCTTTGCGAGGTAAATATTATTTTCGCTCTGACCTTGGTGCAGCATTCCCATTGAATTTGTCTCAGTTTGTCCTTTTTATGTCAGGCTGATGCCTTTCTAATAGATTGAACGCACTTTGTTGAGAACCGAGATTAGTGAGATCTAATCAGTAAATACCTGTCTACCCTGGACGATCAGAAAGTGGGATGTTCTGGCTAACTTGCTGTTCTGCCTAATAAAGAGAGAGCACATTTGCCTGAATTACCAGTTTTCGAAGAATAGAACCCATCGAGACACGAGACCAGTTCGGAACTTGAAGAGATAATGTGGTGACTTGGGAGCCCCCTTGGAGGCTGGCAAGAACACAGAGCTCACAGAGAGGTGGCAACAACTCTGCTGGCAGAAGACAGTGAGCAGAGCTGTGCTCTCATGTGCTCTGGATATTTTTTTAAAGCATCTTCGATTCTGATGTATTTACTTGTTGCTTGTTTCTTCTTCACAAAGATTCAGAGAAAACATTTGTTTTAGGGTTTCCTCATGAAATTAAAAAAAAAAAGGATTTGCAGTTAATGCTTAATTGGACAATTCAGTGAAAAACAACTGCTCACGTCCAGTGGGCCACTGATGAGTGGGTCAGTACAGGTCAGACCTTTCCACACTCTGGCTCCATATGGATGGATCCAGATATTCAGGAAAGAAAGTGCTGCCTTGATTTCCAGATAACTTATTTTCCTTAGAAGTCTTTTTTTTTCTTTTTTCTTTTAAAGCAAATGTGTATTCATTGTAAAACTTTAAAAAAAATACAGCCAAGAGAAACAAGAAAAAGAACAGTATCTGTCGTTTACCATTTGGAGATGACTATTAATACTCTGAGAGTTTTTTTCTAGGCATAAATAAAGATATACATTTAAAAAAAGGTTCATGAAATATAAACTGCAATGGTATCTACTTTTTGCCTCTCAAAAAATAAATACGTCACAATCATCTTTCTATGTTAATATTCTTCCTCGGCATACATTTTATTTTTTTAAATATTTTATTTACTTATTTGGGAGAGCATGAGCAGGGGAAGTGGGAGAGAAAACAGAGGGAGGGGGGAAGCAGGCTCCCCGCTGAGCAGGGAGCAGGACAAGAGGCTCGATCCCAGGACCCTGAAATCATGACTTGAGCTGAAGGCAGATACTTAACCAACTGTCACCCAGGTGTCCCTCTGCATACATTTTAATAAATGCAAAGAATTCCACGTATCATAAACCATAGTTTACTCTGAAATCTAGCAACACCCTCATAAGCAACACTATTGTTTAAAAAGGTAGAAAACCACTCTATAAATCTTTGCTTATATCCAACTTTATTCCCACTAAATCATTTCTTTGGAGTGGAATTGAAGGACCAAAGTCATTTAATAAAAAACAACTTATATTTCATCACACTGTTTTTCAAAGACTTAAATCAAAGGATACACTCCACTGGCAGTGTACTGCTGTTTATATGTCTGTTCCCAAGAAAACTGTGACATTCTTGATGTCAGGGATTGTGTCATTCATCTTCGTATCCAACATCTTTATGTTTTTGGACATTAAGTCACTGAAGTATTTGTTGAATGAATGATGTGATGATTCATTGTTTAAACGTATAGCATGTGTTTGTATAACATCTCTGGGGCTCAGCTTTCTCTTTTGCAAAATGAGAATTTTAGGTTATATGCTAACATTCTGTGATTTCACATCTCTTGTATGAAAAGCAATGACCTAGATACCTTAGGGGAGATCAGCCATATACATAATCCATAACCATAGTTATGGGACCTATAAGCATGTGTGTGTGTGTGTGTGTGTATGATATATATATATATATATATATATATATATATATATATATATATTAAAATCATG